>NC_135371.1:89477348-89780378 GCF_049243985.1 Paroedura picta
TGCACTGTAATGCTAATCGTACCCTGCATGGGAGTTCTATTCAGACAAACATGGCTCCGAAGAAAGAGTTCTTTCTTCCTGTTTTAAAATATGTATATTTGCATTTAATTTGGTTTGATTCCTGTAAGGCTTCTGTAGTTGCTACATCATGTACACTGTTGACTAACTACTTGGTCTAAAGAAACTTTATTCAGAACTGTTGTGCTTTCAGTGGCCCTTATTTGCAAATTAAGTGTGCATCAACTTGTAACCTAATACTGCATCATTGGATTGAGTGCCTTCTGCCCTGTGCCCCCCAAGTTTGGATTGAAATTATGGTTTGGTCTTTTATTACCTGAGAGGCATAATCTATCCATATAAGAGGGAAGCCAGTATCCAAGTTGTACCTGGGGATCCCATGGGATTACAGCTCATCTCCAGGCTATATAGATCATTAAGTCAAAAGTTGGTGAGTCCCAATTTGAATTGACCTGCTTCTTGTATTGCTTCTTTTTGTCTTTGGTTGAGAGATATCTATTTCTCAAAAATTTAACTCGCATTCGCATCGATATCTATTCTTTGCCCTCAACCAAATGCATGCATGAGATTAACCATTTGAAGCCCAAGTTTTGATGGCTTGATGTTAATACGCCCTAGTGTCTCTAATGATTAGTATGTACCAAGCTTCAGCTTTGTTGGTAGCTTGATAAAGAGTTTTAGCCACTTGTGTGGGGACACATTTTTGAGGTAACCTCTCAGTCTACAGGTGTGTAGCCAGTAGACATTCTCTTGGGTGTTCTCAGACTGAACAGCTGCTCCCAGACAGTTATTAGGAAAGAAGTAGGAAGGAGAATATTAAATCTGTGGGTTCAGCCAGACACAGAAACTTGAGCTCCAAACAACAGGGGAGCTTTACTGAACACAAAGTACTGAAAAGCAGTAGGCACAACTGCTAGGCCTTAAATACTTGTTTAAACCATACCTCAAGACATGACATTGGCTGTCAATGTATGCTTTTGATCAGTTCATTTGTTGCTGTTGTTGTTGTCAACCATTTGGTTGAGTCCATAACAACTCTCAAATGATTGGTTACTTTAATCATACTGATGAATCTCAACAAAGGGCCTAGATCCAGGCTGGGCCTGAAGCTCATCTTTATACAGCTTTCACTGTATAAATGAAAGGGTAAGAGGTAAGTGAGCGGAGAGTAGGTGAGGCCCAAAGTCCAGACAGGGCCCGCCCACCCCCACAGCCGCAGCCAGGAGCACTCTGGTGAACTTGTTGCCATTGCACTCCTGGTCACCCCAGGCCAGCATTGAGTGTGTCAGGCAGGGATGCTTACTGTTCTTCCTTGGGCCAGAAAGCCCTCACGCCGCCTCACAGAGGTGGCTTGAAGGCTTCCCGGCCCAACAGGGGGGGAGAGGGAGGAGGGAGTGGCATCCCTTCCCCCTTGGGCCAAAAAGCCCTCATGCTGCCTTGTAGAGGCAGCATGATGGCTTCCTGGCCCAATGGGAGTCAAGGGGAGGAGGGAGGTGGCTTTCTGGCCCACCAGAAAGTCCTCTCTCTCTTTCCTTTCTACCTCTTCCTACATGTCCCATGAAAAGCGAAGATGGAAGTACATAAATGCACTTGAGAACTTTGAAAATATAACACTGTTTAAATATAAATCCATGTTTGGCTCTGTGACAAGAGATATTTTCACAGTGCTTCAGTGTATTTCAGTCTTCACTTTTCATGGACTTCATTTTTGTATAATTAATTATTATGGAGTTCATGTTTCTGATAATATATTGCACCTTTGATTACTGCTCCTGAATTTGTACTCTCAGTACTATTTTTGTGTTGCTCCCACCTGGAAGCTGCCTTTTTCTTCATGGCAATATTCCTGGAAGAGTAGATAGGAAAGAGGTATGTTCTTGCAAGAGAGTAAATGAGAGAAGAGAACATGCATCCTCACTGCTCTTTATAGTATGGGTAGGCTTGGGGGCAAAGTTTGCTAGGGTTACCAGCCTCAAAATGGGGAAAGGAGTTCTCCTAGAATTAAGAGCTAATCTTTAGACTACAGGCATGAGTTCCCTTGGAGAAAATGGCAGCTTCTAGGATTGGAGTCTATGTCATTACATGACCACAGAGCTTTCTTTGGCTGTGCACTCTTTCTCAATTTCCAGCTGGCCCATGTGAGAAGGAGTGATTGCTCCTGAGAAGCAGAACAGTTATGCTGCTCCCTGCCACTTTCCTTAGGTGAACTGGCTTATGGTGCTACTGTGTGAGGAGGCCAGGAAGAAGCTAAGGTAGGCGTGCCTCTCCTTTCTTCCCAATACAAAGGTTGTGAACCAATACCAAAAATTAAAACTTCATCTGGCACACTCTCTTGGCCCTTGGCAGAAACCATGTATTGATAATCCAAAGGTTAATGGCCAAAGCCACAGTGTAATTCTGGCTATGCAAGACTTAGCTTGGCATAAATTCTTATTGCTGTACCTTCCAGTTTGGCCCCACGCAGCCATAATTTCTCTTCTTTTTTAGTTGTGACTTATGCTGTTTGTAATACTTTAGAAATTTTCAAATGTGCTATGCCAACTCAGTCATGTTAAAGGGATGGACAGCAGCAGAGCCAGGAGCAAAATCAGTTTCCTTCACTCCATAAACCACCACCCAGAAGAGAAATTAATCTCCCAACTATTCATTTTCCCTTAGCACAGATATTAGCTTAAAATGCCAAGGCTGTTCTATGAAAAATGTTCCTTGAGTCTTGATGCTTAGTAACATTGAGATGGTGTTCTGGTACAGAAGGGATTTCCCTGTAGTCCCTTTAATGATCCCAACCACTTCAGACTCTGTCCTTGTGCACTCTATCAAGTTTTTCTTTTAAGCAGTTGAATTCTGGACATGTGTTCTGACTAAACCTTTGCGTATTGCTATAAATTAACGACCAGGGATTTTTGACATGTTCCTTGACTTAGGTTTGTGGTTTCTACATGCATATTTTCCATCAGCATTAATATAAACCGTCTGTACAGACATGGTCTTTTTGTTTGCTTTTGCTTTTCATGCAATTTTAAGCAGCCTTGATTTGCCTTGTAACCTTGCCTTGATTTGACCAAGTAAGAGTCAGAATGGTGCAAGCTAGTGAACATTAACTTGAAATATTGAGAATGGCCTCAGTAATCATTTCATATGTCTTAGTTAATTTTACACAATACCCATTGAAAATATACATTCCATAAACATATTGATATGATTTTCTTTTGTTTGTTTGGCCACCAACAGGGGACCTGGGCTGATTCTGCACTTACTTTGTTTATTCCATTGTGGATCCTGCTGAATTCAGATCGATTTGAACTCGGGTCTTCATCTATCCCCCCCCCTTTCCATTGAAACTGAGAAGTGTTTTACAGATGATTAGGGAAGCTCAGAAGGGGGGGGGAATCCAAGCATAGCAGGAACCTCCTTTTTTCTTGAAGGGGGGGGATTGGAGGCAGCAGACGAGGGGGAATAAATCCAAGAGACAAATCTCTGCCAAGAGAAGTTAGGGCTTCCCCTTTAAGAGAAGCCTTGCAATTTGGGGATGATGAAGCCTTTGAACTGACACCCTGGTCAATCAGGGCTTCTCTATAGCATCGGAGTCTCCACGGCAGCAAGTTAGTTTGGGAAAAGCAGAGAGCTGCACCTATACTCATGCTGATTTTTCAAATATTGAGGGTTATATCCACTCCAGTATATCGTGGGGGAAAGGTAGGGTCACTTGGATCAATCATGCTTGTTGCAGAGGGAAAATTTAAATCACCCAAAATCAAAAATTGGTTTTTGAATATTTTCATATTGATATACTGAAATAGCAACATGTCTAACAGGCTTTTCCTTGAGTCTCCCAAACTTTAATTAAAAACAAGTAACTCTCTAACTTCTTACATTGGGGAAATGTAAGCAGAAAGGCATATCTACACCACAGAAGAGGCTAGAGACTTTGTTAAAAAAATAAAGTTGAGAATTCAGATAATTTAATACATATATTATTTATGGTATATTGCTACATATTGTTACAACAGTATTCAGTTGTTGATTTTAAAAAGAAAATGGAAGAAACCCCAATGGTGCAAGGAAGGTGGGATGGCTGCTGTTGGGCAACAGGGCAGAGTAACTATGGAGAAACCTCCCTTTCTTTATAATTGTATGGTGTTTTAGGTTTAAAAAAAATTATATGGTAAGTTGCCTTGAGTTTTGTAAAGGAGAAAAGTAGCTAATAAATGTTTTAAATAATAAATAAATGTGGAAGCCCCATTTGCTTCTGAGCTTTATTTGTATCTCCAGAAGCAATGAGGAAACACACAAGTCAGTCCCAGCACTGTCAAGGCTGACCCTTCTTTGGTGTAGTAATTAACCAAGTTTTACCTGTGTTTTATTTTCAGTAACTCCCCAAGTAACACATACCATAAAGCAGGAATGGCCAAACTATGGCACTCCAGCACTGGCAAGGGGTCATCTGGAGAGCCAAAGTTTGGCCACCCCAGCCATTAAGCAAAAAAAAAAAAAAAAAAGAATTAGCAGGCCTTAGGTGGCTATTAGATACTCATTGATGCTTCCAGTATGGGGGAGAGTGGCTGCCTCCTGCAGGAATCATAAAACAGTAACAGTCTAACTGGGAGGTTCTTAAAATGGTTTCTCTCTTGATAATAGTCAGCTCTAGGTTGGAAAATTCTTGAAGATTTTGATGGAGGAAACTAATTTGGAGAAGGGAGGGACCTCGGCAGGATATAATACCATTTTTGCCAGGGGGACTGATCTCTCTGGAAGATCAACTGTAATTCTGGGAAATCTCCAACTACCACCTACTTGACAATGGAATGCACCATACTGTTTTTCATATGTGCTCATTTAATTATAATTGCAATCCAAAAAGCATGAATTGCATTGAAGATCATTGTTGCTGGGTTAATTGCCTTAAGAATCTTTTCCTGTAAATTTGTGATATTGTCAGATAGGTCCATTGCAATGTTTAAAATGCATCTGCATCTTACATTTTAATCTACAGACTTTTAAAGCATTAATAGGAGCAACTGTGAGTATGCCATTATGGCACATTTTGAAATAACTTGCTTATTCATGACAAGCAGATTTTCTAAGGAATGAGGAGAATGGAAGTCAGTCAAAATCTGTTTAATTCCTGCCTAAAATACACAGAACACCACCCAACATAATAATACCAAATAACTGTTTATTATAGCTTTTGATTCAAAACTGGATCTATTAAATGGAAATTCATGTATTATAACATTTTTAGGATATGATAGAAGTTTCTTATGAGAACATCACAAGTGGGAATGCAAGGACTGGGCTTGCTGCCAACGTCCTCCTCTACGAGGGGATTTGGCAGTAGAGCCTGGTGGGACTGTTTCTAGGGCTGTTTTGGCTTCCCAATCCATTCCTGCTCCTCATGACTTTGCTTTACAGAAACCAAGGCTTGAAATGCTTGGTGATAGTGTTGCAGCTGACTAGCAATCCCCAAGAGCCACTGAAAGTTCAGTGGGAATTCTTTTATTAAATCCACTAGGGGCAAAGCCCGTTGTATCCAAGAATACAACGGGTGCTAGAGCTTGGCAGTGGGAAGAGGAAGAAGAGGAGTTGCCCAGTTTGTAAGGGCATGTGGTTGAATGTGTGTGTTGTGTGGGAGGTTGTGGTGGTGTGGTGGTAAATGAGGGCATGGGCGTGGAGAGATGGGTGTCAAGAACCTGTGGTTTGGAATGTTCGTTGCGTGTGGGAGAGGACTGACCTTTGGGAATTGTGGCATAGTGGTTACAGATGAGCTTTCCAGAGCCATGTCTTCAGATATGGGAAGGGAACATCAGCTTGGAGATTCTTCTTAGGGGATGATTACATGGCAACCAATTCCTCCCAGTTCTGCATCATTTCCCTTCTTGTGTGAATTAGGCCACAGACACCAAAATGCCCCTCTGCCCTAATACACATAGATTAGTTAGAGTACACAGGTGTCCACCCTGTTCCTTCTTCTCCATTTTTTCACTGTTGATAAAATGTTATGTGCCCACATGCTTCTTTCATGGTTGCTCCTTAGAAGAAGAACGGATTTTTGTAGCCTGTTGCTTACTACCCAAAGGAGTTTCAAAGCAGTTTACAAACACCTTTTCCATTCATCTCCCCACAATAGTCAACCTGTGAGTTATGTGGGGCTGTGAGAGGTCTGAAAGAACTGGGAATGGGCCGCAGTGACCCAGCAGGCCTCAGGTGTCTAAAAGCATTTTCCAGTCGTCTTCCCTTCCTCTCCCCATAGCAGACTCCCAATGAGGGAGGTGGGGTAGAGAGCTGCACAGGGAAACTGGCAACTCTAAGAGGAAGACTCTCTGTGCACAGCAGTCTTGACCTTAGTAAGGTTTTTTTATACTGTTTTTTTTTTATTTGCCAGGCCAAGGTTAGAAAAAAAGGCAAGTCAGTTCCCATGTGTCTCCAGCCATTTACTTGTTCACTATTTACAGTTTCAGGCTGTAAATATTTATTAAGATCTTCCTGCACTTTCCAGACTCACAGGACTGATGCTGGTCTGCCTGTCTGCGCCCCAGAATACAAACAGTTGCTGGTAAGGGCTGGCCATAGCCCAGGAGGGACACACCTGCACCACTCCCTCCCAACTGCAGGCAAAAATGGCTCCTTTGAAGGCTGGACTCTGAGGCATTGTATGATTTTGAAGTCCCACCTACAAACCTCCAGGAATATTTCCAACCCATGGGTAGCCAACCGCCAGGTGGGGCCTGGAGAGCTCCTGGAATCACAGCTCACCTGCAGAGTATAAAGATCAGCACCCCAGGCAGAAAGGGCTACTTTAGACAGGGCTGTGGTAGAGAAGAAACATTTAAGGCCTCCCACACAGGTTGTTGTTGAATTGAAAGACTTGAGGCCTACTGCACAGGGTTCTTGTGCAGATGAAACAGAAGACAAAAGAAACTGCAACAGCATCCAGTTTCATCTGCAGAATAACACTGTGCAGTGGCCTCAAATCGGCAGAATTGCAAAGAAGAAAGAAACATGGCTTGGCTGTGTCTAACTCCCAGCCAGAGCAGTATTTTAAGTGAGAAGGGGCTTTTCTGTGGCCTCCCTGTCAGGCAACTGTTTGGCAGAAGGGGAAAGTCCCCCCCTCAAAAGGAAGGCCCTCAGTCTCCCCTGCGTTGCTCTTGGAAAGGCCTCCCTCCCCTCAGTCAGGGCCTGTCAGAGGCTCCTTCACAGCAGGCCTGAAGGGAGGGAGGGGGGAGAGCACTCTGCAGCCTCCTGCCAACTCTGTCAGGGTTCTGAGGCAATTTGCAGTTGGACATGGCAGTTAGGACAGCCTTGGGGCGAAAAGGGCTGGCACAGCCTGTGTACTCATCCCTCTTGGCAGCCCTACTGACCTCCTCTCCCTGTGGTGGTCAGAAGCAGACTGGCAGCCATGTCTCCAGATTGCCCTGGAACTCTGGTCTGTGCTAATGAGGGGCCAGTCAGAAGGCACTTTGCGCCTTCCGATTGTCCCCTCCGCTTGTCAGTCCGGGGCCAAGGGGCCAATCCGGGAGTTTTGATCACGGACACAGTCCACCCCAACACCCCTTACTGTTTTATTAAGAGGGAACAGATGGACAATTTCTGTTATTTCGGGGAGTTTTATTGCCTTGGTGAATTTTATTTTATTTGCTTACAGTTTTTTCCACAACCCTGGAATTTCCTTAAGGTTTGTAGAGAAATCTCCTGGTTACTTGCTACCTCAATTTTTGGCTCTACGGATCATATCCTCTTTGGCAAACTGATGCTCTCCAGATGTCCATATACTATAATTACCATGAACCCTTGGAGAGCCACATTTTTGGCCACCCCTGCTCTATGACACTGTTCCGAAATTGTTATATTCATATGAAAGCAGAGTAGTAGAGATGGCAAATAGATTCTGCGCATCCGTGAGTTTAAAAGGGTCAGTGGTCTTCCAAAAGTTAATTAGTGGCCCGGTATGTGCTATGAAATGGCTACATGCAGAAAATGTTGTCATACTCCAGATGAATGTAATTATTACATGGTCCTATATCATTGTCATCTTTCTTGGTCTTCTCAGTTCTGAGGAATGATATGTTTGGCACAATTTATAACATTGTGGCAAATGCGGGTGGAGCTCACTCTCTGGGTATATACATGGGATAAATGAAAGCTGGTGAGGGGCAGACATGAATATATTTTCCCCCCTTTGGTTCCGACTGCCTATTATGTCATGTGCCAGGCAGCAGAGATTGGTGAGGATGGATTCTGTGTAGTGCTAGGATAATTCACCTACCTTCAAAACAGAAAGAGAGAGAGAGGAAATTACATGAGTGGACAGTATTTTTAAACATTTTTACCATTGAGAAACCCTTGAAACATTCTTCAGGCTTCAAGAAACCCCAGGAGTGACACAATCGTACAGAATATGGTTGGAAAGCATAGCTGTGCACATGCCCAACCGGGGTGCTGTTATTTATGAAGTCGTGTCCAACCCATCATGACCCCATGGAAAATGATCCTCCCAGCCTTCCTGTCCTCTACTATTTCCCGGAGTCCATTTAGGTTTGCACCAACTGCTTCAGTGACTCCATCCAGCCACATCATTTTCTGTCGTGCCCTTCTTCTTTTGCCCTCAATAGCTCCCAGCATTAGGCTCTTCTCAAGGGAGTCCTTCCTTCTCATGAGGTGGCCAAAGTATTTGAGTTTCATCTTCAGGATCTGGCCTTCTAAGGAGCAGTCCGGGCTGATCTCCTCTAGGACTGACCGGTTTGTTCTCCTTGTAGTCCAAGGGACTCGCAAGAGTCTTCTCCAGCACCAGAGTTCAAAAGCCTCAATTCTTTGATGCTTGGCCTTCCTTATGGTCCAACTTTCACAGCCATACATTGTAACTGGGAAGACCATAGCCTTGACTAGATGCACTTTTGTTGGCAGGGTGATGTCTCTGCTTTTTAGGATGCTGTCTAGATTTGCGATAGCTTTCCTCCCAAGGAGCAAGCATCTTTTAATTACTTTGCTGCAGTCCCCATCTGCAGTGATTTTGGAGCCCAGGAAAATAAAATCTGTCACTATCTCCATTTCTTCCCCATCTATTTGCCAGGAATTGAGAGGGCCAGATGCCATGATCTTCATTTTCTTGATGTTGAGTTTCAAGCCAACTTTTGCACTCTCCTCCTTCACCCGCATCAACAGGCTCTTTAGTTCCTCTTTGCTTTCTGCCATTAGAGTGGTATAATCTGCATATTTGAGGTTGTTGATATTTCTCCCTGCAATCTTAATCCCAATTTGTGACTCATCTAACCCCACCTTTCTCATGATGTGCTCTGCATACAAGTTAAATATGCAAGGCGACAGAATACAGCCTTGCTGAACTCCTTTCTCAGTTTTGAACCAATCAGTGATTTCATGCTCGGTTCTCACTGTTGCTTCTTGACCTGCATATAGGTTTCTCAAAAGACAGATAAGATGCTCTGGTATTCCCATCTCTTTAAGCACTTGCCACAATTTGTTGTGCTCCACACAATCAAAGGCTTTAGCATAGTCAATGAAGCAGAAGTAGATGTTTTTCTAGAACTCCCTAGCTTTCTCCATGATCCAGCATATGTTGGGAATTTGATCTCTTGTTCCTCTGCCTCTTCAAAATCCTGCCTGCACTTCTGGAAGTTCTCGGTCCACATATTGCTGGAGCCTAGCTTGTCGGATTCTGAGCATAACTTTGCTAGCATGAGAAATGAATGCAATGGTGTGGTAGTTTGAAAATTCTTTGGCATTGCCCTTCTTTGGGATTGGAATGTAAACTGACCTTTTCCAATCCTGTGGACACTGTTGAGTTTTCCAAATTTGCTGGCATATTGAGTGTAGCACTTATACCGCATTGTCTTTTAAGATTTTGAATAGTTCAACTGGAATGCTGTCACCTCCACTAGCTTTATTGTTGCTCAGACTTCCTAAGGCCCATTTGACTTCACATTGCAAGATGTCTGGCTCCTGTTCAGTGACTACCCCCTCATGGTTATCAGGGATGTTAAGCTCGCTCTCATATAGTTCATCTGTATAATTTTGCCACCTTTTAAAAATCTCTTCTGCTTCTCTTAGGTCCTTTCCATTTTGGTCCTTTATCATACCCATCTTTGCATGAAACGTTCTCTTCATATCTCCAGCTTTCTTGAAGAGATCTTTGGTTCTCCCTATTCTATTATTTTTTGTTTGCACTGTTCATTTAAGAAGGCATTCTTATCCCTTCTAGCTATTCTCTGGAATTCAGCATTCAGTTGGGTGTATCTTTCTCTTTCTCCCTTGCCTTTTACTTCCCTTCTCTCCTCAGCTATTTGTAAAGCTTCCCCAGACAGCCATTTTGCTTTCTTGCATTTCTTTTTCTTTGGGATGGTTTTAGTTGCTACCTCTTGTACAATGTTGCGAACCTCCGTCCATAGTTCTTCAGGCACTCTGTCTATCTGATCTAGTTTCTTAAATCTATTTGTCACCTCTACTGTATAGTCGTTAGAGATATGATTTAGTTCATACCTGAGTGGCCTAGTGCTTTCCCCTACTTTCTTCATTTGAGCCTAAATTTTGTAACAAGCAGCTGATGATCTGAACCACAATTGGCTCCTGGTCTTGTTTTTACTGACTGTATAGAACTTCTCCAGCTTTTGCTGCAGAGCACATAGTCAATCTGATTTCTGTGTTGACCATCTGGTGTTGTCCATGTGTCGAGTCGTCTCTTGGGTTGTTGGAAAAGAGTGTTTGCTATGACCATAGTATTCTCTTGACAAAATTCTACCAACCTGTGCCCTGCTTTATTTTGTACTCCAAGGCCAAACTTGCCTGTTATCCCGGTTATCTTTTGACATCCTACTTTAGCATTCCAATCCCCCATGATGATAGGCACATCATTTTTTGGCGTTGTTTCTAGAAGGTGTTGTAGGGCTTCATAGAAATGGTCAACTTCATCCTCTTCAGTAGCAGTGTTTGGGGCATAGGCCTGGATTACTGTGATGCTGAATAGTTAAATTTTCACACATTATCACAGGTACATTATGAAAGCATTATGAAAACAGAGCTCCCAAATCAAATGCAGCACTGTCACAGCATGTGGAGAAGGATTAGGAAAGTGGCTCTATGAGCATAGCAGCACACATAATCTGAGCCAGTGGTTCTATCCAGATTTCATAGGTGGTGAATGTTAATGCCAACGGAACTGGTATACCTCACAATAGGACTACATGGAAAATGAAGTGTATTTATGTGTTGATTTTATACTCATTCCCAATCTTTGAGATTTGTAGAGGGGAAGCAGATGCTAGCAGAGAATTCACAGGATCATCATCAAATTAAAATTTCCAAGATTCTTTAGGGGACCACAAACAAATATAGAATCACTAGACCATACAACAGGTCTAACATCTGTTCGTCCCTGAGGCACAAAACCCATGCACCAGTGACTTTTTAAGGGTAAAACCATCCTCAAAAATGAAACAACCATGACACTGGAACACAAGGTCTAATGCTCTTTTTGTATCATTTATGAAAAACATTTGTGTGAAAATATTTTCAGCCTTGTATTTGACTGATGATTAAAACATGTGACAGAAAGAACAGCACATCTCATTTAAAATATATGATACATATGGTGCTCTATTAAGACCTAATGTACAAAACTCTGGTCATTTTAGTTTTGCTTAACATGAAGGTAGGATATTATTTTATATATAATAATTTACAATATGTTAACATAAATCATATGAAAACCGAGAGCAGATGTTACATAGTCAGACTAGCTGGGATTATCGTGCTTAGATTGTGCTTTCATGGAAAATACCCACAGCAGCCTCTGAAACATGATTTACATATAGAGTAATGTGTCTACTTGAAAAGAATATTTATGTGTTGGCTCTTTTATTACAAGAGGTATCTTGCTGGTCTGGTTTTAAGATGTGTCAGACTAAAAGTACAGCTAGCTTGGCCCAAGAAATATTTTCCAGTACCTGACCATTTGTAATTGTCTGAATCCCCTGGGCATATGACCTTTTCACAGCTTGTTATGGCTCGCAGAACCCTTTCCTATTCAATTTATGGAGATTATTTTACCTTCCCCCCCCCCCAAAAAATGAAATGAAAGATAGACAAGTTCTCCTCCACTTACAGCATAATCAGATGTGTGTGAACTGTGGTATGTGCTGAACTCAGCACATAGCTCAGCTTATTCCAAGCTTGGGGGCCAGCACTTGGGTGGCATAGAACTACATGGGACTCCCCTCAACACCCTCCAATTGTTCATGAAATGCCCAGCTCCATTTGCCTGCTTGTCTGCTGCAGCCATGAATGTGTCAGGCAGGCTGATGGCAGCAGTGGGCGGGTGTTGGGCCAATCAGCTGGACAGTGGTGAGTGGGCCAGCCAACCAGTCAACATGATAGCTGGCTGGGGGAAAGTAAGAATTCCCCATCATTCCTTCTGGCTTGGAACTACATTTCCCATTATATACTGGGAGTCTCAGTCAATGATGGGACAAATCAGGTGCAGTAAGAACGACGGAGGGGGACTGTTTCTTCCTCCCAGCCAGTCAGCTGTGCGGCTCACTGACTATCTTGCCACCACAGCAGAGCAGTAATAGAAGATAAGAGATGGAGGAGAATTGGAAGGAAGACTTTTATAGCTTGGACAGGGTTGCCAGCTGGCCTTGTTAAAAATGCCCTGGAGACTTATTGTGCAGAAATAGGCAGTCAAACTTTTCATGGCAGGGTAGATAGCATCACATGATTAATACTATTGCATGAAGCCTTCCTTAAAGACACAGGATATTTTCCTCCAGCCTTGTTGGCAACCACATGTACCACTCAAGATAGAGATTGCTGACACTGATTTTGTCTCATTTTGCAGTTGGGTGATATAAGCAGCAGAAGCTCCCAATCTGGGCTCATGAAGTGTGAACTCTACTGGCATCGTTATAAAACAATCGTTTCCCTTTTCGGTGGGAAAAGACAGAGCTCTGCCAAACTTTAAAATCAATCTCAGATTAGAGAATGTATGACCAATCCTTTTTAGAATGCCAATGTGGTTAAATAGCTATAACAAGGAAACCAGACAAGGTGAGAATTCTTCCTTTATAAAAAGTGGAGGTCTTGCTCATTAGAGAACAAATAACAGCACAGATTTTGGAAAAACCACATTTAAGCTGGCAACAAGCAATGAGGAAATACTACAAGATTTTAAAATAAATAAAATAAAATAAAAGATGTAATCCTATTGCATTGGCAACAGGAATAGGCTGGTAGAATCAGTCCAATCAAGCAAGCCTCTTGTATTCTTACAACTGAGAGCTATTCTACCCATTCCCAGAAATGGTAGACTGAGACAACAGGATTTGAAGGCTGGAAGGGTTTGTGTGTGTGTCATATTGACCACATATAATAATTTTCTTGTCCACATAAGCGACCCCTCTGTAGTTGCTATTTGTCTCAAGAGGACAAATGCTCAGCACACCTGTATAATGCATATATGTGTACCCCTAGAGGGCAGACAGCCATTCTTCAAGGATATTTCTCTTCAGGAAAGTAGTGCAAATGGCAGGATTAAGCCTTTTCTCTCCTATTACATTTCCCTTATCTCAAGAAGTTCCCCACACAGCTGCCATTTAACAAAGAAAAACAGTTGCAAAATTGAAACACAAAACCTAGTGGCACTTCTAGTTTGATCCTCTCAGTTTTTTATACTAACTTAATTGCTCAGACATCTTTCTTTCTTTCTTTTTTCTTTTTACTTCTGCCAAAGTTAGAACTTAATTCTTAAAATCACTACATTAAATATACAGAATTACTGGGGTTTTTTTTGGGGGGGGGTAACTTCTTGGTAATAGTCTCTATGCCAGGTTTCTAGTTTGTCATTGCTTCTGGCTTGCCTGTTCATGCAGACTCTTACGTACTTATAAAAATGTTTAGACCTATCTTTCCTTTTAGCTGGAGGTTGCTCTTTATTTTTGATCATTTTCCTATTCTCTGTATAGAAAAAATGTGTACACTCAATTGGTTAGCAGGGTGGCAGTTTTGCCAATGAAGACTCAACTCGTTCTTTGGCATAAATATGGCCGCAGCTGTTTATTCCACTCCCCGACAAGGGGTTGGCCCTGCACGGTAAGTTCCCCGATCCCTCAGCTGTTCAGCTGCTTAACCCAAGGGACTTTGGACGCCTGAGACCCGCACTATCCCAGCCAGGAGAGCAGATCCTCTGCAACCGGAAGCCCTCACAGGGAAGTGACCCCATTGGTGCCCACCAAGCATCCACCTTAATTTGGTACCCCTAGGTCACTTGGCCATGAGCCCCTGGCCTCCCAACCAGGCAGGCCGTGCTTATAAGTCTGCCGGTCTTGTTAAGGAGACCCCCAACCCCCAGGATGTCCAGTGCACAAACTGGACTCCCTGACAACAGGCTCCTACTGTGCCTAAACTGACTGCGACAAATAAACTGAACCCACAACAACTCAAAATATGAACCAAGCCCCAACATGGGGTGGGAGGGAGGGAAGCAGTTCAGCTGTGGAGCGTGAGTGCAGGTGAGGCAGCCACACCCCCACCTCCCATGCACACCGAGCATGGTGTGTGTGCACACACCTGAGCTGGTCACCATCTTGGACGCCCCCTGCATCACCAGTAGCAGCCGTGGTGAGTTACAGCCACTAATTATCCACTGCAGCTAAGTGTGTAGTTCAACCACAGGGAATTAAAGTAAGATTCTAGGCTATGTTTGGTATTTGGTTCTCCCTTGATGGAAGCTTTCAAGCAAAGTCTAGTAGACAACCATGTCTCATGGATGCTCTAACAATAGAAATACTGGACTGAGCAGTAGATTGGCCTCTAAGATGCCTTTCAGCTCTGGTTCTATGGAACTCAATGCAATGAAATTAAAGTTCCACAGATCCAAAGGTTATTTTCAGCTAATGGAAGGTACTTCCACCCCTAGAGTAGAATCTTCCTGCATTTCCCCCCTGCTGTAGCCCACTGCGCTATTTATAATACTATTATTTGGACCATTTTTACAGTAAAGGTAAAGGTATCCCCTGTGCAAGCACTGGGTCATGTCTGACCCTTGGGGTGACGCCCTCTAGCGTTTTCATGGCAGACTCAATACGGGGTGGTTTGCCAGTGCCTTCCCCGGTCATTACCGTTTACCCCCCCAGCAAGCTGGGTACGCATTTTACCGACCTCGGAAGGATGGAAGGCTGAGTCAACCTTGAGCCGGCTGCTGGGATTGAACTCCCAGCCTCACGGACAGAGCTTCAGACTGCATGTCTGCTGCCTTATCACTTTGTGACACAGTACATCAAGTTTAATCCCAATCTTTGGCTTCAAGTTTGTAGCAGTCATTCGACAATACAATGAACGGGGTCTATGCAGCCTTGCTGTGTAATGGTGGAAATGCTAGCGAGTTTCTATTTTAATTCCTACCACTAGGGGCAAAGCCCGTTGTACCCAGGAATACAAAGGGCACCAGTACACATGCCTGCACCATGGCTTTCCAGCGTGTTGGAGCTGATTAAACAGTAGGAAACACTAATCTCAAGAGCCCAGTTTGATTCCCCACTCCCAGCTGTGCAGCCAGCTGGGTTGCCAACCTCTAGGTGGGGGCTTGGAGATCTTCATGAATAACAACTGATCTCCAGGCACCAGTTCCTGTGGAGAAAACAGCTAGGAGGGAAGGAGGGAAAGCAGAGGCCACGCTGTGTCCCATGGGGCTCATGGGTAGCCTTTACCCCTGCCCCCCCCAGGCTCTTGAGGCCCCACCTTCAAACTTCGAAGAACATTCCTAACCCAGGGGACACCAGCCTCTAGGTAAAGCCTGGAGACTTCCTGGAATTGGAGTTCATCTTCAGGCTATGGAAATCAGCTTCCAAGGGGAAAATGGCTGTTTTGGAAGGGGTAATTTTGCTATGACAGCTCATCTCCAGACAACATAGTTCAGTCCCCCTGGAGAAAAGGGCTGCTTGATAGGGGGAAATGCAGTCTTGTGCCCCACAGAGGTCCAGGGATGCCAGCCTCCAGGGGTGACCTGAGGATCCCCCAGAAGGACAGCTCTTCATCAGACAGCAGTGATGAGTTCCCCTTGAGAAAAGGGCTGCTTGGGGGAGGGATTCAGTGGCCTTGTGCCCCACTGAGGTCCAAGGATGCCAGCCTCCAAGGGGGACCTGGAGATCCCCCAGAAGGACTGCTCTTTATCATAGGAGAAAAGTGCTGCTTTTTTCCTGGCTGAGGCCTCCCATTAGGGGCTCAGCTACAGGGGAGGGCCATTCCTGGCCAAGGGCCTATCAGGTAGCAAGAGACCCATTGTTTCCAAAAATATATGGTTTACTGATTAGCATCCATTTCCAGGTCTACTAAAACTCTGAAACCTTTATTTGCCTCCATTTTCATTCATGAAATGGTTTTGCTGGTTCTTCCCACTCCCAGCAATGTTATAATGTACTTGTGTTGGCTAAAAATAATAAGAAAAGAAGCAGATCACTTTGCAAAGGGGAAAAGTCTGACTTACATCCCACCTCCAAAGGGAACTGTGTTTTCATTAGGGCAGCCCACTGGATGTCTGGAAACAGTGATGAGATGGCTCAAGCAGAGTTATCTGAAACTCAACCCTTCAAAGATGGGAGTCCTGTGGCTGGATAGAAGGGGCCCAAGCAAGGACACATGAATACCCATACTGAACAAGGTACAACTATCAGTGGCTCACTCCACCAGAAATGTGGGCATGATCCTGGACATCTCCCTCTCTATGGAGGCATAGATCATAAAAGTGACACAAGCGAGGAAGTGGAATTGCCCATCCTGGATGGGGTGCAACTGTCAGCGACCCACTCCACCAGAGACTTGGGTATGATCTTAGACACCTCCCTCTCCATGGAGGCACAGATTATGACAGTAGCGCAGCTAACATTCTACCACCTGCGCCAAGCCAAACTACTAACACCCTATTTGGCCCCAGAACACCTAGCCACAGTGATCCATGCAATGGTCACCTCTAGATGGATTTCTGCAACTTGCTCCATGCAGGCCTACCCTTATCCCTAATCTGGAAGCTACAACTGGCTGATGATCCCTGACCACAAGGAGGCATGTTTGACCTCAACCATTGCCAGATTTTTCTCTTTCCTGGCCCCCACCTGGTGGAATGAGCTCCCAGAAGAGATCCAGGCCCTGTCAGAGCTAACACAGTTCCACAGGGCCTGCAAAATGAAGGTCTTTCACCAGGCATTTACTTGATGTCAGTTGAGCCAACAGTATCTACTAGGCCCCCCAGAGTCCCATCAAGAGCATTCCAGAATTGACTAGTCAAAAGGATAAAAGCTCACATGTTGACATTTCAGCTGTCAATGAAGTTATTGCTAACGCTGCATGTTATTGCTATCACTGTTCCTGCTGTTGTTATTATCTAATGTTACTACTGATTTATACTGTACATGTCTCATGACTCCCATGTTTTCTGTAATCTGCCCTGAGCCAAAAGGGAAGGCAGTATATAAATATAATAAGTAAATAAATAAATTGAGAAACCCCCTGAAACATTCTTCAAACTTCAAGAAACCCCAGAAGTGGCATGATTGTGCAGAATAGGGTTGAGAAGCATAGCAGTGTACATGCCCACCCAGGGCTACTCTACTTCCCACTCCCTCCAGGTCCACCATTGGCCATTTTGGGAGGGGGGGGTTGGTCAACATGACCATATATGGTCATATCACTTCATAAATGTTTAACAAATTTAAAAAATATATTAAAATAATTAACTCTCACCCATTTGGGGAACCCTTCCAGGGCCACCAAGGAACCCCAGGGATTCCAGAAGCCCTGGTTGAGAAAGCTCGCATTAGGGTAACAATGAAGAGTTCTCCCCACAGGATCAGGTCCTTTGCAGGCTCTGTTGGGTAGATTGGCTGCTTGTTATTAATATTACTGTTAAAACTTATATCAGCCTAATCAACAATTTGTTTTTTAAAAGGTGGATGGCTCAGGGAAAACTTTGTTGAGGGCGGGAGGGCAATAGGCAAGGTTAACACAGGACAATGATGATTCCTAAATGACAGCAAAAAATGTTGGCACTGCAGGAAAACAAATTCATATCCAGGAATTCCTCACTTGGAAACTGAGTCAAGATCTGAAGGGGGGGAATTCTGTAAAGGGGGATTTAGAAAACTTAGGGTAAGGGGCACAACATTTGGATCTAGTCCTAGGAGGCGTATTTTTGCATTCTTCGATACTTTAAGAATGTTGATGAGGGGGTTTGCTGTTCTGTGGAAATAGTCTAGGAGACAGGGAAACCTCAAGAAGAGCAGGAGGAGCCAATGCTGGGGTCTCCAATGAAGGGGGGAAATGAGCTAAAGTCACCCTCCCCTCTACTGGCAAAAAATGATCTTTGAATCCCAACTCTTATGTGGTTTCTGCCCAGTTAGAGACACATGCCTACAGTATTTCATTGTTTTCTCTGTAACTCTGTTTTTAAAAGGAGTTTTCCATTATATGATTTGCTAAGTACATACTTTCAATGGTAACTAATACACTGCATAGCTATTCCTCTCATTTTTAGTTCAGTTTTTGGAATTAGCAACTGCAGATACCACATTGTACTTTACAGCAATTCCTTCAAGAATTATTCTTGCACGTCTCATGTAATATATGTAAGGAATGACAAAGGCCATAAGTTGAAACTTTAAAAAAAGAAAAGAAAACCAATATGAACATACAGAAGACTAGACACAATGGCCTGGATCCAGTGATACATTTCTGCAGATGGAAAGGATTTCTATCCACAGAGCATGACTTTCTCACCTTCCTGCTGCAGCCCAAAATGCCCTCAGCAAATTATGATCCTAGAAGAACCTCAGAAACAATATGAGAGGGCAGTCAGAAGTTTCCTACAAGATGGGGGGAGGGATCAGCAAAACTACCCCATTACTGTTAACGGAAATGTTCAGTACGATCCAACCCACTATTTGTTCATTTTATTTATGCTAGGTAGGTAACCCCCTCCCCCCCCCAAAAAACCCAACAGCATAGAAACAGAAAGTTTGAAACAGCTAGCAGCAATTTGAGACCCTTGCCCCTATGAACCACCAGATGACAAAAGCCATCTTTATAAAGAAAATGTTAGCTTTATGCCCTAAGGACAGTATTAAATGTTATGATATTTCTGGTCTAAGGGAATACCAGGAATGAAATGTCTTGGAATAGGGCCATCATGATCCCACTATGTAGGGGCACTTACCATAGTTGTCGTCCATAACTCTGTATTTTTTTCAAAGTTCAAGGCCAGGTAGAACCCTTATTTGCCTATCTGAGGAGAGAACGGGCTTCCATAGTTCTGATTCCAGTCTTTCAGTTGGTCAGGAAGCAACTTCTCATAAGCAGAGCTGCAAGAAGGGCAAGGCAAGTGAGGCAGTTGCCTCAGGTGCACAAATCTGAGCAGTGCAGAAAAAGTATATCCAACAACAACAAGCCTTTAATAGCATATAAAAGTAAGGGAAAGTGCAAAAGGATCCACTGCTAGTGAGAACAAAGGCAAAGATCATGCTTTAGACATAATACATTCACGATTTCTCATGGCAAGATGTAAAAACTTTGCTACTGGTTCAATTATATCAGGGTTCTGGGATGTCAAAAGAAACTGAGTCTTTCGTTCATCCGAATGCAGTTCTCTTTTACACAGCAGCGAGTTAAGAAATTTGGCTCGGATTGAAGCCGTGACTTCTTCGGGAAAAAGTATATCATGATCACAATAAATATGCTGTTGTTACTCTTGTTATTTATGTATTCACCCTTTCATCAAAATAACTACTCTTAGACAGTTTCCACATAAGGAATCTGCCCATAGACAGCCTCTGGATGTTGGCGGCTTTTCAAGCCCCCTCCACAAGACGTCACCTGCATCCCGAGACTATCCTTTAGTTTGGGCCAGATTTAACTCGTGATGAGGGAAATCACCAAAACTCGATTCACCACCCTCAATTGCACATCCCATCAGTGAGCAACCAGGGGTTTGCCTATATGGAGGGGGAAACACACAATAGTCTAGTCAGCATTGTCCTGCCCTCGCATCCGGCTACCTCTACCCGGTTCCTGATCATGAAATGTTTTTCTAAAAATGGTGTCGTACATGCAGCAACACATACATGTATCCGAGCACACATGAAATGAGAAACAAAAAAATGTTTTAAAAACTACAATGTTACGCAAAGCAAATATTAATGCATTCCATAGTAAATAAAATGAATTCACAGAAATTTAATTGTTTAAGGGTGCATTCTTATATTGGAAACGGGTGGCAGCAACCACCTATACACATTTATTTGGGTTGGGAGGGGAATTTTGTGTGGAAGACCTCTCACTCACTCCCAGGTGTCTGTGTTATGGGGCTATTTCTTCTGTGCCTTGAATACACAATTAAAAAAAATCTTTTCTGGCCATGGCAATACATATATGTAGCTTCTCCACTACATAAAATGCTGGCAGCCACATGCTCCACGGATGAGAGATACATTGCCAGCGACAAAGAAGGCCAACTTGCGATTATGCGAGCAACTGCAAAGCCAAGATAGATACCATCTCGTAGGCACCATCCTTCCCCTCGACCTCTCAGGCTTCCTCCATGCCCTCTACCGCTGGTACAAGGGGCCAACATGGAGGGACAGTTAGGTTAGTGACCTCATGGTCATCTTTTCTGATGAGAAGGTCCAGGAGTCTCTTAACACCTCTTATCAAAACCGGCAGGTGTTTGAAGACATGGCATACCAGATGAGGTCTCTGGGGCACAGCTGGATAGGGCTCAAGTGCTGCACAAAGACAAAGAGCCTCAGGCAGGAGTACTTTCATTGTGTTAACCATAACAAGGTCTCTGGAGCCACACCAGTGACTTGCCCCTACTTCAACAAGCTTAAGGGCATCTATAGAGAGGGGGATGGCACTGGTTGTCCAAAATGCATGGCTTGTGGCCTCAAGTTAAAGGTGAAGAAGCCTCCTGAATGCCACCACAGAGGCAAGCCACCTTGGAAAGGGACCCAGGGACAAGTTTATCACCCTGGACCTCATCCTCATATAGCAGGGGAACTCCATGGCTGTTGGTGCTTCACACCTGTTGCTGCAGGTAGGCTGGGAGCCCCAGAGTCAGGATTTGGGTGGTGGACCCTTTGACATGTGCCCAGCATCCCTATGCAGCATCATTGCTGTGTTGAGAGGGGACACTGAAGAAACAGCTTCTGCCCATACAGGGCTCTTCCATCTGCAGCCACATGTTGGATCACTGTAGGCTTTCCCTCTTATGTTATCTACCCCTCTCAGCCCCTGTGCATCCAGCTGGCAGTGTTGGGAACTTTTCTGGACTCCTGGACACAACCTCTGCTTTTAATTCACAGCACATCCTCCTCCCAAGCCAGCACCCGCTGAATCCCAGGAAATGTCTCCTCATGGGCCCATTATGCACGGCCGCTGAAACGGCGATTTTGGGTCACATGGGAAACGCGGAGGGGGAAGACGCACACCGGTTATGCACGGGACGGGGCGCGATGGCGGCAAAACCCAGAGTAACTGATTATGCACGCAGCGATCCCGGCGCCGCCTCTGGTTGAGCCCCAGTCACCCGGAAGCTGCGCTTCCTTCCGCATTTCGCTAATGCGGCTTTTTCGGCGGCATGCACCGTAGCTGCGGCCAGTTGCAGCCGGCACCGTGTGTTATTGGTGATTTTAGTCGCCGTCATTCCACCCCGAATGTGCATTATTCCCCCCATGCATAATGGGTTATGTGGAGGACTTGCAGGGTAGTGATTCTTCTACCACGGAGATAGGTGGTGCTAGTGCCCACCAGCTATGCTTGGGAGGGTTGTGGGAAGGTGTTGGTTATCCGGGAAGGGAGGTTTCTCTGTACAGGAGAAGGCTTCCATTTGAATCGAAAGCTTCACCAAACCTCTACTGTGCTCCTTGTTGCTTGCTCTGAACTGCTTCTGATGTCTGACTCACCTTTTTTCCCCAGACTACATCCCACCAACACCTCTGAGGGTGCAGCCTGAAGCTCTGTCCAGGAGGGACCGAGCCCCACACGTCAAGGAATGCCCAGTGATAAGCATCTGTCTCTCTAAACCTAGCTAAGTCGTGGAAGTCATTCCACTGGATCCTACCAGTGGTCACACAAGGGGTGACCACTGCCACCGAGCCTGTCCTGCCATGGAAGGGCTAGTCTCTGCAGCAGGAATAGGCCTGCTGATGGGCAGATGTGGGTGCTGAGTAGCAACACAAATAGCATTGGTGTGGAGAATACCATGCATTGTTCCCCCTGCCCTACCCACCCATCTTTTGCCTTTTTTCCAGGTGCAAAATCAGGAGAGGAGATGGACGATGAGGTGGCTGAACAGCACTTGAAGTGGCTTCTTGGTGGGTAGTTGGCTAAAGAGTGGCTGTGGAGAGAAAGGAGGAGGCAGCGGCACATCTCCGTACTCACTGCCCTGGGGTGTAGCCCTAGAGAAGGGGGAAGAAGACATGCACCAAGCCAGGGCACTGGGAGAGGCAATGCTCCAACAGGAAATGGAGCTCTACACCAGCTGGTAAGAGGACAATATGGAGGATGCCAGGCTTAGCAGGGAGGTCTACAGTGCTACAGGTCTCCATGGAGAGGAGCAATACCTCCCTAATGGGGTCTTTAGAGCCCCTGAACAGGATGGGGGAGCTGATGGAGAGGATGGTGGACCATGTGGTGAGCAGGGAGAGGAGAACCCCAACACTGCCACTCTGGAGAATCTGTGGGAACCAACCCCCTCCCTCCACTGCCTAGAACGAGCCAAGGCACCCAAAGCACCCAGTCACCCCTCCGCCCTTTTGGAATAATATTAAACTGTTTTTTTTGTGTGCGGAATTGTTGTGTGTTTTCTTTTGGTGCAAACTGTGATGTGGTAGTTGGATTCTGCCCTCATAGCTGGGGCTAAAAAGGGTCAGGCAGTCACACCAGGAGACTCCTCTGCTGTTCTGCCTGCATGTTTGCTGGTGGTTGGGGGAGGGGAGGTTTTCTTTTCAGAAATATGGGCACATGAAGCACTTCTGGTTAAAGTTTACAATTTTTTTATTTTCAAAATAGTAGAACAAGTTTTGGGTATTTTTATAGTCTTTTAACGGGGGCTTTAATGGGGATTTTTAAGACTATTGTTACCCGCCACGAGCCTGTAGGGAGTGGCAGGAAATAAATCGAATAATAATAATAAGTAGGCAAAACAACCCACCCACCCCAAAAACCCCAACATCAAACACTTTATTGGCCCTCATTCCCTCCCCCCCCCCAATCCTCTGTTGAGGATCCAGGCGCTCTAGGATAGTCTTTAGCCCTCTGAGCCTTCTGTTTTGGATGTGGGACATCCTCCCTGCTCTCCTCCTCCACCGCTCCAGGGCATCCACACACCCATGCAAGTCACACACTGTGGGATAGGGGGGACACAGGAAACAATTGGTTAGATAGGACATCCAATGTTGTTTTAAGTTTTTCCCAGTAGCTCAGAGGTTTTCCCCAGAGACAGATGGCACTTATGGGCATATGTGGTCTTCTCCTGCAGGCCATCTGTTCCTTGCATGACCTCCTTCACTTTGTAGCCAGCCAGATGTTTCTCGTGAGACCCCTTTTCCTCATGTGGTAGAGAGTGTTGTCCTGAATTTTGGGGTAAAATTTGCAGATTTGGGACCACAGATGCCAGTGACCTGCTCGTGATGATACCAGCCACCAACCACCCCTTGCCTCGGGTGATAGGACCCTGCAGGCACATACCTGGGCTTTGCTCAGTGCTTGCAGGCGCATCCTCCTCGACATCTGTTTCCCAGACCCCCTCTGCTTCTCCTTGGGGGGAAGACGTCATCTCCTCCTGTTGCTCTTCCTCTGGTGTGGGGGTGGTGGGGGTGGAGGGCTCAACCACTCTCCTAGGTGCCATGGTAGCTGAAGAGGCCAGGAGAAAGAGGCAATTGGGGTCCTGTTAATTGCAGTGACATGTGTGCCCAGTGATGTCAACAAAGTTGGGGGTTATTGCCAGAAAATGGGATCTGCTGTGGGGTGGCCTGCAGTTAAGGAGCTCAAATCTGTAAAAGGCAATATGGCTGCCTGGCAGCCAGCAGCTCACCTTCAAGCCCTTGAGTAGTCGTTCAATGGCACTGGCATCTTTGGTGGCAACCTTTCTCCTACCAAGTCTGCAAACTCAGAAAGGGGGAGGGCTTAGGGATGCCCCTTGGGGTTGGAGCTTCTGGGGTAAGATGGGGCACCTGTCACCTGGAAGCACCCTCCACAAGGGCAAAGTGAGACAACTCTCAAGGTGGAAATCCAACACCTTCCTTGAAGTTTTACATCTACTCAATGGTAATATTTGCAGAGGTATGTCAAGGGCACAGTGGCAGTCTCCCTGAAAGGAATGGCTGCTTTAAACTGCAGAATATTGGGGGTGGGATGGGGGCAATTTAAACATCTCAAACTAGATGAAGTGGCACATGGAGGAAACTCACATAGGTGTCTCCAGTGCTCCCAAGGGCATCCTGCAGCTTCCCAGATCTCCATCATTTTGTTGTGGAAGGGTGTCCTACTCTCCCTGGGGATGCCCTGCCATACCACCAGGTTGTTAAGGAAGTCAAACTTCAGCTGGTTAGATTTGGTGTGGCATTGCTCCCATGTCCTGAGGAAGCACCTCTCCGCAACCTTCTGTGTTACTACCATATATGCACATCTGGTCCACCTGTGGGTGCTGCTGGCCATGAGACGTGGGAGGCTCATGGAGTGCAGAACAATGTCCAGAAGAGCCTCGATTTCTGCCCTCTGCCAGAATGCTCCCCTGTGCAATCCTGGCATCCTTGCAAATGGCAGTTTTTCTGGAGAGCAATGCATAAATGCCCTTCCTAAATTAAAAAAAAATGTATCCATGTCCTGGGCCAATAGCAGCAGTGATACTACCATGCCTGCTAGCCCTATTGCCATCAAGCCTCTAAATGAAGCAAAAAGGAATATTGCCTGTAATTCCCCCGCTTTCTCCTCCAGACAAGCTATGTAAAACCAGAGAATCACAAACATACCACAAGCAATGCAAATTTTATTTTTTGTTTTACATAAGATATATGGCTGGACTTTCATCTCCACTGATCATCTCCCCTATATAGGAATGTGGCAATGGCATGTCAGACACTCTGTCCCTCCCTATAAATCCTTTTTTTTTTTTTTTGTCTGGTCAGTTATTGGTCCCTCCTCATCCACAACCATAGTGTTCCTCTCCTCATCATGCACAGGAATTTCATACCCCTTCTCCTCGCAAATGTTGTGGAGAATAACGCATGGTATTGCCACAGGTATTACAATGTTCAGGTGAACATGAAGCCTAGTGATAAGGCACCTCCAGCATCCCTTGAGTCTGCCAAAGGCACGCTCTACCACATTCTTTGCCCAGGAATGCCTCAAGTTGTAGTAACTCTATTGGTCAGTGCGAGGCCACTTGTAGGGAGTCATGAGCCAGTTCCTCAGGGGTATGCTCCATCAGCCAAGATCAGGGCCAGCAAATGAACAATAGGGTTTCCAGGGACAAAGACCCCAATGTCCATGGCAATGCGGATTCCTGAAAGACAAAGTCATCATTTCTCTGCCACTCCAGCCTACCTCCATACCTATGAACTGTCTGGTGTGGTCCACAGTCCCTTGCAGGAGCACAGAACAGAAGTTCTTTCTGTTGCCATACTCCCGTATGCTCCTGTTTAGGGCTCATTTTGGGATATGGCAACCATCCACAGCACCAATGCAGTGTGGGAATCCCAGCCAGCCAAACCTGTTTTTGTTCTGTGGGAGACACACAAACAGAGCAAACCCTTGAAACAAAAGCAACCTCTCACCCCAGACCATGCCAGTCTTTCCCAGAGATGCCCAGGGGGGCATAGTATCCCATATGCATTGCTCTGTGTCTTTTTTGCAAAAAAAAAAAAAAAAAGGACATTAACAAGCACAGCAGGACCCCAGCTTACCTACCTTGCCAATCCCTTCTCCCAGGCACACCACCTTGATGTAGAACTCAGCCTCCATTGCAAAGCAGGCCTCCAGCATGATGCCCAACCCAAACTGCTGGGAAACAAGTCTGAATGGGATGCTGTTTGCTGTTTGCCAGGTACCATAGAGTAATGGCCATCACCTTCTCCACCATCATGGGCAGGCGCATGTTGGATGTCTGGCATTCCAGCCTCCCTCTGAGCGTGGAGACAATTTCCCCAAAGGTCCCTCTGGTCATCCTGAAGTTCAAGATCCATTCTTGGCCCTCTAAGTTGCCAGGACAAAGTTCTCCCACCAGTTGGTAGTTCTCCTGTCCATCCATACCTTTTTTGGGAAGCATACCTCTGTGAAAGGGAACCACCTTCATCTTGTGGCTCTTCTAGATCTTAGGAAGATCTAGCTGTGCTGGGCACACCTGGAGAGAGGTCTGTGTGAGGTCCACTTGCACCTTAGCAGGATCATACTCTCATAGAAAAGAGCCGTGGGCCCTCTGATCCAAGTGAGGGTGGCAGAGCTGGATGAACAATGCCAAGTGATCCAGCATTGGCATCAAGAGATTCCTCATTGTGAATATACTCCGAAAATGGCCACTCTCGAGTAACACAGGAAAACAGTGGAATTGTGTGCTGCTTGATGGGCTTATACAGTGCAAGTGGACCCCACGCAGACCTCTGGTCAAGAATACACGCTCAATGGAACAGCGATCAGCAAACCGAAATGGGAAAGTTAATCCCTATCATGGAATAAGGCAATGCCTAAACGTTGTGGTCTTAACATATTGCAATGTATAAGGGCCATTCCGCACTCGTTCAAAATTGTACAATGGTTGCAAATTGAAATTGCTACTGATTTGCTGATATGCATAACGTCGTTGACAATCTGCAACACTCCTGAAACCGATCCGCAAAAAGCACTTTGTTGTAGCGCTTTTAGGGAAATCCCAATCTGCAACACTAGCGGGAAAGTTCTGTGCGTTACCATTGTTGCGGTTTCTGCAAAGTCCCTCCCCCTGGCTCTCTCCTCTGATCTTCTGGCGAAGCAATTGCCTTTTTTTTTCTCAGTGTGAGCGGAGATCAACGCACCGGCGAGCCTTCGTTTACCCAGCGAGGCTTCCCCGGCTGCAGTCCCTCCCCAGAGCTGTTTAAAGTCACCAAGCACCAAGCAACACACAGCCTCGTTTGCTGGTTTATTTTCCCTTTATTTTTCACTCCATTTTTGGCTGAAAATTGCACCCGTGCGGGGGGGGGGGTATTTTTTTTTCACTTGGGGGGATCATGGCAACGATGAAACGGCAGCTCAAATACCACCTGCTAGCTAGATGGGTCTCTCCGTTGCAATGAATCAACGCAGATTCCTTGCAATGTATGTGTGTGTGTTTTTTTAAAACCTTCCTTAAAGGGAAAGGGGCTTTTGGGGAACATGATAACGGCTGTCCATTGGCTGCTCGTTTGATTGACAGCCAGGGGCGGGAGAAAGCTCGGCAATATCGCTTCATGGCTAGCGATTTTTGCCGAGCCCGGAAACCTGTGGGAAACGATAGAAACGCAACTGGATTCCACTACAAAGGCAGGTATGCATAACAACGAATTCCACTATTTAAAATGGCGTTTTTTCGTTCTGCAACCAATTTGCTACAGAGATCCTGGTGCGGAATGGCCCTAAGTTTCCTTATCAGTTTCCTTACCAGTTTCCTGATACTTAGGGGATAAAGTGTCCCTTGGGAGGCACTTCACCACTTCATTTTTGCTAGTCAACAAAAGCCACAACCAGCAGGAAGAAGGGGGCGAAATGCCCTCTAGAAGGAACTTCACCCTCATATTTAACTCTCTGCTTTTCTCCCTCCCACCTCTATGCAATGGGGAGCAAAACCAGAAAATTAAATGGCTGGGAGCCATTTAAACCCTCCCCCGTCCGCTCCCCATTGCTTCAAGGGAAGCAGAACCTGGGGATTTAAATGGCTCAGAGCCATTTTAAGCCCTGCTTTCTACTTCCTATCACTTTCCCAGGGAGAAGAATTGTTGGAGATTTTGTTTAAAAGTAAAATTATTTAGCATAGTTAATACATAAATGATGCGACCAGACAAAGGTAGTATTGAAGTATTAAAAAGACTATTTTACTAGGCTACCAGGGTAGGGAAAACCTGTAAATAAAACAAGAAAATACATAGCTTCCTATAGCTCATACAGGATCTCTACAGTCCCGGCTGTTACATGTTTGGAGTCTAAGATGGATCTCTCTCACTGCCCAAAACAGTCTCAGAGAACAAAGGGAGGAAGTGGAAATCCTTGTCTTCCATTTACAGTGTGTCTGTGAGACCAAGCATGTACACAATGGCGTCAGCTTTTTGCATACCAATAAACTAATCACATCACCCACTATACCTGTTCCCACAGCAAGAAGTGTCAATAAACATTAACCCTTTATTTGACAGAAAGTGGCTGACTCTTGCTAAACAGACAAAGGCTAACAAGAAAGCAGGAGTTTAAACTTTAAATGGTTCATGAACCTATATTAACTAGTTTGGGCACTGACACATCTATTCATGTAGGTTTAGTTCATTGTTCAGCCATGTGCCTTCATGTTTGTACACCATACTTAGCTGTTTTGAGTTCAAATCCTGTCAGTGAGGACTCCTCAGAGGAAGAGTCTTGCAAGGAGCTCCCAGCTTCACATGAGCCTCAGCTGGATGAGAGTTTAGCCGAGACAGATATTCAATAGGCAGAGAGCTCTGACCAGCGGAAGGAAATTGAGTTGTAGTAAAACCCAGGCTTATACTCCAAAGTTCTAGCAGAAGTCTCTCATTGCTCTGCCCACTCTCCAGGTACAGCTCACCTGACTCACCAAAGCCAATTGACCACTGCAGGCCACATGCCGAAGGAAGCTCCAGTCTAAAAGGTACCATGCTAGATTAGCAAAATGGCTGCTTACAGCAGAAGTCTGTTACTTGTCATAAGATGAGGATTTAGAGGCTACTGACATCCTACATTCACTTGGGTTTAGTTGGCCTCTGCTGCAGAACACAACTTTTCAGTTTACTGGTGATCTCTTTTGCTGACACTCCTAGACTGCCTAAACAAATTCTTTACCCACAGAACTGCCTGGCCTTGAATTCTGTCTGTCCCTTTGGCATTCTCTCCTTGGACACTGCCTTTTTGCCTGCCTTCAGTTCTGTTCACTTGCTTCCTGCAGAGAGCTGAAACCTGAAACTAGCACAAAAGCAGTATCTTGGTATGATGTCTCTTAGCTGGAGTTGCTGGTTTAGGGCTAAATTAAAACATAGCTTTGTGTTGTGTCTGAACCAAGCTACTGGGGGAAAAAGAATTCTGGGACTGAACTTTCCGCAAAATGATCTATGTTCAGTTCAGTTTATGGAGGTAGAAGTGACACATTCAGTAGTGGGTCAGCAGATGGTGGCTAAGAAAAAAAGTCATTGAGTATTCATACACCTATGTTTGTAAACCGGGAGTTATGAAATTTCCAACTAATCTTCACAAGACATTGGTTGTCAATTACCACCTGCGTCTTAGTGGTTTGAGTTCCTTATAGCAGGAAGAACTGGAATAATAGTTCTGCTTAGAAAATATTTTAAAGCAGAAGGAGAACTGTAAATAATGTGAAGCAAGACGTCGAAGACGTTTCCCGCTTTTGATGTCTCATGAGTCAACTGCATGGAAACCTCCAAAAAGAGCATAACTGATGTATATATATGTGGTCCCCTTGGCCCAAGGCTTCTAAGTTTAAATCAAATGCAAGTGTGCATCAGCCAGATGTTTTTCTCATTACTGTATTCCAAGAGTTTACTGGAAATGATCTCATCATACATGGTTAATGTAGGGGACCAACTGTGCATGTTATTCATATCATGATTTAGCTTTAAAATCCTGGCAATTCAAACTATTGTTTAAAATTTCACTAAGCCTGTCACAGGGATATGAGGTAGACCAACTTGGGAGTGACATGCCGACTCTTAATTTATGTCGAAAGTGAGGAAATGAAATCATACATTAGAAGGAAATACTGAGATGCTTCCTGGGAAAGAAATTGATTCTGACTAATCTAACAAGTCCACAGAACTGCTATCCTGCTGCAGAACAGGGAGTTAATTAACTGCAGTCGCTCTTGTAAGCTTAGATTATGACAAAAGAAAAGAAATACGAATCCAGTCTTCCACATATTTACTTTGAAGAAAGAGCCCCTGAGTTCAGCTGGATTTACTTTCCTTAAGAGTGGGTAGGATTTTTCTTTCTTTTTAAAGGAAGTTAAATAAAACCAGTAACCCTTGCAATAAGAGCTTCTTGATTAGTAAACCTTGCTATGTATGATCATGTCAGAGGCAGAGTTAAAAAAAATCCCAGGAAAGATTGAGTCTGGGATCCCCTGGAAATTCCCATGGATGAAAAAGACTTCCATCTGTGAAATAGTACTTCCCAAACGGTTCCTCTTGCTAGAAAAACAGCAGGGGGGGGGGGGGGGGGAAGCTGCTGGCCTCTTCTGGGAGGGAACATTCAGAGAATATCACTACATGTTCAGTTGCCACCTAGTGGCCTAGTTCAGTCATTGTTGGAAAGCTCACTAGGCATTTCAAAATCGGGGTGGGGAGAGGTGAGAGAGTGTGGTTGTTTATATTTCTGCTCTGTTCCAAGATGGTGGCCTGACTGAAGACATATGAGCAAAATCAGCAATAAATATAATTAAACCCACTCTGCTTAGCTGATTTGAACCTCCTGCATTACAATAACCCTCCAACACATCTATCCATAGATGTCTCCAAGTGGATCTACTCAATTCTTTAAATATACTGTCTGTTGAGGTAGGGGAAAGCACCACTTGGAGTAGGAAAATACAATTGTGTCAATGATTTAGGCTTATTTTAGCAAGGAATTTAGCTACCTTCGCAAGAACAGGCAATCATAGATAGAGTGGACTATGTGAAATACAAAATACAGGTGCCCAACGGACCAGTATTAACAACCCACAGTTGACCTATCACCTATGACACCAATACCACTTGGGTGGTGTCCTCGAGCACAATGTTAACCAACAAATTAAGAACTCATAGGACTGTGGGTCCTGTAGATATTGGACTATCTAAGCGAATTAACAATGGGGAAAACGTCAAAGGTGTGGGTTCAAAACAAAGGAAAGGATATATTTTTCCTGACTCAGATAGGGTTTTGGAAGTTATTACTAGTGTAGATGTAGACTGATACTTAAAGATTCCATTGTAGAATGTGGGGGGCAGGTGGAACAAATTGTATCACCCTGGGTTCAAAAAACTTCTAAATTGCCCTGATTCCTTTTATTCAGGAGACTTGGACACAGGTCTCTGTAATGCAGACAGTTGAAGGTTACAGAATCTATAGTTTCCAGCAATTAAAACCCATGGAAAAGGAAAGGGTAGCAGAGGTATGGCAACAAGCATTAGAGTAGTCTTGTTGGTTGAAATTGAGTGAGTGTCACATTACTGTTCTCACTACATCCTAGTCTTACTCCTCAAGAGTAAAATCCTTGGTACCCTTTTATGTGTAAACATTTACATCCCCCCCCCCACACCTCCAATTTTCTCAGGCTTGCAATAAGGGCCAGTTTTGGGATAAGCTATTTGCCCTGCTTGAAGGTCTAACAGTCAAATCCCCCAAAGCCCAATTTATTCTTGTGGGGGACTTTATTGCATGATTTGGCTCTGGGCATGAGGGCCAATCAATTGGGTTCAGTGATCTTATTGTAGAACAGGCCCTCATGGATTGGTGTATTAAAAAAAACAGTCCTGAAACTCTTGGAACTGCTTTCATCCTTTCACTTGTGCGTGTTACATGGATCTAGATATGATGCATTTACATATATATCAGCACAGTGAGTTAGTACCACTGATTATATCGTAGTTACTGCTGATTTGTTTTCTAGAGTGCTCCTATTCGATGTATTAGTAACTTCTCTGAGTGATCACAGCCCTTTAAAGCTATTAGCTGTCATAAGGATCTATCCTTGCCCCCTAACTTAATGGAAAATAGGAAATTTTCCATAGGAAATAGGACCATAGGAAATCTATATGGTCTGATCATCTCCAGATACTAGTGGAATAAACTTTGAAGAGTGAGGAAGGACTGTCCTGTGCTAAGGCCCTCTTAAAACTAGGTTGTGATGTTATAGGACTTTATGCAAATCTAGTCAACTCCCTTGAATCTTTATTTTTATACTAGTAAATAAGTCCGCTGCAGGAAAAATGCAGCGGGCGCTAGCCAAACTGCAGTGGGCAAAATGCAGTGGGGCTGGGCGGGAGCGGCTTCTGCCGGCCCCGGGCGCTCGTTCACTGCCGCAAAGGAGCGCCCGGGCCTGGCAGAAGCTGGGTGAACAGCAGTTCATATGTACCCGAGGTGCGTGCTCGTGTGTGAGGATTCCGTGTGTGAGGAGTCCGGGGAGGGCCAAGTGGCCAATAGGGAGGCGCGCTGCGGGCGCCTCCCAATTGGCCACTTGGCCCGAGTGGCTCTCGGAGAGGGCCAATCAGGAGCCGCTTCGCGGTTCCTGATTAGCCCTCTCCAAGTTTTTATCCCGGACGGGTCCCGCCCTAACTCCTCCCACAGAGGCCTTACTCTTTTATTTATTCCCACGCTGCGCCACGGGGCGGGGTTTAAAGATAAGAAGCCCTCAAAACCAACTCCCTCCCCCATTGAGCATGTTTGGTTCGATGGGGAATGTAAAACATACACAAAAAAGCTGCTGAAATGCATCAAAACTGCCAGACTTCACTAACCCAGTTAAGGAGGGTCAAATCTTAATACAAAGAACTGTTAAAAGTAAAGAAAAAAAGAAAACTTTAACCATTACTGGAACAACTTGCAGGAGGTAGTCATTTGCAAAAATGATACACTCTTTTTGGAACCTGATCTCATCGGGCACCAAAAGAATCTTTCTTCTTGTACAGGAACATCCATCCAGGCAGGTACTTGGTATAATCATTATATAAAAATCTTTGGGAATAGTACAAGAAATGGTGTGCCCCAAATGCATGCTGATCTGGCCCCCTGTGTCAGAAGGCAAGATCAAATCATTAATAATGTCACTTCCAATAAATCACCTGGATAGGATGATCATTTCCAAGTGTTATAAAGTATCTTTGGACCCCGTACTCTCAAGGCTCTTCATTAAATTAACAATACCAATAAACTACCACAGGGATGGACAAGGTCGACAGAAATGACCCATGGAATTATAAACTGATTAGCCTTATACCCATAGCATCAATATTATATAGCAATGCTTTGAAACTCAAATTAGAAGAATGGGTTCAACATAACAATGTTTTATGTCCTTGTCAATTAGGCCTCAAAAAAGGCACTCAACAATCGAACATTGCCAGACTCTACTATTTGGCATCAGCTATGAAAGGTCCCACAAAAGCATTATATATGGCCTATGTTGACCTAGCAGCAGCTTTTGACTCACTGGACAGGGAAAGACTCGGGCTCAAACTCCTGAAACTTGGGGTTGAGACGGGTGTGTGTATCTGATAAGACAACTCCACTTAAACACCACCAAAAGAGTCAAGGTAGAAACTTCCAGATCACTTACAAACAAAATGCTGTCCAAAATGGGGTGAAACAAAGGTGTGTGTTAGCACCTTTGTTGTTTAACCTGTACATCAATGACTTAGCAACCAAGTTGGAGGGACCTGAATTTATACCCCCATCAGTTGGTCAAACTAAGGTGTCAATTCTACTTTATGCAGGCGACATTGTGCTGATCTCCTTGACAAGAGTTGGTCTGAAGAAACTTCTTGATAAACTGGGATTATGCTGTAAGGAGGATGGGTTAAAGGTAAACTATGAGAGAACCAAGATGATGGTGTTTAGGAAGAAACCAAAATAAAAAACAAAAACCCCCTCCTGGAGTATCCTGGGTGCACCAATTGAACAATGTAGTACCTATAAATATTTAGGTATAACATTTATACATATCACCAGTCTTCACATAGAGTATAAGTGTGTTCACATTCCTTCTTCTCGGCTCAACAGTTGTTCACCAGGCTGACACTAGTGACACTTCTATCCGGTTCCAAACAAGTCTAAGTGCTTCCTTCCGCCCCGCTCTGCTGCACTTTTTAATTTTTAAGTGTGCGTTTCAAACCAGAGAACTTGATAACAAGATCGAGCCCTGCTCCCAGATTTCCTTGTGGCAGTTTACAAACAAAAACAATTGCCAGTGTGATCTAAGCATTGCTGTGGTACCACCTCTACAGATAGCCAAAGGGTGCTACTAGAGCTCCAGGCCAGATAGGATCAGGTGGGTATCACATGTTCATGCATATTGGGATTAAGTCATAGGCTGTGCTCCATAGTTTTTTTTTTTACATGTCCGCAGGCATAAGTGTTCCTATCTGTTCTGATTTTTGGGGGTGGGGCCAACATAGATAAAACAGAGAAGATCTGTGATTAAAATGTTCTACTTATTTGAAGTAGTGGCTTCATATGGCTGTGTTGAAGATTGGGAAGAAGTACCAGGAAATGAGACATTAACCTTTTCCTCCCATCCTGTTTATTACAACTAGATAATATCTCTTAACACTGCTATTAATTCTCTTGGGGCCAGCAAGGCAAACAGGGACATCTTGGGTGGCAATAATTTGATTATTTCATTCTTGCAAGTGAGTATAAGTTCCTCTAAAATGGGAATGCTTTCTCCATCTTTCCTAAAATTGGGAGAGAAGTTCCGTCAAGTGAGGCATCCAATCTTTGATCATTTAATCCCAGGTGGTTGTCAAACAAACAAAAACTTACCAAGGGGAAGAATATTTCTCCATGAAACCAACAAATGTCACCTTAATAAAAATACTACGTGCAAAGGATGCCAGCCTCCAGGCAGGACCTAGGAATTCCCCTGGAATTACAGCTCATCTCCAGGCAACAGTTCCCCTGGAGAAAATAACCACTTAGAAAGTGGACTGAATGGTATCATACCCCTCCACTCCCCAAACCCTACCCTCTGCAAGCTCCACCCCCAAAGTCTTCTGGCTTTTTAATAACCCATAGCTGGCTACCCTATCCATGATATTATCAAGGAGTCTGGACATAATTATTAATGAGCAAAGTAAATTGTATACAAATGGAGCACCTGAGCACATCCCTATGTGCACATTCCCATGAGAGAAGAGGATAAGGAGGAGTTCTCTGGCTTACAACCCAAGCCTGAGATGATCTCTCCCAGGGATGTAATGGTCACCTCAGACTGCAGGGGAGCAGGACACAATGGAGAGTCCAAGGAATACAGCAACAATAGCAGTAATACAGCAACAATAGCAGTAATTATAGCAACTCACCTGAAGAGCTAACCTCACATGAGGGGATTAGAGGCATTTCTTCAACATTACACAGCTGTCTTGTCTTGTAAAAGGTATTGATATGTAACATATGCCCTTGTTTGCCAACAGGAAAACAAAGTGACTGTACTGTTGCACAACCCAAAGCTTTCTGTGCTCAGTGCATCTTCAAACTTGCATTTTCTTTGTTACCATTAGGCCTTGATGCCTTGCACCAAAGCCCTCTTGAAACTTAGAGGAGTTTGAAAACCAGTTTGGGGATGTGTCTTTTGGATGCTCTATTTAAAAAGTTGAGGCTCATAAAGGGATTTAGGAGTGTTACAGCTAAACTCCTAGTAGGTACTAAACAGCTGTTTGCACTTAGAAATTATAAAATTTAGCTATAATCACTGAGTGTAGCCAATCACTAGAGAAAAGTCTTATAGTGACATCAGGTTTCTATCCATGATTAGTCATGACTCATAGTCATTTCCCCAAGAGTAGCTGCAGTCATCAGAAGATGAACACAGTGAAAGAGAATGTACCCAATTGTTTTAAATAACATTCTTACATTTTTACTGCCTTTCTGCCATCAATGCATGCCAGTCTCCTTTAGGTTTGGCAGTCAGAAGAACAAAATAAGAGGAACAATAGAACTTGCCTGTCGCTCTCTTCTGGGCCTCAGTTGTCTGAAGTCAGGTATGATACCAGCGCTTACAGAACTGCACAAGACACATCCTTTAGAAGTAACATACGGAGATCTGATGTCATAGCTTCCTCCAGGTGTTACACCCCTTGTGTTTAATGTTGGGAGGTTGTCTGGAGACATATGTATTACTAGTTTAAAAGGTAAGAGTGGCTTTGCTGATGGACAGAAGACTCTCCCCTTCAGCACTGGCTCTCACAGTGAATAGCATCATGCATATCATGCATATGGTTCAAGGAATGTATTCACACATGGAAATCACACTGTTAGATTCTAGGTTCTCCATAGAGGACGTCACAATCAGCATTTAGAAATCACAGCAGTATATTTTCCATCTATAATAATACGTTAACCAAATAGTTGTAACCAAACTGTGAGTCCTGTCAGGATGCTGACCTTGTCACCCGGTCCTAAGTATATGACCTAGTCCTCATTTCCAGCCAGAATCTACACATTTGACATTGCAGCCATAATTTCTAGATAGGCTTGGTTCCCAGCTCTCCAGTTTAGCAATGAAATAGAGTGTGATCCAGAAGTGCCTTCAAAAGGACATGGACAAAACTGAGAGGTGCAGAAGAGAGCGATAAGGATAATCCAGGGCCATGAGAATGTTTGAGAGAGATCATGATTTCTCTTTTTAAGTATCTGAAAAGTTATCACTTGGAGGAAGGCAAGGAGTGGTTCCTGCCGGGTGCTCCCTGGCCGGCGCCCTGGCGCGTTGGGAGGCGCAAAGCGCCTCCCGCCGCATCAGGCCGCTACCTGCCGCTGCCGCCAACACTTCGCCCCCCCGCCAGCCAGCACCCGCTGCCACAGAAGCCAACCCGCCGCCACAAGGACATCGCCCAGCTCCTGCTACACCACCCGTGGTGAATCCAGCCTGCCGCCAACAAAACAGGTACACGCCTGGCCGACAGGACAACCTTGGCCTTGCTAAGCAGGCCCGCAAAGCCCCGCCGCCCTCATGGCGCGCCCTGCTAGCGCCCGCTGCATTTTGACTGCAGCGGGCTTATTTACTAGTATATAAATAAAATAAAAACTAGGACCCATAAACTACATATAGAAGAACTAGAAAATAAGCCCGCTGCAGGCAAAATGCAGCGGGCGCTAGCAGGGCGTGCAATGAGGGTGGCATGGCTGTCCGACGGGGCATGGCTGTCCGGGGTCGTGCGGGAGGGATGGGACCTCGCGGCCTACCTGTTGTCCTGGGGGGCGAGCGGCGGGCAAGCTGGAGGGCAGGAGGAAGTGGACGGGCTGTAGTGACTTGCGGAGGATTCCCGATCAGCGGCTGGGAAGCTGGCTGGGCACTCAGGCTGTGTCCGGTGGGCGGCGGCGCGGGCAGCGGCTGGGAGGCAGGCGTGAGCGGCTGCATGTGGCGCCGCTGGAGGTGATCAGCTTGGGCCGTGTGGTGGATTGCGCCGCCGGCGCCACCGGGTGCCCCGAAGCTTCCTGCACCGGCCGCTGCTGGTGGGCTGGTCTGGTGGGCGAGTAATAATGGGCGACAGCGGGGCGTCCAGCGCGTGCGCGGCAGGCGGGAGCAGCCTCAGCCGGCGTCGTGGGAGCTGGGCAGCTGGCGCTCCATGGTGGGTTGCATCAGTGCGGGCGGCGGCGGCGAAGCATGCCCCGGCGTCCGCTGGTGGCTGGGCCGGGGGACGATGCGTTGGCAGCGGCAGCGGCGACCTCCGGCCTCGCAAGGCTTGCAGGTAATGGCTGCGGGCTTGCCGCCAGACTGCCCCTCGGAGGTCGCTCGGCGGGCTCGTGCGTGCGGCGGTGTCGGAGCGCGCACCCCCGGGCTCGCTCGGTCGGCAGCTCAGGCCAGCAGGCAGGGAGTCCCCGGCAGCCGCGCTCCGCGCGACTGCCAAGGGCTCCCTCGGCGGCCTGACGCGTCGGAGGCGCTTTGCGCCTCCGACACGCCAGGCCAGTGGCGAAGGGAGCAACTGCGAGCTGCGCTGCGCGCGGCTCACAGTTGCTGGGGCTGGGAATCGGAGGGACCAATCGGCAAGCGCTGCGCGCCTGCCGATTGGTCCCTCCGATTGTCTGTCCGGAGAAAGGGTCCAATCCAGACCCTTCCTCATCATGGACACATCCCGCCCTAGAACCCCTTAGCCTTTTATTTAGTCCGTGGTGCCACGGGCGGTTTAAAGATATTGGCTAGACATCGGGGGAGGGGAATTCACAGTAGTTCAGCAGTGGAACTAGCTGCCTAAAGAGGTGGTGAGCTCCCTCTCGCTGCCAGTCTTCAAGCAGTGGCTGGACAGATAGTATCTTGGATGCTTTAGGCTGATCCTGCATTGAGCAGGGAGTTAGACTAGATGGCCTGTATGGCCCCTTCCAACTCTATGATTCCATGGTTCTCTTCCCTTCAACCCTGCTATTCACTGAAGGTTTCTTCTGTTAACAGAACCAAGACATTTGCAAGAGCAGATAGGTACCTATGGATTTAATCTATTATTGCAGGCGGTGTGGGGGGGGGGTATTTACTGGAAAACTTCCCAAGCGTGTTGCCAGCAAGAGTAAATCTTATCTGCCACCAGTGATTTAATATATATTCTAAGCAAATACAGCAAATTAAAATGGTAACTTTATTATTTTTTTTATAATTTTATTATTTATTATTATATAAAGCATTTACAGAAAAGTTGAGAGAAAAAAGCGACCAGCTGATATGGTTTGCCATCTCTTTTAACATACATATTCAGTTCCCATCACATATTATTCCTAATCTAGAAATTTTTACCATTTTTCTTAGCCAAGTGATTGTTAATACATATGAGAATATGATCTGTTATAAGAATATATTCTGTTATTATCTTAAATGATATAAGGTCAATCCCCTTCATAAATTGGCCCTGACCTAAGAGTTACTACTGCCGTCTTGTTAATACCTATGAAGTATGGTTTGTCATCCTCTTTTAGCATACATATTAACATACATATTCAATTCCCATCACATATTGATCCTGATCTAGGAGTTATTACCATCTTTCTTAGCAGAGTAGTTGTTGATACATATGAGAGTATAATCTATTATACGGATATATTCTATTATTGTCTTAGATGATATAAAGTCAGTTCCCTTCATATATTGGTCCTGTCCTAAAAGTTACTGCTACTGTCTTTCCCACCGGAAGCCAGGAGAATACTCCATTGTTCAACTCATCCTTCAGGTGGTCGCAGAAAATGAAATTGTGTTTTTTTCCATAGTAGAGTGTTTCTGATTGTCCTTCTGTCAGGGCCAAAGAAGTCTCTTACTTGATTCTTGCTTGCAGTCGCCTTTGAGTAGGCTCTGTATACTTTATCAATCTGGATCTCTTCCTCTGGTCGCGCAGGAATATCTCCTGATAACTTCCTGGTTGCTGTCACTTTTGAATAGACTCTTTTTATTTTGCTGATCCAAATCACTTCCTGCTCTGAATAGACTTCCAGGTTTTCGGTGCTTTCCTTCCTTGATTCTGTTTTCCCAGGTTCTTCAAAGGTACTTTGGGTTTTTAACATCCCTAGCTCTCTCCCCATCCTGTTGATTAACTTCCAAACATTGAATTTTCGTTTGATTTATTATTGGCTGAGCTATATCAGCTGCTCTCTCCAGACCGTCGGCTCCGTCCAAAAGCTCCCCCTTAATCCCACGGATTTCCTTTTCCAGTTTATTGACTGCTTTCAGTATCTTTGAGTTCCCTTCACATAACAAATGGAAAAGCTGTGCCTTAGTTAATTTCTCTATAGTTCCAGGCAGTCACAAATTATAAACAGAAAGTCTCATGTGTTCTCGCGGGAGCACGGGCGATCCCAAATTATCAGTTTGTCGATCTCCGTATCAAGTCAGCTACCCCCACTGAACTTTTTCCAACAAAACTTCAAAGCTCTTTGTTTGGTTAGTGGGTATAATTAGCTGGGAGTCTCTCACTTGACGAAAGAGGGAATTCACTTGTAAATTGGTTGAGGAGGGGGGGGAGAGCTTGTGGGAAAAGAAAGGGAAAAGCCAGAAAGCTTTCAATCCTTACTGTTGCAGACTTCAGCTTCTGTCAGCGCTCCTGTCAATCTGGTAAAAGATGGTCTGGGAAGAATGTAAGGTCAGCTGGTCGTTTCAAGCTTGTAAAGTTGTTTGCGACAAGGGCGCCATCGTGACCTTGAGCACAGGACGCTGTTGATCCGGGGAGCTCGGTCCCCCTACCTCCCCACGGATCTGTAGGACCCTCAGGATGCCGTTCCCGGTTCCTGGGGCGACCGGCGAGCAGATTTGCGTATCTGCTCAGGTCAGCCAGGTGCAGAAGCTCCTGACCCTCGGCATGGCTTAAGAGCTGAACAGAAGTCCAGCTTTTATGGCGCCATCTTCAGTCGACTCCCCCTAAAATGGTAACTTTAAATCATATTACAGTCATTGTTATTGTTGTTGTAAGGAGCGAAGTCATGTCCAACCCATCGTGACCCCATGGACAATGATCCTCCAGGCCTTCCTGTCCTCTACCATTCCCCGGTGTCCATTTAAGCTCACTCCAATTGCTTCAGTGACTCCATCCAGCCACCTCATTCTCTGTTGTCCCTTCTTCTTTTGCCCTCAATCGCTCCCAGCATTAGGCTCTTCTCCAGGGAGTCCTTTCTTCTCATGAGGTGGCCAAAGTATTTGAGTTTCATCTTCAGGATCTGGCCTTCTAAGGAGCAGTCAGGGCTGATCTCCTCTAGGACTGACCAGTTTGTTCGCCTTGCAGTCCAAGGGAATTCAAAAGCCTCAATTCTTTGATGCTTAGCCTTCCTTATGGTCCAACTTTCGCAGCCATACATTGCAACTGGGAATACCATAGCCTTGACTAAACGCACTTTTGTTGGCAGGGTGATGTCTCTGCTTTTTAGGATGCTGTCTAGATTTGCCATAGCTTTCCTCCCCAGGAGCAAGCGTCTTTTAATTTCTTTGCTGCAGTCCCCATCTGCAGTGATCTTGGAGCCCAGGAAAATAAAATCTGTCACTATCTCCATTTCTTCCCCATCTATTTGCCAGGAATTGAGAGGGCCGGATGCCATGATCTTCGTTTTACAGTCATTAAACTACCCCATGGGTACCTTCACACCTTCATGCTTAAACAGCCACACTTTCCTCCCACATTAAAGTTCTTCATTTCTGTACTGCCCCCACTGCTGACTCTTTGGGAGTCTCCATTGAGATAGCAATATGGACTGTGATGATGATGAAAAGAACTACTTTACTGCCTGGACTGAATAACGCTGCCTGATAAGGTTGTTATGAAAAGACTTTGGCCTAATTCTCACAAATAGCTGCTACGGTGGTAGACAAGCTTAGAGTTTGACCTGTGCAGTGGCTGAAGTGCTGATTCCCACAAGCTATAAAGCTCATTGGTTGATTTTTTAGGACAACCATTATGTCTGCTCACAGGAGAGTGGGTATATGGATATTCAAAAATTAAAACAAATTAGAAAAAAACACAGGACACACTGAGTGGCATCCAACAACGTAATGCCACATGAACCTGAAAAAAATAGCCACTATCTACAGATGCTAATCTGAGCTTCTCGATCAACATGTGTGGATGGCACAAGTCTGAGAGCACAAACACAGAACCTACACACATACAAAACATGTGCGCTTAGGCTCTGTCTGCATGGTTCAACATGCTGCTCATTTAAAGTGTTCTTGGTCATGGGGAGGGACCCTACATGTGTACTCTGTGCTTCTGAGGTGGCAGCCACACACAACAGTTATTGATCAGAACTCAGCTAACTTGCCATGTACATCTTCTTGTGCTGGACTCTCTCACAAACCCCAATTCCAGAAAGGCACAAAAACAAAGAGACTAATCCCATTTCTTACAGTTTCCACAACAGTAGTAACCATAACATTTGGTGATAATGATTTCACAGTTAACTGGATCCCATAGGTTGGTGATTCCAGGGTTGCCAAGGGCACATCTGTGTGAGGGATGGGTTCTGGGGGCAAGTAGATATTGTTGCTTCTGTTGGCCCTCAACCTTTTGCAGGCCCTGTGGAACATTGGTAGCTCTGATAGGGCCCAGACCTCTTCTGGAAGCTCATTCCACCAGGTGGGGGCCAGGATGGAAAAGGCTCTGGCCTTAGTTGAGGTTAAGCATGATTCCTTGAGGCCAGAGGTCACCAGCCAGTTGTAGGTGGCCAAGGACCTGGCTGCTGCATTCTGGACAAGATGTAGTTTCCGGGTCAGGAATAAGGGTAGGCCTGTGTACAGCAAGTTGCATAAATCTAGTCTGCAGGTGACCATCACATGGATCACTGTGGCTAGGTGTTCTGGGGCAAAGTAGGGTGTTAGTAGTTTGGCTTGGCGCAGGTGGCAGAATGTTAGCTGTGCTACTGTCATAATCTGTGCCTCCATGGAGAGGGAGGTGTCTAAGATCATACCCAAGTCTCTGGTGGAGTGGGTCGCTGACAGTTGCACCCCATCGAGGGTGGGCAATTCCACTTCCTCACTTGTACCTTTTCTACCCAGCCACAGGAACTCTATCATTGAAAGGTTCAGCTTCAGATGACCTTAGTTGAGCCATCTTGTAAATGCTTTTCTAGCTAAAGGTTCTGGGGGTGAATCAGGGTAGTCATCCATCAAGAGGAAGAGCTGGGTGTCATCTGCATATTGATGGCACCCAAGCCCAGAACTCCATACCAGCTGGGCAAGAGGGTGCATAAAGATGTTAAATAAGATTGGAGATAGGACTGCTCCTTGTGAAATACATAGCAGTTTGATTGTGTCTTTCCAATCATGACCCTTTGCACGTGACCCCGGAGGAAGGAAATGAGCTATTGTCCCCCATATCCTGGCATCAGTGAGGTGATAAGCTAGAAGCTCATGGTTGACTATGTCAAATGCGGACTAATAGCAAAAGCAGTGCTGACCCTCCTTGGTCCAGCTGGTGATGGAGGTCATCCGTCAAGGCAACCAGTGCTGTTTCTGCCCCATGGCCAGGCCGGAAGCCTGACTGGGATGGGTCTAGGTCTGAAGCTTCCTCCAGGAATGCTGATAATTGGTCCACCACAGCCCTTCCCACCATTTCCCCCAGAAACACTAGATGCAAAATGGACTGATAGTTGGCAGGCTCCTGTGGGTCCAAAGGTGTTTTTTTCAATACTGGGTGCACCGCTGCCTCTTTCAGCCCCTCCAGGAATCCCCCTGAGAGAGAGAGATTGATTATTTCCTGGAGAGGGGCCCTATTCTTGCATCAGTTGTTTTAAGTAGCTATAATGGGCTGGTGTTATAGAATCCTTTTGATAGCATTCCAACCAGATTGTTGATGCCATACCTTTTTGATGTAAAACATGTACAGATTATTTTAAGAACTGAGATTATTATTTTTAATTATTATTATTTGATTTATTTCCCGCCACTCCTTGGGTAGGCTCGTGGTGGGTAACTTGTCTTAAAAATCCCAATTTAAACCCCATTCAAAGACATTAAAAATCATAACATGGTGGCAGTCAATCACAATCTACTCCCACCTGCCAAAGCGATAGAGAATGGGGGAGATGATGTATACTTCAGCCCCCCCAGGAGGGCAATGCTCTACCTCGCAGATCCCAACCTCAACCATAAACCTGGCAGAAGAGCTCCGTTTTACAGGCCCTGTGGATCCACTTTTTTGTAATAGTCTAGAGGCAGGCGGGGGGGTAAATGGTAATGACTGGGGAAGGCACACCGTATTGAGTCTGCCATGAAAACACTGGATGACGTCACCCCAAGGGTCAGACATGACTCAGTGCTTGCACAGGGGATACCTTTACCTTAGAGGCAGGCTAGAAAATGTACTGTGGTATAAGTTTCTGTGAACCACAATTGTCATAGTTTTGTACTTCTGAAATAAATGAAAGCAAAATCTCACAAAGAAGTAGCATAATCATTTCACAACAAAAGAGCCAAAATTTAAAAGAGAAACTTAAAAAAAAGATCTACTGCTCCTCCTGCTGGTCACTATTAAATATAGTAATAGTTTTAACAAAATTCAGATGTAACAGCAGCAGTACAAAGTATAACAGACAACAAAGTTGCAAGCTGTCATTTATGTTGAACAATGTTGAAATGAAAAGTACTCTAACTGTAAATGCTAATATTGACCTTTCCTTGGCACTTCTAAAGCACCAGTAGATGCAAAGCCAGAAAAGATGCCAACAGGAAACTTTCACTGCCCTCCTCCAAGTGAAAACCTTTTAAAAGCTTAAAGACAGCAATCATGTTCCCTCTCTGCCTCTTCTCCAGACTGAAAGTTCCCAAGTCTCTCAGTCTTTCTTCATAGGGCTTGGTACCCGGCCCTATGGATCATTCTTGTCACTCTCTTATGCACTGTGTCAATTTTGTCCACATCCTTTTTGGAGTGATGCCTCCAGAACTCCACACAGTACTCCAGGTGTGGTCTGACCAATGCAGTATACAGCAGGACTATGATATCTTGCATAGTGTTTCCTTGGGAATACTGCAAACTTACAGCACCTGGCAAGAGCTCCAAACATCTATGAAAACCAAGGGCATGCTTTCCTGTCTCACCTGTGAAACTACCCAGTTCACACTTTCACCATACACATCTGTAACCTATATAAAATGCAACCGAGGCTGTGGGAGGAGTTCTAGGAATGACTTAGTGGCTACCTGATTGCCTCCCCCCCACCCTAGTATTTCCCACTCCACATAGTATTGTCCCAATAGGAAATGGACATTGGCTAGTAATAGCCCTCCCAGGCACTTTGCCTCCCCCAGTGGGAAATGGCCATCTGCCAGGAATAGACCTCCCAAGTACTGTGCCTCCAATAGGAATAGAGGCATTGGGGCCAGCAGACCACCTTCAACTTCCAGCCCCCTTGGGAAGTTGTGGGCTGGAAGACAAGCTGCTCCCCCCCACACACACATCATACTGTTGTGAGTTGCACTTGCCTCTACCTGCACTCACCTACCCCTTCCACCACCATGCAAGCCCACCTACACCAGGGGCCTGCTGCGGCTCAGCCTGCCTGCCCATGCCTCCCCCCTATTCCTCACCCTTGCCCTGGTTCAGGGGACAATGGCAGGGGGAGGGGGCAGTTCCCACTGGAGGGGACCACAGCTGCCTGTTCACACCCCCACCAGCTTCCTACAGCTTCCTACTCAGATTGGGAGGGGTTGAGTCACATCCTGACTCAACCCCTCCCAATCTGGCCTGCAGGTTTGGTGGGAAGCCCCCTCCTAGGGCTAACTACAAGCTGCTTCCACTTTCCTGTTCCTTCCTGCAGTCTCTTTCTCCTCACCCAACTGCTTGTTCCATATCATGTAGTCTCCCAGCCTCCATATAGTGTCTGTGTGTTTGTGTGCTGCTGGCTCCCCACCTCTATCCAGTCTCTCTGTCCAGGTGTGGGGTGCCTGCTGCTTGCAGACTTTTTGGGACCTGGGACAGTTCATGGGGACAGTGGCCTTCCCAACTGACCAAAGCCAGTAGACTGTGCACTGCTAATGTACGTATGCCCACAGACACACCCTAAGTCACAACAATGCCACAAGATTCAGCACAAGCCACCACTGCTAACATGTGCAGTGACAAATGGAACTCATTCCTCTAAATTCATCTGCCCCAATTAGTGGCTGTTGTATTCCTGGGTACAATAGGCTTTGCCACTAATCTGTTCCACATAATATATTTCTGGTAAGGCCTTGAAGGAGATGTCTCATGGCTTAAGTGCTACTAATCGCTTAACACCCACTCAAGGTGGCTGTCCCCCCCAAGTGTATCCTCTTCCTGCCTGTCTGTCTAGCAGCCTTCCGTCCCCCACCCCAACCACCCTTCTCCTCCTTCCACACCCTCCAAGGCTCAGAAGCTGCAGTTTCCTGCTGTGTGAGAGCTGCCCCTGCCAGTGAGTTCCTGAACAGCTGCCTGCAGCTTTTCCGGGTCCTGCGTGGAGGGAGAGCCCATCCGCAGAGTTCTTCCACCCCACCCCATATAGTGCCCCTTGTATTCCTAAATGCAATGGGCTTGGCCCCTAGTTCTTTACATAAGATAATTGATATAAGACAATGGATAATCAGATCTCACGTTTTCAGCAGTGACTAAATATTGGTGACTATCATCACTTTTAGATTGCCTGCATTCAGCCAAGCATTACAAGACTTGAATTGTGCAATAATGTACAGAATTCATATCCTTAACACGCCTGCGGCGCCGCGGACTAAATAATTCGTTAAGCCCTTAGGCGGAGGGCTTTGTCCGTGATGAGGAAGGGGCCTAATTGGCCCCTTCCTCCTGACAGACCATCGGCCGGGCCAATTGGCAGGCGCTTTGCGCCTGCCGATTGGCCCGGCCGATTCCTAGGCTGCTGAAGGAAGCAACTGCGAGCCGCGCAGAGCGCGGCTCGCAGTTGCTTCCTTGAGGGCGGCCTGACGCGTCAGGAGGCGCAAAGCGCCTCCTGACGCGTCAGGCCGTCGGCAAGGGAGCCCCTGACAGCCGTGCGGAGCGCGGCTGCCGGGGGCTCCCTGCCCGGCGGGCTGATGCTGCGAGAGGCACGAAGCGCCTCTCACAGCGTCAGCCCCCTGACACACGGAGCCCCGGCAGCCGTGCTCCGCACGGCTGCGGAGGCTCCGTGGTCTAGCGCCCGCTGCATTTAGCTGCAGCGGGCTTGATTACTAGTAATGTAATAATTCTGAGCAAATCTTCTGAAATACTACAAAACATGCAAAGAAGAATGTGGTTTTAGTTTTTGATTGGTAGGCTTATTGGCTGAACTGCATCATCTCCTGGTTCTTTGTGTTTATCCTGTGCATCAGCAGTCTCCAACCTTTTCAAGCCTTTGAGTTCCTTCAGAATTCTGACACAGGGTGGTGGGTGCAACAACCCAATTGTTGCCACTGGAGGCAGAGCCAATCACAAAAATATCAGAGTGGTTATGTAGAACACCAATAAGCTATTTTAAAACATTTTTGATAAAAGGATGCCCTTTAAAACAAACAAAAATAGTTTCTTACACACACACATTTTGCCTTCCATCATGAAATAAAGATTCTTAAGCTGTGGAAACGGCTGTTGACAAAACAGTTTTTGAAATCTGCACAGCAATCAGAAGCCCTACTGTGCAAAAGCCTTATCTGGCCATGTCCACTTTCTAAAAACACTACGGCATCTCACTGGGGACCCCTGCTGCACATATTCACAATAGTCAAACTGTAGAGAACTCTTTGACAGAGAAGTTAGACTTCCTGTCAAAATAACTGTTCTTGAGGATCTTAGAACTTGTTTTGGTTCCATAATTTAAGCTGCTAAATACAAATGGCTTCATTTGGAAACTTGGAGAATTGTTGAAGAATTGTGCAGTTTTCAGTGGAGTTATTTGCTTGCATCACTGGGATAACTGCTTATTTATTGGACAGTGGTGACATCTAATACACTGCAACCCAGAGCTGTTTCTCTTTACTTACCAGCTAACATCTCTGAGCTAGTATTTATACAAACTCAAGGGTAATTTTTTTCATGGCCATGTATAAATTATTGATCTGTCAATTAACAAAGAGCAGCCTTACAATGAACCAAAGTCAGTATTGCCTTCTCAGCCTGGCAATAGCTCTCCAGGTCCCAAGCTGGTCTTCCACATCACTTATGACCTGGGTCCTTATTGTAGTGACAGGGATTAAACCTGGGACCTTCTGCATGCCAAGCAGATGCAGTATGAGGATGCAGAGTAGGGTAAAAAAAACTTTCAGCATTCCTGTACTTTGCTTTTCATATACTCCCTAAGAATAATGAAAAGTAAGCCCTATTATTTCAGCCATCTACAACTCCAATTTTGCATTTTAAGTCCTATTGCAAAGATACCAGTGCTGGATATATCTGACTCTCCTTTGCTATGAACGAGAAAATGAAAGCACCATACACACAAGTGCATGGGGTAGGGCTACCAGGAATAGCCTGGCAACTAGCAAAAGACCAGGGGAGAAGATATGGGAGATGCCATCTGGCAATAATGTGGTATCATTTCTGGGGGGAGCCAAGTTTTACCAGTTTCCAGGAATCCGTAGAGCAGCATGCCATCACCAACAGCTTACATTTCCTCCCCACGGCCAACTACAGGAGTGCAGGAGCAATAGAGGGGAACAGGATGGGGAAAATGGCAAACCTAGTATAGGGCGATATGCCATTGTAGCAACACATTTTCACTAGAAATGCAATGGGGTTCATTATATCACAGGCAGCAAACATCAGTTACCCAAGTTTGTCTTTATTCTTTTCACAGCAGCAGTTACTTAGCTCTTCTACAGTGTAAAGGTTCAACACTGGATTTCTTTTCACTTGCAAAATCCTTTGGCCTACTCTCAGTTCCATAATGCAACTCAGAGCCCTACAAGGATCTTTGCAGCTTACAAGCAATTTTTATATCACCTTGACATTTATCTGCCATTAAGCCAAGGTTATTTTTACAACCAAATCTGATGGTGCTTACTTATGCAAAAGATTAAAAAAAACCCCGTGTCACAGTGAAATGTTTATAACACAATTTTGATATGCCCTTAGCTATATTCCATATTCTGATCAGAGGTATGTGTGTGTGTGCAGGGTGTCATTTTAACTTCAGCAGCACTGTTTAAATTTACTGTTCACATAGTGGGATTCTACTGACTGCAGTATCTTTTGCATCAGAACAATGTTTCTTTTTAAACCATTCTTGATTTTTATGCTAAATTGCAGTCACTCACAGGACTGGTTCAACTGTGATTTATGAGAGATATGTGCTAATCCCTAGCTCATCAACCCAGCAGATTTTTAAGGCAGGTAGTTAATTGGGATAAGTGTCTGCAGGTTTATAGGCTTCCTAAATCCCAGCAAAGTTTCCACTCATGAAAAGATGACGTTCCCATTAAGTCTAGACTGAATCTTCCTCATGGCTGTTTTCAACCTACAAGAGTATTCGAACGAAAGTTTGCACTTTCAAGAAAACTTTACTTCCCGATTTAGCTGGAATTGGAAACTGATCTTGACACATAATACAAGCTATCTACTTGACTAGGCGCTAGGGCATGGCAGTGTGGACAAACATGTCAAATCCTTCCTAGAAAGAGGACTTGGGGAAACAGGGATATTTAATTCAGCTTTTTACATATTATTCAGAGCAGCAAGATTTAAACTATACCCTCACTAACCCAAACTCTGCAGCACTGCTGAGACAACTGTATGAACTGAACTAGAGCCAAGATTACTGTGTGTGTGTGGGGGGGGGATATGTTTGTCCAACTGTATTTGGAGTTACAGATATTTGCTTCACTCCTTGGAAGAATAAATCAACTCAGAAGCACTCATCTGTTATAGACCAAAAAAAAAACAGACTACAAAACAAATCAGGCTCCCATACTTTTAAAGACTGGTTTCAACATCTGAATTGTAAAGCAAGATTACAGACATTATCCAAGTACTGTAGCAAGAATAAGTTACTTTTCATTATCACACATGAACTGGTGAAGAGAGAACCCTTTTCACAGCCATTATAGCTGTTTGAATGCCCACAGCCGAGTCTGAGGAAGCAAGCATTGTATCCGACCAAAATATTATGAAAGAGGGGGTTTCCTTATAAATTTACAACATTAGTGGGATCAGCATCTTTTTTGATTTAAAAATTTAAGAAACAGCTGCTACACTGTTTAGATGCGTATTTCTTAAGGAATGTTAACATCATACAATAAGTGGTTTTACCTTCCTAATTCTATTTTCATCCCAGGAATTGCTAAGGATTCTCTATTGAGGTTGGTGTGGCAGGAAAAATATCAAAAAGCAATCTTATTGCTCTCCCCAATGCAATTTCACATTGGTTTATGGGCAGTGGCTGGTAAAGACAATGCATCTTCCAAGGCAGCTGCACAAAATGGCTGCTATCTGCAGTACCTATGGCCATTGATAGTAATTTGAATCACCGTGACCTGTAGTGTATATATATTGACCAGCGCTTTCTTACAGGTACCACAGTACAACTAAGAGCAACTTGTCAACCAGTTAATGAATAACAGTATTAGTGCATTTACACAGCTGTCCTGCTGTAGCATTAACTCATTTTCCACAAAAGTAATACATTCAGGTTTCAAGTTTCATATCACAAGCTGTTGTTTACAAGATGGTATATTAATTTTAAAAAGTGGCAAAGATTACTAAGAAGGCCAAGCTGTTTAGTCACAACAGAAATACTAACACTGTAGTACTCTGTACTAAACCAAATGCTTTAACAATTAAACACGTATCATTAAAAAAATGTTGCTATCAACTGGTGATTAAACTAGGCACATTTTACCTAATAAATATGCTTCCAATTTGTAGATTCAGTATATTTTACTCCCATTTTTAATGTCGCATACTCCTGCCCCTATGCAATTAATTGAGGAACATCATTCAGCGTCATATAAACAATTTCTTATTTGCATAGACAGCAATACCCTCTACAGCCAGTTTTGGCCATTCTGGCCCTTTGCCTTATGGACTGTTTACCATGTTGGCATCATATCAGGGAACCACATTCTTCCCAGGTGCTTGGAAACTTCAGAATGAATTTGATCCAGATTGTAGTCACTGTCTGGAATAAGTACTTCTTCCATGATAGATAGCTGGGTGAGTCGGCCTCCACACATCTTTACAAATTCAATAAAGCCTCGACAGGTCACTTCACATTCACCAAGTCCCATAGCAGTTAGATTCTTACAGCGTTCGGCAATGCAAATTAATTCATCATCCAGTGGTTGAAGGCCATTAGCACATACAACCAACTCAATCAGCCTCGGGCAGTTCATTCCAATACGTCCAAGCATTGATTTGCTAACTGCACGACCAAAGTAAAGATGAGTTACAGGGGTTTCCTCTCTGAAAAATGGATCAAATTCTTCCTCATACAGGAAGAAATACATCACAATATTTACTTTGGGGGAATGTTTGACAAGGGCATCCCAGCTTTGTTTTTTGATGGTGTGAAATTCAACTTGTCCAGGATTCTCACTCACAACGTCTATACGGAGATGTTCAAGATTAGCATGCTTCTCGCTGGAAAGAGCTAGCAACAGTTCATCACTTAGTAGGTAGTAGTTAAGAGCAAGCTCCCTAAGGCCATGACACTGATCTGCAACACACAGAATTCCTAGGAAAGAGAAAATAGTGCCAATAAAATCAGTATAAAAACCCCACATACATTCATCTCAGTCCTTCCAACGAGGCACCAGAATTCTCAGACTACAAAGCACGGGGGCTTTTTGCCCACTGCATATATCTTTCTATATCAGCAAAAGAATTTCTCAAAGTTTTAGAAAGTGAATTTTCAAAGCCAAGTACTATTATGCATAATTCATGAGACAATTTAACAAATAAATTCTTATATCACACTAAAGGTACATGATTTTATTTTTAATACATTTCTATAATACCTCTCTATCCAGACAGGGTCCCACAAGGTGGTATACTCCAATGGCAAACAAATCCAGAAGTTCTATTTGGAATTATAAAATGCAATCTATCTACTCATTTAGATAGCACTGTCACTGCTTATAAGTCTATTAACATACTTTGCAGAAAGAATGTATTAATTTTTTTTGAAGCTCATAACCCTTCTATGCCTATGAAAAGGAGAACCACTGCACCCTTAGCCAGCACATCAACAGGCAATTCTGTTTCAATTGCTTAAATGTGTGCATACTCATCGTCCTGATTTAAATGAGGCCAATTATTAAGATCAAGTTATGTCTTTTTTGGATCCCACACCTGGAACTGCCTCAAACAAATTTAGACCACTAGTTTATCAAGATCAGTATTGTCTACTCCTTCTGCAGATACTTTACTGCCCAAGTGATGGCTGAACCTTATATGTAACTCATTCATTCGCTTCATTGTCAACTAGTAAAAAAGCCCATTGTATCCAGAAGACAATGGGCGCTAGCAGGCAGGGACCAGAGCGAGGGGCAGGCGAGGGACAGAGCAAGGGACAGGCTACCTGAAAGAGGTGGCGGGTGGCGGCTCCTCGGCGTCTCGTGGTTTTTGGTGGGGAGTCCCAGGCGTGGTGCGCTGGGCTGCGGCGGCTCCTCTGCGTTTTTTTGATCTTCTGTGGCTGGGGGGGGGGGGTGGGTTCTTTCTGCTGCTTCTCGGAGGCCACGCCCGCGGATCGGGCCGCGCCCGTGGGGCCGCGCCCGCGGATCGGGCCGCGCAGGCGCGGCCTGGCCCTGATTCCCTCTCGGCGGCTGGAGTCTCAGCGGCTGGAGGTTCTCGGCGGCTGGAGTCTTGCCGGGGGCTCCCTCAGGGGCCGGCCTGACGCGTCAGGCCGGGAGCAACTGCGAGCCGCGCTGCGCGCGGCTCGCAGTTACTGGGGCTGGGAATCAGAGGGACCAATTGGCAGGCGCTTCGCGCCTGCCGATTGGTCCCTCTGATTGTCTGTCATGAGGAAGGGTCCAATCCGGACCCTTCCTCATCCCGGACACATCCCGCCCCAGAACCCCTTACTATTTTATTTAGTCCGTGGCGCCCGCGGCGCCACGGGCGGTGTACAGATATTTATTTACGGTCATTCAGACCAAAATTCAAATACATGCAATTAAAAACTAAGACAATTTAAAAAGAGAAAAAACAGTAATGCTAGCTCAAAAACCAAACAAAAATCCTTTGAGAACAAGTATTGGAGTCCACACCTACTGACTTTGCTACTATAAAAGCAATTTGGCTTACAAGTTGCTGCCCTTATGGTTCATCTGCTCACCAAGATAGAATTGGCTTTGATCAAGCAGCAAAAGACAGTCACATATGGTGGTAGGACTGGTCATGGTTGGTGCATTCTGTAAACTTGGCTATGCAAAGGCACTACTTCTGGGTCTACACTTGCTACACTGTAATATTTAAGGATGACCCAATCAAATTTAGGTTATTTTTATACAGTCAAAATTGAGACATTCAGAGAGAAGCAACAAAAACAGACATATACAATCTCTTTCTTCAGCAGAATGAAAAAAGCTTGACTCAAAACTGACATAAAAGCATAGCAGCTAAATACCTTGAAAAATTCGATTTGACATAATTTTAAAACTCAATTTAAAATAAAACGTTAGTAGAAACAATTCAACATCAACTGCTACTTCGATTTTATATTTTTGTTTTGCCAGTTATTACTTACCAGCAGGAGATACATGAGGACAGCTGCTCATTTTAAGCAACTTTAAAGTGTCACTATTATTAGCAACGAGGACTTTCAAAGATGGATCATCTACTGGTGTGTCTTCAATCTTGATGGAGGATAATGACTTTGAATTGACAAAGACTACTGTCAGTGCTGATACAAAGTGAGCCTATTCAAATAAACAAAGCAGAAAATATTTACCAAGCAGTTATTCTCCTTGGACGTGGAGAGAAGCCAAAAGTACAGCTTAAATGGTTGCTAGGCATTTAACCCTTCCCTGGAGACCCCACTCCCTTTCTCCCAGAGCTAAGACTGGGAGAAAAGATTTCTGAACTGGCCAATTCAGGGATTTTTTGTTCGGTTCAGTGCCAAGAAGAGTTGGTTCTTATGTGTCACTTTTCTCTACCCAAAGGAATCTCAAAATGGCTTACATTCACCTTCCCTTTCGTCTCCCCATAACAGACACCCTGTGAAGTAGAAGAAGAGTTGGTTCTTATATGCTGCCTTTCTCTACTCAAAGGAATCTCAAAGTGGCTTACAGTCACCTTCCCTTTCCTCTCCCCACAACAGATACACTGTAAGGTAGGTGAGGCTGAGAGAGCTCTGATATTACTGCTCAGTCACAGAACAGCTTTATCAGTGCTATGGCGAGCCCAAGGTCACCCAGTTGGCTGCATGTGGAGGAGCGGGGAATCAAACCCAGCTCACCAGATTAGAAATCTGCACTCCTAATCACTACACCAAACAGGACCTCCCCTTGCCCCCAACCAGAATTTCCTGGTTTATGATCATCCCTACTTAGTAATCATTTAGTTATTTAGTTCATGGCTACCCTACGACAAACCAAGTTTCAGTGATGTTATGCTCCCCTTGCTCCTCCTATTCTCCTCTAAACAGAGAATGAAAGGTTTCTAAGTTTGGAAAACCAGGATTAAATGCCAGTTCACTGTGACATCAGAACTGAAGCATCAGCATGAATTTAAAACTGGAATTAAATCAATATTAAGAATCCTGGTGTGGCTGGGGTGAAGGGAACAAACTACTTAGATCTAGATGTCATAATAAACTGGAGCATGATTCAAGGCCACCCAAACCTGAAAAGGAGGCAGCTGCACTTCTCCTGAAATGAGAGAGGCAAGCACTTGAACATAGCAAAAAGTTCATTCCATATATATCCCCAATAAACCTGCTTTTAACTTCTGGACACAGCTATGTTACACAGCAATCAAGCAATTATATCAGTGTGGCTATCACAATGTACACAAATCTTTTTTTTCTGAATAGATATGCTTAAGACACTAGTATAATTACTTCCCAAATGATTCAGAGCATCTATATAAAGTTTGTAAATGCTCCTGCATCAAATAGATTTAATTTTCTGCAGGATCCACACCAAAAGAACATTTGAATTAAGTCTTATTTCTATTCTAATCATTTATTGGTCTGGTATGCAACTTAACCATTTCCTATTTAAAAGACAACCTGGCAAGATCTATTTCAGAAAGTAAAAACCTACAATCTTATTTATTTACATTTGTATATCGCCCTCCCCTATGGCTCTGTGCAGTTCACATAGAATGTAACAGAACAATATATTAAACTGACTGAATGTAATAAAGGTAACAATAATAATAACAATGAACAGAGAATAACATTCTAACATGCCATAGCTGGTCAGACCTGTTGCATAAGTTCAAGGGAGGGGGATTTGGAGCCCAGTAGATGTTGTATAGTTTTGGTCGACCTCAACCAAATGCCTGGTGGAAGAGCTCCCTTTTGCATGTCCTGCGAAACTATTTTAGTTCCATTAGGGCCCTGATCTCCTCTGGGAGCTCATCCCACTAGTGGGGGGAAGGACAGAGAAGGCTTTGGTCCTGGTTGAGGTCAAGCAGACTTCCTTGGGGTAAGGGATCACTAGCCAGTTGGAGGTGGCAGAGTGAAGAGCTCTTTGAGAAGTGTAGGCAGAGAGGTGGTTCTTCAGATACCCTGGGCCCTGACCACATACGGCCTTGAAAGTAATTACCAAGACCTTAAACCTGATCCAGAATTCAACTGGTAGCCAGCATAGGGACCTCCATGGTGTTGCTGTGAGGACCCTGACCGCCACATTCTGGAACAGTTGCAGTTTCTGGATCAAATTTAAGGGTAGGTCTGCATAGAGTGAGTTGCAGAAGTCTAGCCTCGAGGCGACCATTTTGTGGATCACTGTGGCTTGATGATCTGAGGCCAAGTAGGGCACTAGTAGTTTAGCTTGGTGAAGGTGGTAGAAGGCCAGCCGCACTACTCTAGTGACCTGGGCCTCCATGGAAAGGGAAGCTTACAGGATTGCTCACAGATTCATGGTGGAGTAAGCAACTGAGAGTTGCACTCCATCCAGGTTGGGCAAATGGACTTCCTTACTTGGACCCTTCCTACCCGACCACAGGACATCTGTCTCTGAATAACTGAGCTTCAGACAACTCTGCATGAGCCACCTCATTACTGCTTCCAGGAAGCTGGCAAACGCTTCTGGAGAAGAATCAGGGCAGTCATACATCAGGAGGAAGAGCTGGGTGTTGCCCGCATATTGGTGACAACCCAGCCCAAACTTCCATACCAGTTGGGCAAAAGGGCACTTGAAGATATTAAATAGGATCAGAGAGAGGACCGCTCCTTGCAAGAGTCCGCATGAATGGTTAGCCACGTTTTTATCTACAGTAATGACCCACAGGGCAAAGAAGTAAAGGTCACTGGTTTATTTTTTTTTTTGTATTTGCTGCTCCTTTCCCTGCTGCAATTTTTCTTACAGGTTTATAGATCTGTATTTCCAGAACTGTTTTGTAAACTGTTTTATTATGGATGCCATTAAAGGTTTTTGTATTGTATTGAGTCTGCATGTGAGTTGTTGGCGGCTTGAAGATCTCCCTCTGCCCACGACCTCGGAGAAAGGAGATCTGCCATTGAAGGACTGGTCCTCCAAATTATGGCATCAGTGAGGCGATGAGCTGGAAGCTCATGGTTGACTGTGTTGAATGCTGCTGAAAGGTCTAATAATACTAGCAGCGCTGACCTGCCTCTGTCCAAGTGGCGACAGGGCATCTGGAGGTGCATTGGGTGCACGGTACACCACCCAGATGGCCACACTCTCGATTGATCCCCACCAGAGGCCAACACAATCACATACCTGGAATTGACAGCGCGAGAAGAGCCCTGAAGGAGAAATCCTCTCAGATTAGGACTGTCACCCTTCCTCCCCACCCCGGAGTTCGAGACTGATGGAGGACAGAAAACCCAGCAGGGACTAGCTCTTTAAGGGCAACTGTTTCGCCCTCCCTGATCCAGGTTTCCATCATGCATGCCAGGTCCACTCTATGTTCTGCAAAGTAGGTTTGCAGGGTAGAAGATTTGTTGTTCATTGACCTGGTATTGCAGAGCATCAGTGTCAGAGGCAGGTTAGTCATCTTTGCCCCCACCCTCGTGTCCCGAAGAATGGGATATAGGTTGGAAGGGGCCTGGGTATGATTGTATTGTATTTCAGGTCCCTTATGTTCTCCCACTGCTATCTCTGCCTCTTCCATTTATTATTGGGATCCCTGATTCCCTTGGGTCAGATTGAATTAATTGGGGGTGATCAGTTTGGATTGTATCAATCAACAGGGTTGGGTCAATCAATATAGTGAACAGTCAATTTGGATTAGGTTGGAGAGAGAGGGAGATAGGATGAATTAATTGGGGTCATCAATTTGGGTTGAATCAATCAAGAGAGCAACAATTGAGCAACAATTTAGAATAGATTTAGATTAGGTTGGTGGTTGACTGGACAGTGCCTTTTCCCCATCTCTTCCCCCTCTCCTTCCCCTTTTTCCTCTCCCATCTCCTGCGCTCACTAATGTTTCCTGCTAAAAATTTTCCTTCATGTTTACTCTTGTGGATTACAAGCAGTCTTTCAAACATGGATTATGTGTTTCATTTGCACTCAAAATGTAATCAGGCCACCTTTTGTCAACATGTTTTTCAGTGTTTCAGACTCTCCCTGACAAAACTTCTACATGAATCTACCAATAATCTATACTGCACACAACATATTGAGAGAAAAATCTGTACTACCTTGTCTACTAATTTACCATGTCATAGTGCTAACAAGTCTGTAGGTACATTCTGACAAGTAGCTAATAAAGCATCATCTGTATCTGTATTACTATCATAAGAAAACAGCTGTCAAAGTAAGTCATAATCTGAAAGTAAAAAAAGAGTCAAGCCACTGTAAAGTCTGTATCATGCTGAGCTGAATAGAATGCAGTATTCCCTGTTACAAGATACAAAAGTAAATTGCAGATTATTCTCTTTTCAATCAGATACTATTTTAACCAAAGACTTCACACACTTCCATTTTGTTCATTTCATATTTTGAATGAATACTGTTAAGATCACATGTGTTTCACTAGTTCCCACAAAGACCTACTGCAATCAGAATTCTGCCCCAATCCACCTTGTAACACTAGAAATTGTCACTTTTTCCATCATTTCACAAAATATATAGCTGGGTCATGCATTTTCAAATTGTCAGACTGCCTATTTGAAATGGGGGACACACATTCGTGTCCTATTTTTATACACAATTTCCGTAAGTGGAAGTTCAAAACTGCAACACATTACCTTTGAAATATTCATGAAGCTTGGCTTTGCTGTGGAAATCAAGCCAAGGGTCTTTATAGAACAATTCACCAGTTGAGAAAGGATGTCACAAGCAGCTTCTGCAGACTCAGTACTACTGTCAACCTGAAGGATAGTTTTAAGGAACGTGTCAGATTTTACTGAAAGATGTTGGTATGTCAAGCTGAAGGTATCCAATACTGGTGCAATGTGTTAAGAGTTCTCTAGTTCTCTGCACTATAAAGATATCGACAGCTGTTGCAATGCTTCTTAGTCTCAATTAAAATCTAGCTATTTCTATTTTTCTAATGTGTAGCCCTGAAAAGCAAAATAGGTAATATGGGGAATTAAAAAAAGGAAGAGACCCCCACATTCTACAGAGGAAATTAACAAGACTTCTGGTGACCAGCATTCAATCTACACCTAATATTTTAAAAGGTATTTTCAAGTATGTGTACATTTAAAAAATATAAACACAAAAGGGTCAATTAAACAGAAAATGTAGCTAGGCTGCATCTATATTTCTACACAACTCTATATATTTTTTTAAATTAAATTCTGTATTAATTTTTTAAATTAAATTTATATCCCACCACTTCAAGTATAACCAGTTCCACAGCAATTTCAACATTTAATGCCTCAAGTAAAAAATCAGCACCAATGTTCTTATGCAGTTTGAAATGAATATGGTGGCAGTTGTACCTCAAAGGGTTAAGCTATTCACTGCCACTGATGATAAAAGTAACTCTGAATCAAGGAATTTCCTTTATCACCCTCTAGTATTAGCTTATTTAAGAGGCATGAATAAGGTGACATAGTTTCTATAGATGAATGTGTTTTTTTACTGGAACTCTAAAAATATACACCAGTGCTAAATACTAACTTGGCTGCAAGTCTCTACTAATGGAATAGAATTGGTAGGAAGAATTTTTGTTTATCCCTTTCTGCCTACTTATCTTGAAAAGCAATGTCTGAAAGTTGGGAAAACCCTTGGAAAAGTATAAAATGCCATGGAAGGGATGTGTGTGTGTATCAAAGGGCAATTTGGTGGAAATTTAAAATGCACATCCTATACTTTCAAAATCACAGAAAGCACTCAGGGAATAGCTCAAACGTTCCTTTTCTATGCTGCTTTTAAGAGTCTTATTATCAGGAATATAATTTGGAATCTGTAAAGATTCTCTGAACTCCATGCCATTAATTATGCCTTGGTTCTGTCTACAACAACAAAGGCATAATAAATGCTGTGCTTAATACTCTAGTGGAGGTGACAGCATTCCAGCTGAACTATTCAAAATCTTAAAAGTTGATGCAGTAAAAGTGCTACACTCAATATGCCAGCAAGTTTGGAAAACTCAACAGTGGCCACAGGATTGGAAAAGGTCATTTTACATTCCAATCCCAAAGAAGGGCAATACCAAAGAATGTTCAAACTACCGCACCATTGCAGTCATTTCACATGCTAGCAAAGTTATGCTCAAAATCCGACAAGCTAGGCTCCAGCAATATGTGGACCGAGAACTTCCAGAAGTACAGGCAGGATTTCGAAGAGGCAGAGGAACGAGAGATCAAATTGCCAACATACGCTGGATCATGGAGAAAGCTAGGGAGTTCCAGAATAACATTTACTTCTGTTTCATTGACTATGCTAAAGCCTTTGATTGTGTGGAGCACAACAAATTGTGGCAAGTTCTTAAAGAGATGGGAATACCAGAGCATTCTATCTGTCTCTTGAGAAACCTATATGCAGGTCAAGTAGCAACAGTGAGAACCAGGCATGGAATTACTGATTGGTTCAAAATTGAGAAAGGAGTTCGGCAAGGCTGTATACTGTCGCCTTACCTATTTAACTGGTATGCGGAGCACATAATGAGAAAGGTGCGGTTAGATAGGATTAAGACTGGGATTAAAATTTCAGGGAGAAATATCAACAATCTCAGATATGCAGATGACACCATTCTAATGGCAGGAAGCAGAGCATCTTGATGCGGGTGAAAGAGGAGAGTGCTAAAATTGGCTTGAAACTCAACATCAAGAAAACTAAAATCATGGCATCCGGCACTCTCAATTCCTGGCAAATAGATGGGGAAGAAATGGAGGTAGTAACAGCTTTTTCCCCCCTGGGCTCCAAGATCACTGCAGATGGGGACTGCAAAAAAGAAATGAAAAGACACTTGCTCCTGGGGAGGAAAGCTATGGCAAATCTAGACAGCATCCTAAAAGGCAGAGACATCACACTGCCAACAAAAGTGTGTCTAGTCAAGGCTATGGTCTTCCCAGTTGCAATGTATGGCTGCGAAAGTTGTACCATAAGGAAGGCCGAGCGTCAAAGAATTGAGGCTTCTGAACTCTGGTGCTGGAGAAGACTCTTGCAAGTCCCTTGGACTGCAAGGCGAACAAACCGGTCAGTCCTAGAGGAGATCAGCCCTGACTGCTCCTTAGAAGGCCAGATCCTGAAGATGAAACTCAAATACTTTGGCCACCTTGTGAGAAGGAAGGACTCCCTGGAGAAGAGCCTAATGCTGTGAGCGACTGAGGGCAAAAGAAGAAGGGGACGAAAGAGAATGAGGTGGCTAGATGGAGTCACTGAAGCAGTTGGTGTGAGCTTAATTGGACTCCGGGGAATGGTAGAGGACAGAAAGATCTGGACGATCATTGTCCATGGGGTCGCGATGGGTCGGACATGACTTCACAACTAACAACAACAGTAACAACAATAATTAAATACTCATAATTACTGAAACAAGGGTTTATATAATGACCTTTGTTTCTTTGTCTAAAGACAGATGTTTACCTTGAAGCTGACATACTGCAAGTGATCAGCATGTTTCTTAATGATCTGCTGGATGAGATCTGGGTGTGTCGACTTGAGGTATGAAGTAGCAGGTTGACTGAGCTCAAATTCAAATTTCCTCCAGAGATCAGGGATATGAAACACTTCATTCCATCTTCGACAAACGGAAGATGCACGAGCACGGTCAACAAGAGGCAGGAACTGAAATATCTGCAAGATTACATGGTGGGGTAAGGTTCCCCAGTCTACCAAGGTATAAAGGTGAGATGTACTGCAGTAACCAGGTTTTTGTTTTTTTGTTCTCTGTAGCTTTTGAAGAACTGGATTTTCAGCTTTATCTGTTTGCTTGACCCTCTTCATTCCGAAAGTGAGATGATTTCAAGTACAACAATGCTGGGACGAATAAAAGCTACAAAGTTTTCTGTAAGTTTTCAAGTACAGTAAATCCCTAGAAAAGTAGATGGCCAAGAAAACAGTATTAAAAATCTAAGTTATATACTACTGGAAGAAATTTCTGGATCAGTTAACAAAACAATCATCATTTTTCATGGTTATAAAACTAACAACATGCTTATATCTAAAGTTTATTTAGTATTTGGAAAGTTGAAGTATACAAATATTTACAGTTTTTCAAATGGAATTGCTAAAATGTAATATGCAGCACCCTCTTTAGTTTCCTTTCTTCCATTTACTGTTTCTGCACAAAAGTTCCTGGGATGGAGGACAACCTCCATACAACTGAAGTCTTACAATGTTTTAGATTATGGGAAAACTAAGGTTTGACATTAAAGCAGAAAAATGAAGATCTGGATATGTTCTTTCAAGAATCCAGTGCCTGAACAGCCCTATCCAACAGTCCCATTCTGTAGTTTCCCAAGGACAAATCAAAAACTAGATCAGATGGCAAGAGAATTATGAGAAAGAGGAAGGCCCAGACCACATCGCTAGCAACTGATGCCATCATGCCACCATCATCTGGACAATGCTCTGACAAAAACGTTATGGTAGAAACAATTTTTGCACAGAATTTTTTCCTCAAATATCAGAGTATCACAGTATGATGGCATCACTTCCTGTGTGGCAATATGGCCTGGGACTTCCTCATACCCCGGCAATCCTAGCAAGAGAATAAATCAAACTTATTGCTAGAAGAAAAAAATTAAGCTTCCCAATATGAGCCAGGATTCTGACTTCCATGTCAATAAGAATAAAGATTCTAATGTTCATCCCAATCAGAGCATCTCCCAGGTACATGCAGAATTATGAGTTTCCCACCCTAGGATAGCTCATCAGCCATTTAAAGATCTTCTCTTTTAGTTCTGCCCTCTTGCTACTTCAGAATTTTGCCAACTGGGAAGAGACTGCAGTATCATGCAACATTAAATTTCCTACTGTTTCATTGATCTGCTCTCCCACCCCTCCAAATTTAGTCCCTTAACGCCCAAGTGCCTCTAAAAGAGAAGCCTTTCATCTTCCCCTTCTCTTCCTTTTTGAAGACACTGCAGGATCATGGAGGAATGGTGGGTTCTCATTTTGGCCTGGCCCAAGCAAAGACATTTAGCATAACTGAGACCGCATCCATGAGGAATCATCTGCTTTATGTGTTGTTGCTTAATCCCTACCTTTTTCAAGGTATATTTCTATATACAGGATTTTTTAAAAACAAGGTTTAGACATTGCAAACTTTGCTAAATCTTTAAACTATCATGTTGCTTGGGTAGTTCACACTAACTAGCAAATCTACATAAAAGCAATAGAATAATGCTTCCCAATTAATAGCTTGTCTACGGTAAGGCAGCAGTCATGCAGTCTGAAAGCTCTGCCCATGAGGCTGGGAGTTCGATCAAGTTGACTCAGGCTTCCATCCTTCCGAGGTCGGTAAAATGAGTACCCAGCTTGCTGGGGGATAAACGGTAATGACTGGGGAAGGCACTGGCAAACCACCCCGTATTGAGTCTGCCATGAAAACGCTAGAGGGCGTCACCCCAAGGGTCAGACATGACTCGGTGTTTGCACAAGGGATACCTTTACCTTTACTTTGTACAAGTATCCATGTCTGAACTGAATTTTGATTAGATTTTGCAATTACTTCCATTTGAAAAAGGACTACATGTTGGAAGAACTAGAGGTAGTCATTACAGGAAATATTTACAAACTTCCCGAAGATGTCACGATTGCAAGCCGTGACTTCTTCAGGTAATTTGTAAATATTTCCTGTAATGACTTCCTATAGTTCTTCCAATATGTAGTCTTTTTTCAAATTGAAGTAATTGCAAAATCTAATCAAAATTCAGTTCAGACATGGATACTTGCACAATAGCATGACCCAAGATCATACAGTGTTAAAATCCAAGCTACCAGTTTTTGTATTATCATTGTCCCCAAAACAGGACAATCATAGAGCAGACATAGACACTGGTGACTCGTATCTAACACTGCATATTCCTCACACCATATTTTATCTCACACTGAATACTGAGGAACAATATTCTGTAATGAATTAAAATTTACACTATGAACTGCTGCCACAAATTTTAACACATCTAGAGCATGTGTAAATTTGAAGCCTTTAGGAGAATTGCTTCAATTACTACTTCAGTTCAGTAGAATGTTCACATCATGTCATAAAGAATTTAAAACCCATAAACAGGATCATCTTTTTCACAGAAGGATTTAATGTTGTAAGTGGGGTTCTCCTACATAAACACAAGCAAATAATCCTCAAAAGGTTGCAGAAATTACTTAACAGCTGCTTAAATAGTTTAGATTTGACCAGAGATGGAATGCAACAAGATTTCTACTCCAAAGGAAAATGTTCTGTAATTCAGATTAATACCTTGACATTTTTTGTTCTGTAATATACTAGATTTTCTAATGATGAAACAGACAAGAGCCTAAACCTCCATAATATTCTGAAAAACAGTCAGTGAAAAAGGAATACATAGTGTGTGCACATAGGGGGGGGGGGGAATGGACGGGACATTTCTGAACAAGTATTCCTCAACAGTGGTCCCCAACCACCGGGCCGCGGCTCCCTCTCCCCGCCCCCCCAGCACCGAGAAACTCGCCAGGCCGCGAGCAAATCGGCCGCCAAAGCAGCCAATTAGCTTACGGCCCGGCAAGCTTCTTTCTGCGGGGGGGGGGGGGGAGTGCGGCAGGCGGCACACCAGCGGTGCAAACGTGCGGCAGTTTCGTGCATGCACATTTGCGGCCCCACCAGGAGTGCAAACGCGCATGCGCAGCGTTTCGTGCTTGTGCGTTTGCGCGGGGGCTGCCGCGCATGTGCGGCGCCCGGATCGCCCCCCCCCCCCCGGTCCGCAACCCCAAAAAGGTTGTGGACCACTGCTCTACAATACAATCTTACTGCATACTCCAAGAACTGTTGCATTCACTCTACAAATATTTGTAGAAGCTGTTGCATTCATTTTACAAATATCTTGAAGCAAATACTGTTATATTTGAAGAGTTTTTGTAAAATTAACCATGTTTGAATATACAGATCATAATATAATTAACCTGAACAAAATTTAGCATGATTTTCTAACCCTAGAGCCATTAAGAGCAAGAAGATAATAATATAATTGATAATGCTATTCAGAAGGTATTTCAATAATTATTTGAATCCAGGGTTTTTTTTAGCCATAACACCAAGGGTCCTTAACCTTTTTGAGCCTGCAGCACCTTTGAAATTCTGACAGGCATAGAATCAAAGAACTGGAAGGGATCTCCTGGGTCATCTAGTCCAACCCCCTGCACTATGCAAGGACAATCACAACCCTATAGCTCATCCACTGTAACCTGCTACCCCCTTGAACCTTCACAGAATCAGTCTCTTTATTAGATGGCTATCCAGCCTCTGTTTAAAAAATTCCAAAGATGAAAAACCCACCACCTCCCGAGGAAGTCTCTTATTCTAAGAAACTGCTGTGTCAGGAACTGCTTCCAGATGTTTAGATAGAATTTCCTCTGAATTAATTTTATCCCACTGGTTCTGGTCCGTCCCTCCGGGGCAAGAGAGAACAACTCTGCTCCATCCTCTACATCAGTGGTCCCCAACCTTTTTATCACCGGGGACCACTCAGCGCTTGACAATTTTACTGAGGCCCGGTGTGTGGGGGGTAGTTTACTCCTCTACTCTCAACCACTGCCCTAACGCTCTCTGATCACTATGGTAATCCCTTCAAAATAAGATACAGACACGCCACAACAATGAACATACGGAATATTTTATTTTCATGGAAATTTTAACTCATGACAATGACAAACCAATGGGAACCCTGAGCTTGTTTCTCTGCAATGAGATAGTCCCATCTGGGAGTGATAGGAGACAATGACACCCGAAGTGTGTTGTAAAGAGCCGGGGGGGGGGGAAGTAAAGGGTCGGGGGGGGGGAAGAAGGCGTCCTTCGCGGCCCATCTCCAATTAGTCGACGGACCACATGTGGTCCACGGCCTACAGGTTGGGGATTGCTACTCTACATGGCAGCCTTTTAAATATTTGAAATGGTTATTAGATCCCCTCTCAGTTGTCTCTTCTCCAGGCTAAACAGGCCAAGCTCCCCCAACCTCTCCTCATATGTCTTGGACTCCAAACCTCTCACCATCTTTGCTGCCCTTCTCTGGACACACACAACAGGCACAGCTTGCCAGACAGAGCTGTAAAATGTCTGCCACTGTAGGTAAAGCCAGCCACAAAATGGCTATTACCACTTACTTTCAATCACAGTGCTACTAAGACATTTTTAAAAATCAGCACAGCCATTGAAATCTCTTTATAATCTTGCTTTATAAAAGCCCCACCTGGCTCCTCCCTCTTTCTGAAAACACTTGATGGATGCCAGGTCACCATGCTGGGTATCCCTGCTTTACACCTATCAGTCTTGTCTAAGGAAGACTACCAAGTCCTGAAGAGCAATTAATTTTCCAGGAAGACTACTTTATAGACTAAGGAGTACCTCAAATTCTACCTGAATGTTGTAGTAAGCCTTGTTGCTGCAGATACCACTTTCTCTACACCATTTTTGCATCTAGTTAGTAAGGCAGCACCTCCCAGGGTGAAATTTGGCTTAAGGGCTTCCAGTTGCTTTAAAAGTCTCATGGAATGGACCATAATAGGTATGCTTTCTACAGCTGACATACAAACAGCATGAAGTATACTGCTGAATAAAATCTCAAGATTATACCACAATGTTACTGCACATCCTCTGAGACCACATTTTATGCAGAATACCTGACAAAATGCTGGTTATTTGCTATATGTAGAACCAGTAAAGAGAGGGTCTCCAAAGCTAGTGTGTGAAGGAAGCAGAACAAATTTTTATAAGGGCTACTTCACTAGAATACATAAAACTGTGGTTTCTACCTCATTCTGAACAATCAGTAACTCACATACAAACATATTTTATTTGAACCATCATGTTTCAAATAGATCCAAACACACTTTCTTCATGTGAAGAAAACAAAAATCTACATTCAAGTCGCACAAACTAGAAAGCCTTGAACTAAAGGTGCACATGCACACATACCTCCAGAGAATGTGGAAGTTCCTGTCTAACACAAGCACCTTTATTTTGGCTGAATAGCCATCCCACTGATGAGTCATCCTGTTTGAGAGGAAAGGATTCCTTAAGCAGGGTGGAGTTCCAGAAGAAAGATTGACCTGTGAAGTGCTGAGTCTAGGAAATCTATATTAAGGACTGAGTTACAGTTTTGGGATCAAAACTAGTAAAAAAGCAAGCAGTTTATGCTAGTGGCCTGAAATGAACGGTATCTAGAATTGATCAGTATTACAAAGTGCCATCAGATACCAGAAATCTAACTGAAGAGAAGACTTGTAAGGGCACCATCATCTAAACTGAAACATTATAAGCACTATTCGGGTGGCATATACTGGCCAAAAATATCAGACAAAACAACCTAAGTGAAACGTGTACACTAAGACACCTAAAACAGGCATGGGAAGTCACTTTGATATGCTTAATCAAAAGTATTACATAATACAAACTAAGATCTAGTGCCTATTTTTTCCTTCAGTATTCTATAAACTATCATCATGTATAAATAAAACTATGTGACTATTATGCAGATAAAACCACTACAAATCTTATTTTATCTAATAAACACCACAACCTCCCACACACATTATTCCATTGTGTAATTCAAGTTACCTGACCTTTATAGCCCAGGCTAGCTCGATCTTGGAAGCTAAGCAAGGTTAGCCTTGGCTAGTATTTGGATGGGAGCACTTAGAGAATACCAGAGTCATGATACAGGCAATGGAAAATCACCTTTGGACATTTCTTGTCGGACTGCCATAAGTCAGCAGTGACCTGAAAGCACTTTCCATCTCCTCTTCAAGTTGCCAAATTATATTTATTTGGCTTCTTTTAAAACTATTAATTATTTAGAGTTTTAGGGAAAAGGGAATTATAATGGAAAGAACCATTTGATTTTCCTAATTCTTGAAGGATTTGTTCAGAAAAGTCTAGCCAAGACTCAGAAGATGAACTATCTGGAAAATGCATTTGCAAAGTGTGTCAATGAAATTGCCAGAAAGCATTTTTCCACATGCATTTGTTTGGGATCAGAGTCAACAGCTTCACACACCCATGTAATTTGCCACTCACCTTCTTGGCTGAGTACTGAGTGGCAAATGCCTATCCACCCTTGTTCCACTCTCAGCCAAAGCCTGACAGCTGCCACTGCCCTGTTTTCCCCAAGCTGTGGAAAAACAACGTAATGCTGCAGTTGTATGTAATATCCAACACTGAACAAGGATGTAGGAAGCAGGCAGGCAGTGCATGCACTCACATGCCACAGCTAAAGGTGGAGATGAGGAATAGGGCAACAAGTGATAGCAGGTAGGGGACTGTTTGCCTCAATACTTTTTTGTACTGTTAAACCTATCTGGCACTGTTGGGACAACCAATCATTCTATCCTTCAAAAACACGCACACTTTTCAAACACAACATGCTTGCTGAAAACAGAAATAAGAGAAATTTGGAGTAGTACAACAGAATGCGTGCTTGGAAACGTATCAAATTACTTAGCAGTCAGGATTCAGAAGTGTTGACTTGATATTCTTCATACGATTCCTTCTATAACAGTAGTGCTTGGCTTGATATTTCCAGGTTTGGGGGCAAAAACAGCAACCACTGATGTGCTTCCTGGTTACCAATTGCTGTTTTGTTATTTCAGCACTTCTTTACCCCTTGTCATGTTCTCTGTCTTCCCTTGCCCCATTCATTCCCTTTTCCCATTCCTCCTCTTCCTGTGTCCTCAAGCACCCCCACCCCAATCATCAGCAAGGTATGCTTCAATGGAAAGGAATGAGAGGTTGCAGTGGCTGTGATAGGAATGGGGAGGGGAAGACAAGATGCAGATGCTTCCTGAAAAGCATGGATGACACCCACAGATTCAGGTATGCAAGCCAGGTTCAAACTGGGGCTTAAATGCTAAAAGCCCTGAAACTCCATTGGAGTTGGCAGACCAGTCTCCTACCAAGAGCTTCCTAGCTTAGATCAAAGGAATAGGTAGGAAAGGAAGCCTGGATTGGAGTACAGATAGAAACCACAATGCAGTATTCTGCCATTCACTCAAAACTTTGCTGTCTGTTTCTGTTCCTTTCCAGGCTACTCCCCCCATTTTTTCCATCTCCTCACCTCCTGTGACTGAGTAGATCTGGCACTCCAGCTACTCACCATCCCTAATCTATCCTTGGCAAAAATTATTTGAATGACCCACATCTACACTGTAGGCAACAGACCCTTGACAATCTAAAAAGCATGAGTTAGGGCTCCACCTATACTGCCTTATGAATACCTTCTCCACCACCTTCTGTATTACTATTCTTTATTTTTAACTTGCTTGCAAAAATGCAAGTAGTCCTATTTTAAATACACTGCTTCTGCTACACTTACCTGGAAAGTGTGTAAGATAAAACAAATGTTGGTTATTAGAGCAATCATAATAATTAAAATTTACTTTTTGTGCTTTCTTCTCTCAATGTGTTCAAATATTTTTTTAACATTAGATACCCCAACCTTTTCATGAACAAAAATATTAAAGGATTCCCCACAGCAGCTACTTTGTTGTGTCTTTTTAAAATTCCAGAAGTGCCTACAGGGTTGCAAAAATCTTATTTGAATTAGTTGAATTCTTAGCAATGCTGGGCAAAATAAGGCACTTATAACCAGGGAGAACAGAATTTTTACAAAAAAATTAAGAGGGAAAATTAAAGCATCCTGGCTCACATTGAAATTACCCTGTCAATGATTACAAGAGATGTTGCACTATGTTAAGACAGCGATCCTGTCTATCACGGGATTGCTAAGGTGCCTCTTCAAAAACAAATTCTTTATTCAGGTGACAAATAATGCAGTTTTGGCATTTTTAGATGCAATGATATATCATTAGCTAACAGTAAACAAGAACTGAACAAACAATTTTGCAAAAAGTTCCACCACAGAAGTGGTGCAGCAACACAATTTTGTGACTAGAATGAACTAGACCTCTGATTTTGTTCTCTGTAAAGGAAATAGTTGATTTCTTCTTTGTTTGACTGCTGATTTGATTGTTCTTTGACATATTGTTTCTGACCTTAAAACACATTTGTTTCACAAAGCAACAGAATATTCCTGAGACCACAGAAAGTAATATACTGCACAAAATACATGTAAAGCATAACTGAATTTATTCAATTGTTGATATCTATTAGAACTAGTGTGGTAATGTTAAACCCAAATTATGTACCATCATTCTCTTACCTAAAGAATGTGTCCAAGTTACACTTAACATTGGATGAATGAACTGGTTTATCTGCGGCCATGAGGCAATCACCCACATCTGTCTGCTTGCACTTCTAGGCTAGGTAAAATATAAAATAAATTATATTTCCCAAAATTGAATTTCAGTAAGGATTTGTCAAATTCCTATGATGTGCAAAAATTTAATAACTACAAATATACCATGACACTTTAGACAAGGATCATCTTGACACAATCAATGGCTGGAGAAGAACAAACTGCCAAGGAAAGGGTTAGAAGTTCACACTTGCAATGTTTGCATTAACAGATAGCATAACAGTTGGTCATCATATCGGGTTACTTTTTACGCTTATTCCACTCTTTCTCCACAGAGTTCAGATGGCAATCTTCCATTTCATGCTCACAGCTCTGAAATGGATTCGCCATGGTCCTACTATGTAGCAAAACCATAGAAACAAACAGATTAGGTTGAGAAACTCAAGATTCTTCAAGGAAATTGAACCCAGATCCCCCTAGTCTAACATTCTGAGACCTAAAAGGGTATGAGCCTTTTTAATTTCTCTTCAGATTCAGTACATCATAATAAAAACTTACAGAATATAAATAAAATATTTAAGTGCATACAATAAATAATTAAAAGTCTAAAACCAATTCCATCCATAATTGCTGATTCTTTCAGTGGCAAGGAATTAATTGCTCTGATACAATTATAGTCATGTCAAAATTTAAAGCAATTCTCTTGCATTTAAGTGGAGAGAGAAAGCAGCCATAACACTGTTTGATATCTGCTATCACAAGCCAGCTTGCCTTACTGGATCTATTTAAAATAGATGCATCTCAAACTCTCAGCTACCAAAATAGATTTATCTAAGCATCATTGCTCTCAATATCTCTGTACTTCATGGAGAGGAATAAGATTTAAAAAATAGTGTTCAGTTTCACCATATTTGAACAAACTCTTGAATCTTTTTGATATTCAGCTTGCAACACGGGACAGGTCGACCCACTTGCAAATGAAGATGGTTTTCAATCACCAATCAAATATTCAAGTAAACTGAACTCAGTTCAAATGTTTGCAATTGCTTGCAAGGTTCCTGAGTGTCAGGAATAAACAACAGAACTTAAGATGTATAGGATCAAGGTTCAGCAATGGTAAACACACATACACCCTATGTCTGTACAGAATCCCATACTTTGCGGTGAAATAACTGGGTAAATAACCAAGTATTTATTTATTTATAAATAAATAAAAAGTATACCCCACCTCTCTTGACAATGTCATCTCAAGGTGGCTTACAGAGTAAAACAATAAAACACTCTCATTTGAAAGGATATCTATTTTGGGTTTAACATCACGACTCTTAAGTTCCTACTAAAATGCTGATAAATTAAAGTATGTACTCACTGTGATTTGTGCAGCCTAGCAATGCTCAACTTTTAGACAGTCCTTTTGTTGCCAACACAAACAGCAACCAAGAAGGCCAAGTTAATGCATGAGATTAATCTATAAGAGGAATAAAGGACAGGTACCTATATCAATATCTCTCTCATAAACTCATTACACAGTATATATATACAAAATAAAGACGCTGCCATTTATGTTGCATTTACATTATTAATACTTTTCTCCAATAGAAGCAGCAAGAAAAATATCAAGACGTATGTGCTGGATTGTCTATTCTGCCTAACAGAGTCTGAGAACTTTTGAGTGAGTGGCTGCTCAAACAGACTTCTGTTAAGAGAGTTGGTGCCTTGGGTACCAACCTTAAATTGGCTGTTTCGTTCACCCTAGCACCGCAGAACCTTGCAACAAACAGGAGGGAGACACCCTATATGTCAGCTTGATGCCCAAGAAGTACAAGCGCCCACTTGGGATTCCAGGCTGTCACGGTCAGCCTGGAAAAGGACCAGGACCCAGCCCCCCCCCCCCTCTTATTCGTGCTGCAGGAGCCCCTCCGAGCGCCCAGGCGAACCGCAGACCTGCTGCTTGCATGACCTGCCTTCCACCGCAGCCGCAAGGGAAAGGGCGGTGAATTCCCTCCACCCAAGTCGCCCCACTACATTCCAAGGCGTGTTGCTGAGACGCTGCTGGCAGGGGTGCGGCCAGGGAGAAATCCGGGCTCCCTAGGGGCAACCCCTCACTTCACTCAATGCTTACGGGCTCTCGGTAGTCCTCTCGAGGCGGGAGGCAAAGCCCCCACCCGCCCACCTCTCCCCCGTCAGCCCCTAACGGAGCGGCTTTGAGCATGTCTGCAGCTGCTTCCCGCCCCTTCCGCCGTGGCGGAGAAACTACCAGCCCTCTCCAAGCTCGCCTCATACCTGCCCCAGGCCACCCTCAGCCCCAAGCTCCCTCTCACCAGGAAAGCCCAGAACAGTCGCCAGCTGTAGAGCGATTGGGAGGCGCCTCGTCTCCTCCGCGGTAGGACCTCAGACGAGAAGCAGGAACCGCTTGGCAGCTACCGGAGCCCAACGACGCACCTTGCCTGCACGCATGCGCACACGGCCCGGCGCCGGTTGACCCAGATTTCCGCACTTGCGTACAACGCCTGTGTGCCGCCAGGGTAGCTTAGATGAAGCGCCAATCTGGCCCCTCCTTCGGGAAGAGAATTGGCACAGGGGGGTCACGTGACTCTTGGTGCCATTTTGTATGGATGGGATTTCTGTAAGGATTCTAAAATGGAAGATGGAGATCTCGAGGAAAAGTGGGAAGTAAAAACGAGGGTTAGGAGTCTTTTCTAGTTGACAGTATAGATTATTTTATTTCGGTTACTGAGAGACACACTGAATGCTCTTATTTCCTCTGGATATTCTTTTCATTTGTTTGGGGACATCCCAACATTCAGTGAGGAGAGATTCAGGTGGGTAGCCCTGCTGGTCAGAAGCAGCAGAACAAGTTTGAATCCCTTGGCCCCTTTAAATCCAAGTTTTTTTTATTGTTACTTCAAACAAACAGGAAAGCTTATACCCAGAATAAAACTTGGTGGGACTTAAAGGAACCACAGGGAAAATTGCTGATATAGATTTCTCATAGTGGTGGCTGCTCTGGGCTGCTGCTGGAGCCTCATGCTCCACTCCTTGTATCCCCACAGGACCAAGTTCAGTGGTGGACCCTGGCTGCCATGGATTTCTGCGTCCCCCACAGATGCAGCCGGAATGAAAAGGTTCTGCTGCAAAGGGTGTCTGCTTGCCTGAATTTTCACAGTTCCGCAGGGCCTGCAAAATGGAGCTCTTCCGCCGGCTTTTGGTTGAGGCTGACCAAAGAACATCTACTGGCCCCCCAGAAAAGCCCCTATCCGTATAGTAAATTCACACCGGTTTTTCATGGGATTGTTGGGTAATTAGCAAGTTAACTAGATGTTATACACACCATTATTACCAGTTATAATCTCTGTTACTATTATTTACTTGATTTTATGAATTATCTTTTACTTGTTATGTGTACTTCCTCTCATTATATGTAAACCGCTCTGAGCCAAAAGGGAGGGCAGTATAAAAAATATAAGAAATACATAAATAAATTGGTAGTGTGTAGCTATAGTAGAGAGAGTTCATAGATGCATCTAAATGGTAGATGTTCTTGGCATTGAATGCAACATTTCATATGTTAAGGTTGATAAAAGTACGTTGGCAAGACGAGGGAGCAACATACAAGCCATTTTGCCAATTTGTCATAGAAATGCATTTAAGTCTGGTAGTATTTAGGGATTATTCCTAAAAACACCGAAGTAACATATGAAGGCTTGAGAATCTATCTCGGTCCTGTGCCCCCCCCCCCCCCATATTTTACTCATATTTCTTTTCCACAGCTTTTTGGTTCTTTTTATCTTTTAATGTAGTTACTTATGTTTTATATAGTCTACCTTTCTCACAAGAATTCAAGGTGGATTACATATAGTAAGCCAGTACAGTCATAAAAATGTGATATTCCTTAATCAATGCATTAGGATTTTAGAAATCCGAAACCACAAGAAAGTATTGTAATGTGGCAGAATGCTTGACACTTTCCATCTCCATTAAAACAAGAACCCCACTTGAGGTTCCAGCCACTGGAGACTGGCCAAGGGCCGATACCTCCAGCAGAATGCTTGAAGACTTGCAGGCCCAATGCTTTAGAAAAGCCCAATGGTGATCTACTAGATCTGAGCCTAGACCTGCTCTTTTGGAGTTTCTTACCTTGTTGGTATGGAAGATGGAAAGACCTTGAGAAAGGGTCCTATTGCCTGTCTTAGACCATTTATGCATTAGAAACTTCACTGTCTCAGCTCCTGTGCAGGAGCAAAAATCGGGGGCAGATGAGTAACACCGGACCAAATGCTCCCCTTTGTGGGTGCAGGAAGAGGTGGGGCAACCTGCCACGACTAAAACTCCAGCCTGCAGCCCGGCATGAAACCTCCAGTGCATAAATGGTCTTAGAAAGAATGGGGAAACAATCCTGCTTGAGGCTTCAGGCATCGGAGACTGGCTAGTTGCAATTGCATCTTGAGCATCATGGACTGCTGTTGGTGCTGGCAGACCTCAGGTTTGAGTAATCCTGCAGCTGGCCCTGACTGCTCTTGAAAATCCCGGCAGAGCACTACTAACAATCATGAGGAATCCAAACGATCATAAGGAAATCACAGTGAGTGGTCTGGCTGATACAGACTTGGAGGCTACTGGGACTACAAGAAGCAAGAGGATTGGAGGTGAAGGTCAGACCCATCCATCCCCGATACATAGGACTTCCAACATGGACAAGTGGCCGATCGAAGCAGCGGTGGCAGAGCAGCCCTGCCCACCCCCAAGCTTCTCTTAGGCCTTTCCTAGTAGCTTCAGCAGTCCAGAAAATTCTAATAGGATGACCACTCAGGTTTTCCTGCACTTTTTCCACCTTCCCTCCACAGATTGGAGGATGCAAGCCTTTAGTATAGCCTAGGCATCTCCCAGCTTGTGCATATGCAACCAGGAATCATATTGGCCTTTCCATAGCTAAGAATATCTGGCTAAGTGGAGGCTGTGGCTGATTTCACCCATAATGATGCTAGCACTGGCAATATCAGCAGTTTTTGAACACTAATCAAGAGATGTTCCCTTTCTGCCTCACCACTATTGTCAGGGATGGGATTAGGGGTGGAGGAGCACCTTTCAACCATAGGCTCTATGGCAACAAGCTCTGATAAAGAGGAAGGGGAATGGTCAGAACATTCTCCTAGACCTTTCCTAAAGAAATTCTAGGCCTTTCAAGGCAAGAACATTTCTGCAGATTAAAAAAGGTGTTGTTCCCTTCCCTTAACTACCAATTCAATACAACAAAAAACCCTGCTCACCGCTTTCAACAAATTTAGATACTAGAGGTTTTAAGAGACCATCCAAAGCATCTTCAGTTTCTCTGTTCCCTAAATTCTTTGATTACACGCTAAAGGCACAATGGGTAGTTCCAGGCGATGGCACTTTCAGACACGGGGAGGAAAAGGTCTTTGTCTTTCCAGCAGACAACATGGAAGACCTCAGGTCACTCTGCTAGATGCTTCAGTAGTTGTCTTATATTCATGAACAGAGCTGCCTAAGGATGTGGACAATGTGTTTAAGCATTCAGTGGATGATGATGATGTTGATGGCCCTTGTGAATCCCATGAAAACAGCCTTTCTGACAACCTGAGCCTCCACTGAGCTCATATTTCTCTAGGGCCACCAGGGCCTGGTCTGATAATCTCCTTCAAGATCCAGACACTGACCCTTTAATGCTTAATCCTAAAGATTAAAAAGGCTACAAAATCTGCAGCAGGTACATCCCACTTCTATGCCAGAGCACAGGCTATCAGTATCATGGTTAGAAGAATCCTACAGCTAAAGCATTGGAAGGTGGGCCCTCTCTCTATTTCAGATTTATCTCTTTAGGATTGCAGTGCAAGTCTACAAGGCACATTTGGGTTATAAGTGAAATATGTATCTATGACTTAATTATCCCTGCTCAGAATATCTAATTCGTAAGGACAAAAATCTTTGGCAGCCTTCCTTATTATTTAAAAATCAAAATTCTGAGTCTTAACCATGATAACATACTGCAGCTCTGATGAACTGGAATTATTCAGGAGAGAGATATGGCAACAACATTCATACCTTCAAAGTAGGTTACTGTGTCAAGATTGATGAAGAATGGTTAGTAGGTGCTCGTAGCCAGCTGTTTTCAGAGCAACATGACATTCAGCCTGTTTTATTCTTTTCTTTTAGAAAAAGCAATTGTTAAATCCAGATTTTTCATTTTTTGTTATTTGAAGCCCAGTATAGTTTATATTTAGAAAACCCCAGGCTAAAACAATTTCAGGTTCCATTTTTAAGAAACAACTTAGTCAAAATGATTCAATCTAGAAATAGTATAATCCAGTGAAACCATTTATTCTTTCTCGTGGTTAGAAATAGAAATATGGTAAATAGATGGCAAATAGATGGGGAAGAAATGGAGATAGTGATGGATTTTATTTTCCTGGGCTCCAAGATCACTGCAGATGGGGACTGCAGCAAAGAAATTAAAAGACGCTTGTTCCTGGGGAGGAAAGCTATAGCAAATCTAGACAGTATCCTAAAAAGCAGAGATATCACCCTGCCAACAAAAGTGAGTTTAGTCAAGGCTATGGTATTCTCAGTTGCAATGTATGGCTGCGAAAGTTGGACCATAAGGAAGGCCGAGCGTCAAATAATTGAGACTTTTGAACTCTGGTGCTGGAGAAGACTCTTGCGAGTCCCTTGGACTGCAAGGCGAACAAACCAGTCAGTCCTAGAGGAGATCAGCCCTTCCTGCTCCTTAGAAGGCCAGATGCTGAAGATGAAATTCAAATACTTTGGCCACCTCATAAGAAGGAAGGACTCCCTGGAGAAGAGCCTAATGCTGGGAGCGATCGAGGGCAAAAGAAGAAGGGGATGACAGAGAATGAGGTGGCTGGATGGAGTCACTGAAGCAGTAGGTGCAAACTTAAATGGACTCTGGGGAATGGTAGAGGACAGGAAGGCCTGGAGGATCATTGTCCATGGGGTCATGACTTCTAACAACAACAATAACATAGTAAAGTAATATGTCTCGTAGGCTTCATGTGGCTGTGGCTCAAATGCAGGCTTCTCAATGGCTGCTCTGTTATTTTGGAATAGCCTTTTAGAGGCAGTAAGGTAGATTTCTGTATTGCTTACCTTCAGAGGAGGTTGTAAAAAGGATTTTTATAAAAGAGCCTTTAATTAGTACTGATGGAGAAGTGATAGGATTCAGTGTAGTTGGACATCCGCTTGGTATACAGAGGTCCCAGTTTCAGTTCCCAGGTGGTAGGTGATGTGAAAGAACTCCACCTGAAACTCTGAAGAACTGTTATCAGTATGAGTACACAATATTAACCTTGAAGGACCAAGGGTCTATTTCAGTACAAGTCAACTTCATGTGTTCATGAGTGCTGAATTCAAATTTTAAAAAATGACAGGTTTTTTTTTTGGTTATATGATTTTTGTTGTCTATAAGATTTTGTTTTTGGAGGTTTTGATAAATTTTTGAAAAAATTGTTTATTATTGTTGTTTTTGTTTTATTGACTTATCCACATTATGTTCCAGAATTGCTAGATAAAAAACAGGTTAGAAATGTTCACACAAAATAAATAAAATTGAACTGTACTGGTTCACTGACATAAGCTTTTGTACTTCCAACAGCATAGATATATTTTGAAAGGTGAACTTCCTCAGTGAAAGGAAAAGCTAGAGTTGCTGAATTTTTTCTTAAAACTATTAAAAAGCACTAGATTCCTTTAGGACAGGACTTGATAGACTCACTTATATCAGATGATAAGGCGTTTTAATTTCTTCCAGCTCATTATTTATCATGAGTTTGGCATTTGTCTTCCAGGACTGGGAGATCTTTCCAAAGGAAATTTACTAATAGACTCAACCTACTGGGCAAAGGAGACAAGATGGCGATGGTGAGGAGATAACACAGCAGGTGATGCTCTCAGGAAAGTATTTTTTTTTCTTTTTCTTTTTTTTTTAAATAATTTTATTGTTTATTATTATATAAAGCATTTACAGAGAAGTTGTAAAGAAAAAGCGACCAGTTGATATGGTTTGCCATCTCTTTTAACATAGATATTTAGTTCTCATCACATATTATTCCTAGTCTAGAAGTTTTTACCATTTTTCTTAGCCAAGTGATTGTTAATACATATGAGATCTGTTATAGGAATACATTCTGTTATTATCTTAAATGATATTAGGTCAGTCTCCTTCATAAATTGGCCCTGACCCAAGAATTACTACTGTTGTCTTGTTAATGCCTATAAAATATGGTTTGTCATCCTCTTTTGGCATACATATTAACATACATATTCAATTCCCATCGCATATTAATCCTGATCTAGGAGTTATTACCATCTTTCTTAACAAAGTAGTTGTTGATACATAGGAGGGTATAATCTATTATAAGGATATATTCTATTATTGTCTTAAATGATATAAAGTCAGTTCCCTTCATATATTGGACCTGTCCTAAAGGTTGCTACTGCTATTTTTCTCCCAGGAAGCCAGGAGACTACTCCATTGTTCAGCTCATCTTTCAGGTGGTCGCAGAAAATGAAATTGTGTTTTTTTCCATAGTAGAGTGTTTCTGATTGTCCTTCTGTCAGGGCCAGAGAAATCTCTTACTTGATTCTTGCTTGTAATCGCCTTTGAGGGGGCTCTGAATCCTTTGTCAATCTGGATCTCTTCCTCTGGTTGCACAGAAATATCTCCTGATAGCTTCCTAGTTGCTGTCGCTTTTGAATAGACTCTTTTTATTTTGCTGATCCAAGTCATTTCCTGCTCTGAATAGACTTCCAGGTTTTTGGTACTTTCCTTCCGTGAATCTGTTTTCCCAGGTTCTTTAAAGATACTTTGGGTTTTTACATCTCTGGCACTCTCTCCCTCCAGTTGATTAACTTCCAGACATTGAAGTTTCACTTGATTTACTGTTAGCTGAGCTGCGTCATCAGCTGGTCTCTCCGGACCTTGGGCTCCATCCAAAAGCTCCCCCTTAGTCCCACGAATTTCCTTTTCCAGCTTATTGACTGCTTTCAGTATCTCTGAGTTTCCTTTGCATAACAAATGGAAAAGCTGTGCCTTAGTTAATTCTTCCATAGTTCTAGGCAGTCACAAACTATAAACAGAAAGTCTCGTGAGGTCTCGCGGGAGCACGAGCGATCCCAAATTATCAGTTTGTCGATCTCCGTATCAAGTCAAATTCCCCCACTGAACTTTCACCCATAAATCTTCAAAGCACTCTCTTTGTTTGGTTAATGGGTATAATTAGCTGGGAGTCTCTCACTCGGGGAAAGAAGGAATTCGCTTGTGAATTGGTTGAGGGGGGGGGGGAGGGAAGAGCTTGTGGGAGAAGAGAGAGAAAAGCCAGAAAGCTTTCAATTCTTACTGTTGTAGGTTCCAGCTTCTGTCAGCTTCTGCTCCTGTCGATCTGGTAAATGATGGTCTGGGAAGAATGTGAGGTCGGCTGGTCGTTTCAAGCTTGTAAAGTTGTTTGCGACAAAGACGCCATCGTGACCTTGAGCACAAGCCGCTATTAATCCAGGGAGGTCTTGCTATCTCCCTACGGATCTGTAGGACCCTCAGGTCACCGTTCCCGGTTCCTGGGGCGACCGGTGAGCAGATTTGCGTATCTGTTCAGGTCAGCCAGGTGCAGAAGCCCCTGACCCTCGGCATGGCTTAAGAGCTGAACAGAAGTCCAGCTTTCTTTATGGCGCCATCTTCAGTTCTCTATTTTTTATCTTTTATCTTTTATTTGGGCTGTTAATGATTTACTTCTTTACTTCTCTTTCATGCTACTGTAATGGTCTTCTGGGAGTCTTAATTGGTGTGCGGTTCTTGAGGGAATCTGCCAGCACACAAAAATCAGCAAACAGCTTGTGATTTCGCGTCCGTCCCGCCCAGCTGTGGAACATAGCAACATCCCAACTCTCCTTAATTAGAACTCACAGACAAGAAGTTACATATTCAAACCTTGTTTTGGCACACCTGAAACTAGGCACAATTATTGGAACATTGTATTTTACTGTGGCTGCTTAGTAAAGTCGTCATTAAAATGATAAAGACGGGTGGAAACAAACGAAGAAGAAATGGCGACTCTAAGGAGGAAGAGTTATTGCCAGCCAGCAAACAAAAGAAGATTGATGATTATTTTCCAAATAAAGACTCCCACCTTAACCAAATACCAGTATCAAATCACTATGCAGCTCTGGCAAAGAGCCAGGAAAGCAGTAGCAGGCTAGAGTCAGAAAGGGAAAAGGACAAACTAAACCAGGAAGTAAGTGAACTAACTTATAAAGACAGCAGACTTAATGAGAGTAAAGTTGATTTACTATTAAAGTTTGTCGAACTAACGGCTAACACAGTTACAAACACATTTGGTCTGATAGCTGAATTAAAAAAAGATATAAGTGCCCTTTCCTTGAAAACTGATCTGTTAATTAAAGAGAAACATCTGGTACAGGGCAAGGATAGGATGCAAGGTGCATCTAAGTTTTTAACTAATCCTCTAGGATCATCAGCTGATAACACCAAACAGCCAACGACATAGCTATCAAATGGTGCTTCTTTGCTCCAAAATCTTATCCTTCAAAAACGAAGTGTTGGCCTGACAGTCTGCCCGTATAGAGGCCAGTTACCATCCTGGGGGCCCACCTGGAAAGTGACCAAACACTTGAGTGTTATCTTAAATAAACCAATAAACTCTATTGATTTGAATACTACAGAGACTTTGAGCAGCCCGATCTAAACTATGAAAGTATTGTTAACCTTTCGGAGTGCAACAATTCCCAAACTAATTTTGGCACAGAGGGGAAGATTGGAGAAATTGGGAGTGTTCCCAAACAGAGTATTTAAAAACACAGTTATTAGCCCCCTAACCAATTTAAAGACGTGCACAAGGGAGATATGTTCACGGGAACAAAATCATGCTAAATAGGTCTTAAGCAAACAGCCTAACCTGAAGAGCTCCACAGAGACTGGCGAACGGGGGATAATCAATTTGGACAACTCAATAGAGGAGGAGCTTCTGCACTCATTTGGGAAGTTGCCCAGGCCAGAACAGGATGCAATCACAGCACGCCTATCTTATCTTAGAGACAAACTCCTCGAAGCCACAGATGGTGAAATCAACATGGAAGTGTCACACGCCACCCCTACGGAAAACGGTAACATAACTGGAGTTCCAGGACAAGAGACAGTCATTCCACCTGAGAAACCCTCGAGGCATGAAAAACCAAATGGCTCCAAAGGAATATCCCCGCTTATTGAAGGTTCACAGCTGGAAGAACAAGCTACAAATTCCAGCTCCGAGACACCCCCTCAAAATGAAAAGAATAATGACATCAATGGAAAATCACTACCCATAGGTAACCCGCAGCAAAAGCAACAACATCTTACGGAAAGGGTTAAGACATCATTATCTACAAGAAATGGCTGCATTTACTCTGACCCAGAGGGACAACTAGATCTGATCAACTGGGATTGACTAGATAAGTCAAGACTTGGGGGTGGGAATGTGGGCATGCAGAAACTTGTATTATTGTCATGGAATTCCAGGGGATGGGCCGGTAGAAGTAGTGACCCGGAAGTTCTTAGTTTTCTTACTAAATATGATATCATTATGCTCCAGGAGACGTGGCTTTTGCTCCCACCATATCTGCCTGGCTATAAAACATTTGATCTCCCTGCAGAACCCTCTCTCCATGGAAGATCAAAGGGGGGGGGGGGTTGGCTATTTTAGTGTCCACTCAACTGATGATGAAATCAAGCTCTACCAAATTATGGGCAGTCATCTATGGCTGTGGCTATCTCATTTCAACATGCATGCTACCTCCTGGTTAACATCTATTGTCCCCCAGGAGGAACTAAAGAGCAGATAGAATCCTTCTGGGAGGGCTTTGAGATATATTTAGAGGATCTTTTGATCAGCATTCCTCATATTAGGAGGGGATTGTAATGCCAGGATGGGTTGCGGCGACTATACTCTCTTCACTAGCTACAACTTACATACTCCTGACTCTGAGATTTTAACTTCACTACATAGAAGATCCTTCAAAGATAGTAAGCATAACCTCTCAGGTCTTAAATTGGTCCAACTGGTATATGGATTGGACCTAGTTATTCTGAATGGTTCAGTAATATCAGATTACCCAGCAGAATTTACCTTCTGGTCGGGAGACAGAATGAGCATCATCGACTATATAATAATATCTAAAAATATGATGCAGAGCTCAGTAGAATTTGAGGTATCCTCTTTCTATGACAGTGACCATTTTCCACTTATAGTGCGCTGTCCCATCCCTACTAAACAACTCCGCTTATTACAGCGATATGAAGGCATGTCTAACGAGGAAAACTGCATTCCTAAAGTTAAGTGGAATATGAAGACAGATAAACTTATCAGCAATCTGTTAGGCTCTCAGACCTTCATTAACAGGACAGAAGAGTTCCTATTAAGCAATGAAAATTCTATGTCCGTATGTGCCTTTGATACCCTTGTAGAGAGCCTTCAGGAGACCCTAAAAGGAAATAAGGAAGCTGATAGGAACTTTGAAATCAGGTAAAGCTCCTGGCTATGATCTAGTACCCCCTGATTTAATAAAGAGAAACATTGATTGGTGGACACCAGTACTAGCCAAATTCTTCACAGTAATTGACAGATCAGGCAGACTCCTGAAAGGGTGGGAGGTCGCAGTGGTGGTTCCAATCTACAAAAAAGGTGACAGGAATGACCCACAGAACTATAGGCCTATAAGTTTATCGAGTACTATAAGCAAATTATATGCAAGGCATTTAAGTTGGAAATTCTAAGACTGGCTAGAGGAAGAAAACCTGCTCATAGAGGAACAAGGAGGCTTTAGAAAAGGAAGGTCAACACTGGGCAACTATATGTTAGTTGACCACCGGATAGCTAAATATTCATCTAAAATGGTGTCCTCCCTTTATATTGCCTTCATCGATTTTAAATCTGCATTTGATTCTATTTCTAGAAATTTGCTATGGGCCAAATTAGAAAGGACATCCATTGACAGACGTCTACTTTTCTTAATTAAAACCTTATACAAAAACACAGCTATTAGAGTTAAGTGTACTCCTCAAGGTCATCTAACTAATATAATTAACTCTAGAAAGGGAGTTAAGCAGGGTTGTATCTTAGCCCCTCTCCTTTTCTTTATAAACGATATTGGACACTCTCTGAAAAAAACAAATTTCCACCCACCAAAAGTTGGGGAAAGACACATCTCACTTTTATTATATGCTGATGACTTAGCCGTATTTGCCAGAACCCCTATAGGACTGAGAAGAGCCTTAAGAGCGCTAAACTCCTGTCAATTGAATAGCCTGGTAATTAACCATGATAAGACCAAGATCATGGTATGTGGTAAGACACCTAAATCTCATATCTGGAGACTAAATGGCACCCTAATAGAACAAGTCCAACATTACAAATATCTTGGCATTATTTTCCAGGCTACCTATTCAAGATCTGCCCATATTAATAACATCTCTTTAAATGCACAGTAAAGTGCAGGTGCAATTAAAAAATTCTGGCAGAAAGGAGGCCGCTACATTCCAGCACCGATTAACATCTTCAAGGCTAAGGCTCTTGCTCAACTAACATATGGGGCTCCAATTAGTATAACAGGCAGATTGGGCAGTCTAGAAAAGGTCCAGTCCAAATTTCTGAGGGCAATTCTGGCTATACTAAACAACATCTCAAACGTAGCAGTTAGGATTGAGACAGGTATGGTCAACGTTCAGTCTAGGCTTTGGATAGCTACCTTTACATTCTGGCTAAAACTACTTTTCCAACAGCAAGGTCTTGCAAGTCTAATAGTGATCGACACATTTGTCGCGCCTTGGCAAATTGCACTCACTAAAAAGGTGTGCTATTATGGTCTCTCATATCAATTGTTTTTGTCTATGGGTTATGACAAGGATATAGTTCTTGTTAAGACAAGAGTGATAGAAGTAGAGAGACAACATGATCTCAACAATATTCAGGACCCACTCTTTAGGAAAGATCTCCTAAACAGGAACACACAGATGCAATATCTAAGAAAAGTGGTAAATCCTGAGCACAGGAGATTCTTTACCCTCCTTCGTCACAATGCCCTGCCCTCTGCTTACTTGAGTGGGAAATTTGATGGACTCCCTCTCAAGGATCGACTCTGTATCTGCAATGAGGGTCAAGTAGAGAACACAGAACACATCTTATTTGAGTTAAAGCTGTATAATCATATTTGCACAGGTGCATTAGTACCAATGCTTATAGAATGCCCTCACGACCTGAGAAAGCATCGCCTGCAAATATTGCTATCAGATACAGATAATTTGTTAACTAGCAAAGTAGCAAAATTTGCATGGCTAGCTTTAAGAATTAGGAAAGAATGGGTCACTCATGTATAGCCATAACAGGCCCACAGAACTTCTTATGTTTTTTGGTTAGTAGATGTATCGCACGCCTCTTAATCTTGTCTTTTGTTTTATATTTTAACAGCTTTTTAAGTTTTATTGCTTTTATGGCTCATTTTATCCATGTAAAATAGTCAATGGCAGTTAATGCTTCTAAATGTTGGCTTTTATGGTGGAGAAGTTTTAAGTTTTTAACCTTTTAATGCATTACCTTCCCTTTACAAACTGCTATTGTATAGTAGTGCTTCTAAAATTTTAGACCGTAAATAAATAAATAAAGACTCAACCTACTGACCAAAGAAAATCTATCCAACATCCAAAGGAATGAGCTGGTTCTGAAATGTTTCCTTTAACCAGTTTGCAGGTTACATAAGTCCTCAGTTTGAAGTCTTTTATTCTAGTTTGCCATGATGGTGGAACCCAATTATTTGTGAGTTGATGTCAAACTGAGATATGACATGTTTAATTGGATCTGATAGTTATCCCAAGAGATCACATTAGCTGACAACAAACTAAAGATAGTCCAACTACTAGGTGTCCCCTTTGTTAAAAGTGATTTCAGTGACATCATCCATAATATAATGGTGACTGTATTACCTTTGGCTAATCTGGAAATGATTCAGATGAGACAAGGCCCTTAAATGGGAAGAAGATGCTGGAATGGGTAGGGTTGTGTTTGTACTCTCATCTCCCTTTCACAAAGATTGCCTAGGTTTTCTTGTGTTGTGTATATTCTTCTAGGATTGGTTGCCAGCCTCCAGATGGGGCCTAGAGATCTCTGGGAATTGTAGCTGATCTCTTTATGACCCGCTCCTGGCTTTCTTGGAGGAAACTTCGGCACTCGATCCATATCACTCTAGCTTCCATCCTGGTCACGGGGTGGAGACGGTGCTGGTCGCCCTGCTGGATGACCTCTGCTGCCAGCTGGATAGAGGCGCGTCAGCCGTGCTGGTCCTCTTAGACCTGTCGGCAGCCTTTGACATCGTAGATCATGAGATATTGGTCCACTGCCTCGCCAGCACGGTGATAAGGAGCACAGCCTTGCGCTGGATACGCGCCTTTCTCCAGAACCGGACCCAGAGGGTTGCAGTGGGAGATTTCTCGCATCCTGACAGACTCCCCTGTGGGGTATCTCAGGGTGCGGTTCTCTCCCCCACTTTGTTCAACATCTTTATGCGCCCTCTGGCCCAGCTGGTGCTGATGACACCCAGCTCTATCTCCTAATGGATGGCTGCCTGGACTCCCCCCCCCCCCCCCGGAACCATTTGTCAGATGTTTGGAAGCAGTGACAGAATGGTTCAAGCAGAGTCGTCTGAAACTCAACCCCTCCAAAATGGAGGTCCTGTGGCTGGGAGGCAGGGGGCGGGATCAGGAAGCGCGTTTGCCCACCCTGGCAGGGGTACAACTTAACCCAGGCCAGGAATTTGGGCGTGACCATCGACACCTCCCTGACTAGGAAGGCAGAGGTCAAGAGAGTAGCAGGCCAGGCATTTTTCCACCTTCGCCAAGCCCAGCTATTAGTGCCCCCTACCTGTCCCCTGATCACTTAGCCACAGTGATCCATGCAACGGTCACCTCCAGACTATATTTCTGTAACTCGCTCTACTCGGGCCTACCCTTGTCCTTGATCCGGAAACTTCAGCTAGTGCAAAATGCAGCTGTTAGTGTCCTCACTAGCACATCTTGGAGGGCCCACATCCAGGCTGTGCTGAGGCAGCTGCACTGATTGCCAGTTGCTGTCCGGATCTGGTTCAAGGTTTTGGTATTAACCTTTAAGGCTTTACACGAGTTGGGACCCACATACTTGAGGGACTGCCTATCGCCCTGTGTCCCCCGCAGGGCATTACACTCTGTGGGGGGAAATCTATTGGTCGTTCCCAGCCCTAGAGAAGCGCTCCTAGCCTCAACCAGGGCCAGGGCTTTTTTGGTCCTGGCCCCCACCTGGTGGAATGAGCTCCTGGGTGTCAGCTTTCCGCAGGGCCTGTAAAACAGAGCTCTTCCGCCAGGTTTATGGTTGAGGCTGGGGTCTGCGAGGTAGAGCGTTGCCCCCCCGGGGGGTCTGAAGTATACATCATCTCTCCCATTCTCTATCGCCTTGGTAGGTGGGAGTAGATTGTGATTGGCTGCCGGCATGTTATGATTTTAATGTCTTTTAATGGGGTTTTAATTGGGATTTTTAAGACAACTGTTACCCGCCACAAGCCTACCCAGGGAGTGGCGGGAAATAAATCAAATAATAATAATAATAAGATATCACTTCTTGACAAAACATCTACTTTATAGATAAATGCCTACATAATTAGATATGGATTAAGAAATCAACTAAATCAATCATAACAAAAGACAAGTTATATAATCAGGGATAAACTGTTGAGAATATGGTTTGCATGCTGAAATTTGTTGAGCCCTCCAAATTCTCTGCTCATGTTTCTGATAGAAACGCACTATGATAAGAAAATGAGAAAAATGCTTTTCTAAAATATGATAAATGCTTAGGGGGAAATCAAGTCATGCCAGGATATTAGAGTAAATGGCTGCCTTTGAGGTTGGACTGTATGGGAATTTACCCCTCTAATGTCCCTGTCAACCCGTAGGCTCCACCCCAAAATCTCCAGGTATTCCCCCCCAAAAAACTGGCAACCCTGACTAGGGATGTCAGCCTCCCAGTGGGACATGGGGATCGCCTAGAATTACAGCTCATCTCCAGGCAACAGAAATCAGTTTCAGTGAAGAAAATGGCCTCTTTGGAATGTGGACTGTATGGCATTTATATCCCATTGAAGTCCCTCCCTTCCTCCAATACTGCCCTCTGCAGGTTCCACCCCCAACATTTCCATTTGTTTTTCCAAACTGGAACTGGAAACGGAAACCGTAATCCTGACCCTCATTTCAGGAGGTATCTTGGGCTGCAGCAGGAAGAGAAATTTCAAAGAAATTTCATTCCAGTAACATTAAAAAAACCCATATCAGTGGAGATTTTGCACAGCATCCAACTCAATGAATGTGATGGTGGCAAGTCATCATCATGTGTCTTCCTCCATCAAGTATTAACTTTGTGTAAGAGGTACTGTATTTGCTGGCGTATAAGACTACTTTTCCCCCCTGAAAAACATGCCTCCAAGTGGCGGGGTCGCCCTATAAGCTGGCGTATAAGACTACTTTCCCCCCCTGAAAAACATGCCTCCAAGTGGCGGGGTCGCCCTATACGCTGGGTGCCCTTCAGTTAGGATAGACATAGCCGCCCATAGTGGCCTCCCGATGCTTGCCCGGTGCCCATAGTGGCCTCCCAATGCCTGCCCACCTCATTCTACATACCATCCAGTATCGCGTGGTATCCAGCGCGGCCGTGGCGGGTCATCAGCATGGCTGTGGCGAGCATCAGCAGCGAGACAGGGGTACCAGCCTTTTCGGCGTGACCAACTCGTTCTGCTCGGCGGGAAGCAGCGGCTCTCCGGCCCGCCCCTTGTCTACGCAGAGCTCACACATGCGCATTTGCGCACTAGTGCCGGTCACAGGGAGATGCAGGGGTAGGCCGGGTATATAACAAACTCTATATTTTGAGTGGAAATGTTGGAGGTCGTCTTATACGCCCAGTCGTCTTATACGCCGGCAAATACGGTAATTTGAACATGAAAAGGGAGAAAGGAGATGAATGAACATATCCTGCCCAAACTCCTTCATGTCCCAACCTACTGAAAAGCCTGAAATTGCACAAGAACAAAAGTAACTGGGGTAATAGATTGGGAGAAGGGTGGGGAGACGCAGAGAGGTTTTAAGTCTACCAGTACATTGTGACTTCAAATATGTTTTAACCCTCAAAAGTGTACCAGGTTGTCCCAAGAAATAATCCCCTTTCAGAGTTTAGAGCAGTAATACTATGACAAATTGTGAGTTTCCTGCATGTGCAAGGGGCTGGACTAGATGACCATATGAGACTATCCTGTGATAAAAGGTGCCCACTTACCTTATAAATAGCCTATTTATAAGTCTTAACAATTGACTTATGACATATTTATTATGATAAGACTTCACCATCTCACCATATTTTACAGAGGGCCTTCAGTCAAGGTACTCTGGCAGAATTAAGGCTATTACCTAAACTATTTAAATGAAATTCTAAGTAATCATGTGCACCTTTTATCTTTTTTAAAATGTGTTTATAAACCAGCAGATTGCTGTTATTGAATGAAAGAATGGTACACTTTCCGTGGAAAATGTTGCTAACCAGTAGATGTCACTGTGGTGTTTATTGTATACCAGTAGCTGAACTAGTCAGTTATAATTGGCTCCAAAAGTTTAGCAGGTCCCTCCTTTCAATACATGCTCAGGAGCATGTATATGCTCAGGTATATGTACGTGTGCGTGTATGTAGTAGCAGCTGTTTTAGACAACAGAATAATATGCCAATAAAGGTTGACTGATGGACTCATAACAGAATAAGATATCCTTTGAGTCTGAAGACAATAGGTGAGCTTAGATTAATCTCGGAGTACTAATGTGGTGGGGGATTTCATTACAAATGGGTACATGTCAAAGTTATTTCAGGCGGGCAGCCGTGAGTTCATGTTAAAATTATGAGCGCATATAACAAGAGCGGTATGTTTTTTTGTATGGAAAGGCTGTGAAAGAAGTGGCATGTGTCAATGGCAATTTCCTGTTACCAATTTCTTGTCTTGTAAGATACCTGTAAGGTGAATTGATTCATTACTCCACCAGTTTTAAGAACAGTTAATTTATATATCATATATTAATAGGGCTACCATATGTTCTCTTTTTAGAAGACATATCTTCTTTTTTTGTGTGTCCATCTTCTTTTGGGCTCTTTAAAAAAAAAACTGATGGAAATGTCACATTTTGGGGTTGGAAGGTTAAAAACATCCCTAGTTAGTAGCTTAAATAATGGTATTTAAAATGAGATTTCTCACAGTGATCACTAGTTTCAAGTAGTCAGTCAGAAAAAAATGTACTTTTAGTTTTTTTTCAAAATATGGTAATCTTATACACTAATCTTTGATAGGTTTTTGTGATGAACCATTTAAACAATAAATAGAACTCAAATGACTCCAAAAGGCAGTGTTCAGTTAAAGAACACTTTCCATTACCTTGATTTCCTGTGGTGTTGATGATTTCACAAAATCTTTGTGCATTATTGTTTGTCCTAAATGACTAAGCCTCATGTGTCAGAGATAATACTTGTATTTCAAGATTAATTGAGACTTTATCCCAGCTTTAGATACCTAGAAATGTTTTCCTCATCTGCGAAAACCTAGGTATAGGTCAACTTTCTGATTTAAAACATTTGTTTTCAAAATATGTACACATTGGTATTGGTGTTATTTGGAAGAGGAACAGTATATGTACACTAGGGGCAAAGCCTGTTGTATCCAGAAATACAATAGACACTAGAGCTTGGCGGTGGGAAGAGGAAGAGGAGGAGTTGTTCTGTCTGTAAGGGCATGAGGTTGAATGTGTGTGTTGTATGGGAGGTTGTGGTTGGCATGGTGACAAATGAGGGCATGGGTGTGGAGATACAGGTGTCAAGAACCTGTGGTTTGGAATGTTCGTTGAATGTGGGAGAGAACTGACCTTTGGGAATGGTGGCATAGTGGTTACAGATAATCCTTCCAGAGCCATGTCTTGAGATATGTGAAGGGAAAATCAGACTAGAGACTCTTCTTAGGGGAAGATTATATGGCAACCAATCCCTCCCAGTTCTGCATTCAATGTCATTTTCCTTCTTGTGTGAATTAGGCCACAGACACCGAAATGCCCCCCTGCCCTAATCTACATGGGGTAGTCACAGTACACAGGTGTCCACCCTGCTCCTTCTGTCTCCATTTTTTGACTGCTAATAAAATGTTATGTGCCCACATGCTTTTTTATGTGCACACATGCTTTTGAGTTCCCCGCCCTCAAAAGGAATCCTCTCACCCATGCCCTCAGACTCTCCTGTGTTGCTCTTGGAAACGCCTCCCTCCCCTCAGTCAGGGCCTGTCAGAGGCTCCTTCCCAGCAGGCCTGAAGGCCAGCTCTGTCAGTGTTCTGAGACAAAGTGAGGGCAGTTGGACATCACAGTTAGAACAGCCTTGGGGCGAAAAGGACTGGCATAGCCTATCCAAGCCTCTGTTTTCATCCCCTCGGCAGCCCTACCAATCTCCTCTCCCTGCAGTGGTCAGGGGCACACTGGCAGTGATGTCTCCAGATTGCCTCTGGCTAGGCTGGGTGGGTGGGCCCCACCGTCAGATCTTTGGTCCAATGATTGGGCCAATGTCCTGAGTGGGCATGATCTGTCTGAGGCAGTGCCCAATCAAGTGCATCCCGATTGGCCCCTGCCTCTGACAGGCCAATGATTGGGCCAATGTCCTGAGTGGGCATGATCTGTCTGAGGCAGTGCCCAATCAAGTGCATCCCGATTGGCCCCTGCCTCTGACAGGCCACACCCACTCTCCACCCACTTAGCCTTTAGCGAACAATATATAACAGTGCCGCCTGTTACAGATAATAAAATACAAAAATAAATATAGCAAATTATTGACTTGGTTAAGTGATTAATATAATAATGCTACTTTTATTATTCAGTTTTCATGTGAGGTACTGTCCTTCTGTACTATTTTGTCAAGGGTTAATAGGACTTCTGTTAAAAATTCTCTTACGTTTCCTCCTGTAGAATTTTTACATGTTCCAGTGCAAATCATGGACTGTGGACAAAAGAAATACCATATATTTGTTATGTTTGATTTAGACAATTTCTAAGCAGCTTCTCCAGTTTTGTAATGCAAACTTTTGAAGGTCTTCTGGTATAGTAAAGTTCAGTTGCCTCTTTTCAGCCTTTCATTTACCATTACCAATTTTTAATATACCAGTAACAATACCCCATCCAGGAATGGGAGATGTGCTTCCTGATCCTGCCCCCTTCTACCCAGCCAAAGGACCTCTGTCTTGGAGGGGTTGATTTTCACTGAGCACTCCAGCCACTGCTTATAAACATCTGGCACTCCAGCCACTGCTTCTAATGTATTGGGTGGGGGGGAGTCCGGCCAGCCGTCCATTAGGAAGAATAAATTCCTCCTGTCTACACTGAATTCAACTTCCATTTTGATGTTGGCCCTTTAAATTTTCCCATTGCAACATGCATGATTGATCTGCAGTGACTCTACCTTTTCCCCACGATATCCAGCTGTGGATATAAGCCTCAATATTTGAAAAATCACCGTCAGTAAGTGTGTAGATCTGCTTTTTGCAAATTAACTTCCTTCACCATCCAAAGCAGTCTTCTTTGATTGGCCAAGGAGTCAGCTCAAAGATGTCCTGGTTCCCGGTTGCAAGGCTTCCCTTAAATTGACTGCACTCCAGAAGCCCTAACTTCTCTCAACAGAGATTTGCCTCTTGAATTTATTTAACCTCCTCTGCTGTCTCCAATCCTCTTCTCCCCCCCCCCCCCCATTCAAGAAAAGAAAGAGATTCCTGCTGTGCTTGGCTCACCTCCCTGCTCTAAGCTTTCCCAATCAAGTGCAGAACACTTTCTGTTTCAATTGGGGAAAGGGGGGAATAGAGGAAGATCCAAGTTCAAATCAATCTGAATTCAGCAGGATCCACAATGAAAAAAACAAAGTAAGTCCAGAATCAGCCCTAGAATACCTTCACACCTAATCAAAATAATATCCATTGTTCAGAAGCTTACAGACTACCAAGAATTGGATTCAACGGGATAAGAATCACTGATCCTGCAACAACTCTAATATCATAACTAAAGTTACTATTCAGTTATTCAATTGGATTAATACCAGTAAGCCTGGTGAAATCTAGGAGCACTATGCATCAGGCAACACAGTTTTAATATTTGAAAAACTTTTGTAAACATATTAGTCATTAACTTACTTTACAATCTTTGATTATTTCTTCTTCTTTTGAACAGAGCATGAGAATTTCTTCAGAACACAAGGAGCTTGGTTGTGGAAACTTATCTCTAATAACATGGAATCCTTCATCAATGCATGGCCACGTACAATCTGTCTGGTAAACCTACAAAATATTTCAATAATATTATGAGTTTTATCCAGCCAACTGTAAGCAGAGTTTCTTTCACAGCATAAAAACTACTCCTTACCCTCACCTACAGCATACTCTTCAATGTCCCTCCCCCCCAAGGTTCAAGGGATATCTGTGAACAGGTCTTCTGCGAATAGCTCTTCCTCATGATGACTCACCCCTAGACTCATTAGCCAGGTGTTGGGAAGCAGTGATGAGCTGGCTCAAGCAGAGCTGTCTGAAGCTCAATCCTGAAAGATGGAGGTCCTGTGGTTTGGTAGGAAAGGGCCAGGTGAGGAAGTGTGACTGCCTAACTTGGACAGGGTGCAACTATCAGTTGCATACTCTGCCAAAAACCTGGGCATGATCTTTGATTCCTCCCTTACCATGGAGGAACAGACCGCAAAAGTAGCCCACCTATGCCAAGCCAAGCTAAGCTATTCACACTCTACCTGGCCCCAGAACTCCTAGTCACAGTGATCCAGGCAATGGTCACCTCTAGGCTGGATTTCTCGCTCTGTGTAGGCCTACCCCTATCCCTGACCCAGAAACTTCAACTGGTATAGAACACGACAGCCAGGGTTCTTATGGGAACACCTTGGAGAGCCCATGTTCAGCCTACACTCCAGCAACTGCTTTTACTACCAGTTGACTACTGGATCAGGCTTAAGGTTCTGGTAATTACCTTTAAAGCCATACGCGGGTGTGCATAAAGGAGCTCTTCCACCAGGCATTTGGCTAATAAGCCACTACCACGAACCAGAAGCCCCATAAACTTCACTAACAGAAAGCCAGACCACAGCGCAGTCAGAGCAATCTGTTGTTACTGTTATTGAGTTGTTGTAGCACACTATTGTTGTTATACTGTTGATGCAAGTTTCACTGTTAAATAACTTATATATTAAACTAGGGACAAAGCCCGTTGTCTCCAAGAATACAACGGGCGCTAGAGCTTGGCAGTGGGAAGAGGAAGGGGAGGAGTTGTCCAGTCTGTAATGGCATGGGGTTGTCATGTGGGAGGTTGTGGTGGCATGGTGGCAAATGAGGCCATGGGTGTGGAGATATGGGTGTCAAGAACCTGTGGTGTGGAATGTTCATTGATTGTGGGAGAGGACTGACCTTTGGGAATTGTGGCATAATGGTTACAGATGAGCTTTCCAGAGCCATGTCCTCAGATATGTGAAGGGAAAATCAGACTGGAGACTCTTCTTAGGGGAAGATTACATGGCAACCAATTCCCCCCCGTTCTGTGTCATTTCCCTTCTTGTGTGAATTAGGCCACATTCACCGAAATGCCCCTCTGCCCTAATACACATAGGGTAGTCACAGTACACAGGTGTCCACCCTGTTCCTTCTGTCTCCCATATTTTCACTGTTGGTAAAATGTTATGTGCCCACATGCTTCTTTCATGGTTGCTCCTTAGAAGAACGGATTTTTGTACCCTATTGCTTACTAACCAAAGGAGTCTCAAAGCGGTTGACAAACACCTTTTCCATTTGTCTCTCCACAATAGTCAACCTGTGAGGTATGTAGGGTTGTGAGAGATCTCAGAGAACTGGGAATGGGCCGCAGTGACCCAGCAGGCCTCAGGTGTCTCAAAGCATTTTCCAATCAACTCCCCATGAGGGAGGTGGGGTAGCGAGCCTCACAGGGAAGCTGGCAACCCTAAGAGGAAGACTGTCTTTGCACAGCAATCTTGACCTTAGTAAGGTTTTTAATACTGTCTTTTTATTTGCCAGGCCAAGGTTATTTGCCAGTTACTATTTCAGTTACGATGTGTCTCCAGACATTTACTTGTTCTCTATTTAGTTTCAGGCTGTAAATATTTATTTAGATCTTCCTGCACTATCCAGACTCACAGGACTGATGCTGGTCTGCCTGTCTGCGCCCCAGAATACAAACAGTTGCTGGTAAGGGCTGGCCATAACCCATAGGCCAGGAGGGACACTCCTGCACCACTCCCTACCAACTGCAGGCAAAAATGGCTCCTTTGAAGGCTGGACTCTGAGGCATTGTACGATTTTGAAGTCCCACCTCCAAACCTCCAGGAATATTTCCAACCCAGGGGTAGCCAACCTACAGGTGTGGCCTGGAGACCTCCTGGAATTACAGCTCACCTGCAGAGTATAAAGATCAGCTCCCCAGGCAGAAAGGGCTACTTTGGACAGGGTTGTGGTAGAGAAGAAACATTTAAGGCTTCCCACACAGGTTGTTGATGAATTGAACGACTTGAGGCCTACTGTTCAGGGTTGTTGTGCAGATGAAACAGGAGACAAAAGAGCCAGCTTCCTCTGCAGAATAACGCTGTGCAGTGGCCTCAAAACTGCAGAGAGTTGCAAAAAAGAAAGAGACATGGCTTGGCTGTGTCTAACCTCCGGGCAGAGCAGTATTTTAAGTGAGAAGGGGCTTTTCTGTGGCCTCCCTGTCAGGCAATTGTTTGGCGGAAGGGGAAAGTGTCCCCCCTCAAAAGGAAGGCCCTCAGACTCCCCTGCGTTGCTCTCAGAAAGGCCTCCCTCCCTTCAGGGCCTGTCAGAGGTTCCTTCACAGCAGGCCTGAAGGGAGGGAGGGAGGGAGTGCACTCTGCAGCCTCCTGCCAGCTCTGTCAGGGTTCTGAGGCAATTTGCAGTTGGACATGGCAGTTAGGACAGCCTTGGGGCGAAAAGGGCTGGCGCAGCCTGTCCAAGCCTCTGTTCTCATCCCCCTTGGCAGCCCTACTGACCTCCTCTCCCTTTGGTGGTCAGGAGCAGACTGGCAGCCAGACTGGGCTGGGTGAATGGAATTTTGGTCTGTCCTGGTGAGGGGCCAATAGGAAGCCACTTTGCGCGCCTCCCCATTGGCTGCTTGGCCCTGGATGGACACTCAGAGGGCCCAATCAGGAGCCGCTTCGCGGCTCCTGATTGGGCCCTCTGAGTTTTTATCCTGGACAGGGCCCGCCCTAACTCCTCCCCAGGTGGCCTTACTCTTTTATTTAATAGGACCCTGTCCTATTTAAAGATGTTTACTGTACTGTACTGTATGAATTGTAATGTAAACCGCCCTGAGCCAAAAGGGAGGGCAGTATATAAATATAATAAATAAATATAATAAATAAATAAATAAAAATATAAATATAAAATATAAATATAAAAATAAAATAAATAAATAAAAACATTGTTAGGCATGATTTGATGGTCTGCAATGGGAGGGAGAAATTGTGGAAAATTGCACACCTCCACTGCTAGCAGAAGAGCCTAATGGAAAACTTATCATTGTATAAAAGTGTTTATCTAAAAATATTTGTTTTAGTTTATTTATTTACATTTATATACCACCCTCCCTTGTGGCTCAGGTCGGTATACAGAGAACATGAATTGTGTACCAATTACATAAATGTAGATGCAAAAATTCATATGAACAAGAAACAACACAGATATCTAATCCTTTAATTTTATTACCAACTGACTTAAAATTTACATTAATATAAAATATATTACTATCTGACAAATTTGGCATATTCCTCATGATAGTAAATTAGCCCGTTTTTATTAAATGACCTTCTGTGATTCTTTGTTTTCTAGGCAAACATGCCACTGACCATCTAGTGCTCATTACATTTTGAAGAACACTAATCTTTGCATGTAGAGCCTCTTGTGACACAGAGTGGTAAGGCAGCAGACATGCAGTCTGAAAGAGCTGCCCATGAGGCTGGGAGTTCAATCCCAGCAGCTGGCTCAAGGTTGACTCAGCCTTCCATCCTTCCGAGGTCGGTAAAATGAGTACCCAGCTTCCTGGGGGGTAAACGGTAATGACTGGGGAAGGCACTGGCAAACCACCCCGTATTGAGTCTGCCATGAAAACTCTAGAGGGCATCACCCCAAGGGTCAGACATGACCCGGTGCTTGCACCGGGGATACCTTTACCTTTACCTCTTTGCATGTATATTTAACAATTCTGTGAATGACAAAAGTATGAATAGAACTGACCTTTTCAACTCTTTATAGCAAAAGGAGTATTTCTTAAAAATGAAAAGTATTATCTTACCCAGTTAATAGGGAGATGTATATGTGCCTAAAAAAAAAGAGCAACAGATGTCAGTATTGCTCTCAGAATAGTTTGTACAAAACTTAAAAGTAGATTTTGAAGCAAGTTAATTCACTTACATATTCTCCAGCCATGCAGAGTTCGATTTCATTAGACTAAAAGGAGAAAATGGGAACAATTTTGTAATTTATCATTTTATAGTTTGAAGACATTAAAAAAATGGTAGACAGCAAGAGTTTTATGGATATGCTTACTTGGTTAAATTCAATTATCTTTTCCTTAAAGTCGCCAACAGGGCATCTTCCCATGACCTCTATTAAAAAGAGACTACAGAATGCCATATAGAACAACACTGATATGTAGGTTTGAGTGCTACTCAAGCAAATCATGTCAAAATAGTTAGAATAACTCCCTGAAATTTAAATATGCATAAAAACTGTTTTTCTGTTGATTGGTCACAGAACTGATACGAAAAACCCACTATTTTCACCCCTTTGAGGGTTAGATGATATTTTAGCAAAATTTAACTTGGGACTAAATCCTCTTTTCTTTTACATTGTGGGAAATTCAAAGACCTTTTATCAAAGTGAATAATTTGACCATCCTTGGATAAAATCACAGTAGGGAACACTAGATTTATAAATATCTGTGAAAGCAGGAGGATTTCTAGACTTGACAGATTCCTCTTGAATACTGAGAGAACTTTGCTCCTGCAGCTGCCTTCGAAAGGTGTGACTTTTGCTATGATTCTAACATGTACATCATAATATTATGGGATTCCGTGAGGAATGTGGGTGTACCCTTTATACTCTAACACTTAATTCCACTTGGAAGAACTGAGTTCTTTGAATCTGAGTGATTCTTGAACTTGTAAGTGTTGTCTTGAAGAATATGGATCAGATTTCAGTGCTAAACCTTGATTGATCTTTACCAGCATGAACATTAATTTGAGATCAAAGTTCTATCCGAAAAAATGCAGAGTTCTGCAATGTGTATTGTTTGTAGTTCCACCTTAATTCCTTTTTAGTCTTTCACCCTTTGTGTTATGTTTCATATTAGTATTTGGTTAATATAGCAAAGTTTTGCTCAGTCATAGAAGTGTGATAAACGAGTACAGTAAATAAATCTCCCAAGAAGTATATTGCAAAAAAGGCAAACTTACATTTATTCAAGTAGATCCAGTTCACATTCAAGTTGCAGTCAAAAGTAGCCTAATCTAAAGAGTACTTTACATATCACAAATGGCCAGCTTGTCTGGCATCATGTATGAGGGAGTATGAGGGAAATGTCTGTACAGGACAGACCTCCAGGGGCATATGTCTGAACCCTTATTGCCCTCTGCCTTCTCACAATATGTCATCCCCTTCAGTAAGGTGAGAAAAAAAGAAAAGGTAGAAATGTTATAAGGCCTGGGATGAAAATAAGAAATGGAAATGAGTTTTAGATTTTCTTTAGAGTAACTCCAATTTCTGATTCCATAAGATCCTTGGCAGGAAGTTGGAGTCAGAAAGCTGACTTCTTATTAGCCTTTGGTGGCTGAGAGCTCCCTTCTGATTGGGGCTAAACTACCAGCGCTGAGGGCCCTCTTGATTGGGGCTAAAAGATCCTGGCTGAGGGCCATGACTTACTCATGAATAAATAAAGAGCAGAGGCCATGACTTACTCATCAGTAAACATTCCCAGGGTAGAGGCTTTTTGTTGCTGTCTGCATGCAATTTGACCTGATTGGCCCTCATTTGCATTGTGCGATTTGAACTGATTTCCCCTCATTGGCAGAGTGCTCTCTTCCTATTGATGGCTTACACCCAGGGAGGGCCAATCAGGTAGGGAGTTCAACTTTATAACGTTTGGTGATAGTGATAGCCCAAGAAGTACATTTGCTGCTGGTATGCGTGGCATTTCCTGCTACAACAGCCTTTCTTGGATGCTCCATTACTAGCTTCTCTGTAGAACTATATCACACAAGTAATTACTTGCAGCTGTAGTCAACCTCTCTTCAGTGACCATGCTGGGGGTGGGCGGGCTGTTGTTTGACAGTTTATCAGGCTGGCAAAGCAGAGTGGTCTTCCCTGTGTCACTTTTCATTGGCTCAGCAGCTGTCTGAAATGTTTTGAAAATGTTTTTCAAAAGGACTATTTAAAAGAGTTGGTGAACCGACTGCAGTGAAAACCAGTACATGCATAATAGCCTATTAGGTCACCAACCATAGTGGGGGGCTTTTTCATCACAGTTCTCACCCCAGTGTTTTGCAAAAGGCACCTAGTAAAAAAGTTCCATTTGAAGCAAGACTTATTATTTAGGTTCTCTGCTTGTGTCTTCTATAGATCATTAATCTGCATCCCCATCTGTTTAATGATATTGGCAGAAGAATACCTCATTTACTTTGTTTTCCATTTGAGGGGACTACTGCTGTTACAATATGACAGTGGGAATACTGCCCAATGCTAGCAATAGTCTAGGAACAATGAACAGAGATTAAATGGTGACCACAACAAGTGGTTCAGGACTGCAAAAACTGAAGGCACAATGGCTGGACTCATAGAACAAGCAGCAGTTTAACAAGCTGAAAAGCTTCTTGACCAGACTTGAACCATGATTACTGAGGAGACCCAATCAGGAACTTGTTGTCTTGCATCTAATCACGGGAATTGAGCAAGGATAGTTTGCTTGGTGATCAAGTTTATGTCAAAATCTGTACCCATGATTGAAATCATCTACTTTTTTTTTTTTTTAATTTCTGAGGCAACTCTGAGCCAATACAGTCTTCTGCCTTCCAGGGACAGTCAGAACTGACTCAATTACAAGTCAAAACATTCAATCACATATTTACAGAGTTTCGTATGTTGTTAAAAAAGGTACATTTTATTTCAGAAAAAATACATTACTTTATAGGAAAACAGTATATAAATATTTTAACAGGGGGTTGCAAAATCCAAAGGTAATACCAATGGCTTACTGTGTCTAATCACATTTTGAAATATAAACTGTGCAATAAAATTTATTTAGGTCAGTACCTGAGCAATAAATGATAGTACACATACAGATTGCAGATTAATTTTGTGGTTGATTTCCTTTACATTTTATTTTTACTGTTGCTATTAATACTTAGCACTTTATATTGTCATTCTTGTTTTTGTACGTCAGTGGAAAGGTCATGGCTCAATGGTGCATATTTTGCATATAGAAAGTCCCAGGTATCCTTCTCTTAGGAGCTCCCAGTGTAGGATGCTAGACAACAGTCTCTGAGAAAGACCCTTCTCTGTCCAAAATTCTGGCGAACTGGTACTGTTTAAAAATCATTTTTATCATTTTTAACATGAGATTTTTAAAAAGAGATATTTGTTTTCTATTTGTGCTCTGTTGTGCTAGGGGTTTGTAATTTTATGTGTTTTAATGCTTAAAACATTTTTTGTATATTCTCTCTCTGATATGTGTAACCCTTTTTAGTTTAATCGTGCATACAATGTGTTGCACAACATTTTGGATTCTGTGTATACTAGGAACAAAGGCACCAATTTCAAGCAATATTGACTCATCTGCCATGATTTTATAATTCAGAACTTTCTACAATTTTATTTAAATAACACTCTAACATTCCAAATCTCATAGAATGTAGTACATTTTAAGAAAGACCTTTCATTCTACTAAGTATATAGTTAATGTTTTATAACCATAATAATTCTGCCTATCCCTTTTTTTTTGGGTGGGTGGATGTTTAAAGATACACAAAAAGAACTAAAATATGCAAAATAAGGGCCATTCCACACCTAGAAAATGAAGTGAAAGGGTTACCTCATGCAGACCCTTTTTTTGACGTTTTACACAATGCCAGCATCCAGTGTTCCAGCAACAAACTGGCTGCTACATCCTCCATTTTAAAGTGCTAGCTGGGGAATCCACAAAATAGGATTCCCCCAGCCTTGTAGCACAAGCAGGAGGAAGGCAACCAGCAGCCAACTAGTGAAAAACTGTGTGTAACCAAAGTGGCCAGAAGGAGCGTGATCTCCATCTCCAGCGCCCACCCTTGTGCCCGCCTCCCTTTCCCTTCTCCCTGGAACAGGGCTTAAAAAAAAAATTGTAGTAAGCTGCCTGGAGCAATGAATATGCGTTGTTTAAGTGAGGCAGAGAAAAATTCTGCCCACCAATTGCCGCACAAAGCATGCCTCTCACCCCCCCCCCCAAATCAGGGGGGAAATTACTTTTATGGATCGTCAATAATTCCAAAACGGGCTGGCATTAAAATATGCACTATGCATCCATGATTAGATGCATAGGCATAGCAACTGAGAATTTCTACTTTAAAAAAATTGCTTTCCCTTTAAAGCTAGGAGAAAGCTGATTGGCTGGCTGCCATGATTGACAGGCAGGGGGAGACTCACTGGTGCATTGTCCAGTACATTGCTAGTCCCTCTCCGCAGCTATTTTAATCAGCTGTGCGGAGTGCCTGGAAGCTTAGGAAAGCGGGAGAAGAATGTGAGAGAGCGAGGAGGTGAGAAATTAGGGGGGGGGCAATTTTTAATAGCATTAAGCAATTGCGCTGGCTTAACACAATTTTTTTTAGCGGTGCAAAATGGCCCTAGGTAAAACATAAACATGCATAAAGAAGTAACAAAAAACTATAGGTGGATGGATCCAAAGTTGTCTTCTACCCACAGAAGGGGGTTATGTAGGTGGAAGAACTTTTCTCACTGATTCTCCAGTGGCATAGCCCAGTATCGAACCCATGCAATTTCTGAAGGTTTTCTTTAATAGCACCAGTTTGGAGAGTACAGTAGGCTGCAGTAGAAAGCCATAGACTGGAAAGATCCATTATGTGAGCTAGGACATTCTTGCATTCCTTTGAATCCAACCCCATAATAGTCACTAGTTTATTGTTAAATATAAATTATGTCTTACTATATGTATAATAAATAATACTACTTCCATTATTTCATTATTCCATTATTTTTCTCCCTTTCTATTTTCTGAATGGTTGTTAAAACCTCGCTTAAAAAATGTGTTAAGTTGTTGTTAATGATTGTTCTGTTAATGCAACTTCTTGGACTTCCTGGACAAAGTATTGGCTGTGGAAGAAAGAAAAGTAATAATTTATGTTTCATAAAGCAAACTTAGATGAATGGTCCATTGCCATGGTTCTCAGACATATCCTGGAAATTTGTATTAATTTTTTTCAAATTATTCACTCTAAAGTGCTCCCCTTCTCACTTGCTGTTGGCCCCCTTTTTGAAATGAGTGTGTGTGTGTATGTATGTGTGTGTGTGTGTGTGTGTGTGTGTATATATATAATTATTATTATTTAGATTTATTTCCCGCCACTCCCCGTAGGCTCGTGGCGGGTCACAATAGTCCTATCCCCATTAAAATACCCATTAAAAGACTTTAAAAACAACATGGCGGAAGCTCTCATTATTCCTATCCCCTGCTATCAGAGCAGCATATATCTATCTATCTATCTATCTATCTATCTATCTATCTATCTATCTATCTATCTATCTATCTATCTATCTATCTATCTATCTATCTATCTATCTATCTATCTAGATAGATAGATAGATAGATAGATAGATAGATAGATAGATAGATAGATAGATAGATAGATAGATAGATAGATAGATAGATAGATAGATAGATAGATAGATAGATAGAGATATAGAGATATAGAGATATAGAGATATAGAGATATAGATATAGATATAGATATAGATATAGATATAGATATAGATATAGATATAGATATAGATATAGATATCCTAAGTATAAGTTTTGAATAGTCTCAGAGAGTAGTGATTCTAGGGATATGATACAAAACGCCCTGATGCAGATTTTAATTAATCTCACCCACTTATTAGAAGGGATATTATACCAGACAGAGAAAGATATTTTTTTTGTTAATAACCTCCAGATACAGTCTGGCTGAACACTGGTAGGGAGGAGCCTCGAAAGACTTTCAGAAATGTTCAAGAGATATATAAATCAATCTGGTGGGAAAGGCTGAGGTTTGGGGAGAGTAAGGAGATCAGTGAGAATGTGATGGTACAGAGCCATTTTTTTTCCTGGGGGACCAATCTGTTGTCTGGAAATCAGTTGTCATTCTGGGAGATCTCCAGGTTTCAATAGGAGGCTGTGAGCCATTAGCCAGTTCCACTATCTTCCCTGAATCAGAGAATTACTGCTCCCATTGGTAAAGTATAAGGGATAGGGTTGTCAGGACCGTCAGTGTTGTGTTTGTGGCCAGGCTAACAATCCAACAGAGCAGTGGTCCCCAACCTTTTTATCACCAGGGACCCGTCAACACTTGACAATTTTACTGAGGCCCGGGGGGGGGGTAGTCTTTTGCCGAGGGACGTCGTCCCCACCGCCTGAGCCCCTGCTCCACTTGCTTTCCTGCCGCCTGCTGGGGGGCACTGCCAGCAGCAGCTGCACAGTGCTAGGCCAAGGGGGATCTCCAGCCATGGTGGCCGCTGGAGAGCACCAAAGGTGAGCCGGCGGCAGAGTGGCAGGGCAGCCCCTGAAGCAGGAGTCAGGGAGGAGGACAAGGAGGATCTGTGGCCCGGTACCGACTGATCTACGGACCGGTCCCGGTCCCCGGACCGGGGGTTGGGGACCACTGCAACAGAGGACCAAGCACATGTTCTAAGGTAGGATCAGTCACTGATGGATTCTAACCATTGCGCTCCAAGGATCCTTGCTGTAGGATCCAATCAGTTTGAATCAATCAGTAGGATCTGGCCAATGGTGCGAGGCCACGGCTGATCCCTTTATCCTGTATCCTTAACACTATTTCGCTCCCTTATATATTTGGGAAACAGCCTCCTGGGAGGAGACTGTCCAGGGCCCTGTCTGTCCAGGTTCACCCTGATTGGCTCAACCCCTCCAGCTCCACCCCTCCCTTCTGGCTTGCTAGAAGCCTTGTGGCTGCGGCCTCCATTTCCGCCCACGAGCAGAGAGGCAGCAACAGGGCTTTGCAGTCTTCAGGTATGCTTCTGCTGGGAGGGAGGGGAACTTCCCACTCCCTTTAGCCTGGGAAGGGCTCACGCCGCAGCGAGAGCACTTGCCGGGCCAAAGGAAGCCTCCCGCGGAAGCACTGCCACTGGGGGGGGGCTTTCCACTCCCTTTAGCCCGCTATGCGGGCCAAAGGGAGCTGTGGCCACCCTCTCATGCCCTCCTGCCTGCTACCCCTTTCAAAGCTCATATGCACGGCTACTATTAATTCTGAAGTACACAGTTTGGACCTATGAACTTAAAATTAAATTAAACAAGGCTTTCTGACCCATGGGATTATATAGAACATCTAGAACAAATGAAAAGGACCTGGATGTGAAGAGCAAGGGGACAAGGGAGAGGAATGCTAGTACTGTGAAGGCACAAAAGCACAGATACAATCTGCCTTTGCTGCTTTTAGAATCCCAGGATGCACCTAGCTTCTGGGCTGAATGCAGTCAGTTTACAGATCCCAAACCACTTATATTTGTGCAAGCAAATCTTCAAAGCACTCAGAAACAGAGGCTCCACTTGGCAGAAAAAACAGACACTTTGAGAAGATAAGCTCAAATGTCAACTGGAGTTTTGGAAATAATAGCACCTGTGATGGGTGCTCTTAGAGCTATTTGTCCTTTGGGCTATATGTCAATAGTCTATACAAAAACTGAAATGCATACATTACATTTATAATATAACTTACTTGGCACATTCTCCTTACTTTAGCTGCTCTTGAAGTGATGGATATGATGTGTGTAGCGCACGTGAAATTTGACAGTGAAAATTCTTTTTTAATAACTTTAAATCCTTCATCAATGCATGGCCATTCACACTCTTCTGATGCCTTTACCCAGATAATAATGGCAGGTAAAAATAAAAGCACATTATACAGTGCAGAGCATAAAATGGATACTATTTAGCAGTTTTTATGTCTTGTTGATTCTATATTGATAATGATTTAATTGAAGTTGCTCACTCAGTGAAGACCTGGCATAAAAATTTGTCTGTCCATCCACCTGTCTGTCTGTTTCTGCATTAGGAGATGTACTTTGTTTTGGCCTTGCTTTGGATTTCCTTTGGATGCTGTGAGTTAACTCTTGCCTTTCTGCATTTGGGCTTTCCTCCCCTTATTTCCCAGGATGAAATTCATGATATGCTTTCCACAATGAGTCCAATGGAGGTAGCCTCCCATCATGCTTTGCCCACTTTCCCTTTTCCTGCTTTCACCTTTGCTTTCATTGTGCCCTTTAATCCCACCATTCTGTGCCTATGATCGCCTCCCCCCCACTCCCCAAATAATGTAATTTTAAAAACACACATACAAAATACCCCTGGGTTATAATGATGCTGTGCAAGACTGCTTTAAAAAAAATGGAAACAGTGTTGTAATATGATCATCCCTTTAAAAAAAGCAGATTTCTTTCAGAATGGAGGGAGGAAGTTGGAGGGAGGAGGGAGGGAGGATGGTGATGAGGAAAGGAGCATGCCCAAATGACTCAACATGGTAGGTGCAGAGAAAAACCCAAATGCATACATTTCTGCACTAAACAACCCTGAATTAGTCCTGTTAGACCCTGCTTGAAAAGATGAAACTGGCCTTTCTGTGGATTCCTTTATTACAGGGCAAGTGAGGGGGCAATTTGCATCTGCCCCCGAATAAGTGGATTGCAGTGTGGAAATGGACGAAAAGGCTGACCCTTTAAAAATGCATATTTGAACAATATTGCTACTGCAGAAACTTTATAATTATCTCACTGTTGTAATACTTGTATATATTTCATATATATTTTTGTATCATAATAAAAGCCTTTTAAAATGGTTAAATCAGGAAAATAAGCATAATGATTTTGCACCTTTCTGTTATCATTTTGGTTACTATTAACATATTTTAAAGTGCAGATTCCCAGTCCGGAATTACATAAATATAACTATCAGCCCCAAATTGTAAACAGACAAAATATATAGATGTGTCAGTTTGGAATGTCTAATACCATATAAATAAAATCATGCACATATCTTAAAGGTAAAGGTAAAGGTATCCCCTGTGCAAGCACCGAGTCATGTCTGACCCTTGGGGTGACGCCCTCTAGCGTTTTCATGGCAGACTCAATACGGGGTGGTTTGCCAGTGCCTTCCCCAGTCATTACCGTTTACCCCCCAGCAGCAAGCTGGGTACTCATTTTACCGACCTCGGAAGGATGGAAGGCTGAGTCAACCTTGAGCCGGCTGCTGGGATTGAACTCCCAGCCTCATGGGCAAAGCTTTCAGACAGCTGCCTTACCATTCTGCGCCACAAGAGGCTCATTGCGCCACAAGAGGCTCATGCACATATCTTAGCAGGCTCTAAATATCATTTAAAAAATCATAACATTTAAAAACAGTAACTTAAATACATTTTAACAAATTCAGATAATCCTTTTCTCTCCATCATCATGCTTTTATGCTTGCTAAATTAAACATCTTCCCCTCAGCTGTTCTATCACGCAGATATAGCAATGTACCAATTGGGAGCAGATTTTGTAAATTTTGCCAATTAGAGCCTGACTCAGTGCCACATATTTTACTTTATTGCCCATTGCATTCTATGCTTAGACAATGACTTATTGTTCCTATCACGGTGGACTTTTCTGGCCCTATGGACAGAATCATTAGACATTTGTTAGCTGATAGGTCTGCAGAAATAACGGAACTGATGGCCGAATTCTTGGCTACTGTGATACAAAGGGGCAGTCGGCTAGGCAAGAATCAGTTCTAGACCAGGGGCATTTACAGTTGGTGGAAATTAATGATTGCTGGGCATTCTGGAAGAATCTATTGTTGGTTGCTGCTTATTTTATTTCTCTTATTTGTTTTATTTAGACTATGTAATTTTTATCAATTAATTATGAATTACCCCTATTTTCATGATGTTTTTATATGCCAATAAAGGTTTTTTGAAATTTGATAATCTTTTTCTATTGGGCAGAGCTCTTCAAAGCATGTGACAGTACAGATTTCCTTTGTCATTTCTAGTCACCATCAAAACTTTGAGTGTGGAGGGGCTATGGTAAAACATCTTCTGGGCATGCAGAAGGTCCCAGGTTCACCCCCCCCCCCAACATCGCTGGATAAAGGACCAGGCAGTAGGTGATGTGAAAGACCTCCACCTTAGACCTAAGAGAGCTGCCACCAGTCTTGAGTAGACAGTACTGGCCTTGATAGACCAATGGTCTGGTTCAGTGAAAGGCAACTTCGTTTGACCAGCAAATATTGAATTAGACTTTTCCTGATATGATTTTCAATTATTTAGAAAGTCCTTCAGTGATGTGTGTCTTCATGGATAAATGTATTAAGAACCCAACTGTTCATATCTCTTTCATTAAAAAAAAAACAATTAAATATAAGGCTGCCAGCCTTTAGGCAGGCTGGAGTTCTCTAGGAATTACAATATCTCCAGGCTCCAGAGATCAGTTCCCCAGAAGGAAACAGAAGCTTCCAAAAACATACTTGATGCACCCACATTCCCACTGAGCTCCTACCCCTTCCCTAAAACCCAGCCTCCCCCAGCAGTGCCCCCAAATCTGCAATTTGTCTAGGAGTTGACAACCATACCTCTACGGCTGAAATCCTGTGCATAATGACTCGAACCATTTAACTCAATGAGACATTTTCTCCCAAAACTGAAATTTCAGTCACTTGATGTCTGGATATCTGTACATATTGCCTGGAACATTCTCACTGACTGCAGAATTTCTGGTTGATAAACCATATGTTTCAAAATATAGCTTATGTTATATAAGAGTAAGTATGGGCATCTCATCGCTTGGTCACTTTTGGTACCAAAGATTTTAAAAATCTCATTCTGGAGTGTTTGTCAGTATCCTGGATGTCTCAGTTTCTTCTCGAAAAATTTAGACACAAAAGTAAATTTGAACAGGATTATTCTTGAAAGTCCTACTTAATAATACCCCCCTCGTTTAGAATGTTTTCAGATCTCTTTATTTTTATTCCCACCTGTTACTTTTATGGGGGGAAGGGTAATAATGATGTTCAGCATCTGAAGTACAGAAATGCTCAAGCTTCTGTTCATTGCCAGCTGGGTAGAAGAGAAAGTTTATGAAATTGGATCCATTTACCACCTTGTGTTGCTATCCTCTAAACTCATGTAGAGCAGATGCAACCTATTTTAAAAATAGGTAGCTAAGGTGTAGATTGTCTGTACTCTTGCATTTTAAACTGTTTATATAAAATATTATTTTCAAAGAACCCTGAGTGCGAATCCATCATTGCCTACAGATTAACAACTGCATCTTTACCAACAAATTGACAGCATTTAGATAAGAAAGATGTTAATTTAGCAGAGACAAAATTTGCCTTTGCATGCATGCTTAAAACACTGAATAATAAAATGATGACATAAAATGGACATAATAAAATGATGACATTTGACCTGTGCCTGTATTTTTAAATATCTGCAATATTATCTTACCCATCCAGTTGGAAGACGTAAATGTGCCTGAAAAAGAAAAGAAACAGAAGATAAGCTGTTTCTATGAAACGGAGTGTTATTAACACAAGTTTGGAGAAAGTTAGTACACTTACATATTCTCCAGTGATGCAGGGTTTGATGTCATTCAACTAAAATGATAGCATTGAAATAATTTTGTAATTATCAGCACCTTATGGATTTTAAGCAATTTAAAAAAATAAGTAAGTAGTGGTACCATGACTGTACTTACTGAGATAAAGTGTTTGATTATTTCTCTAAACTCATTGTAGTAGCATTCTCCCATTACATGTACGAGGATCAAACTGTAGAACACTACATAGGACAGCATGGTTGTAAAGTGCACCTCCTACACAAGCTGATGCTGGCTAAAGTACTGAAATAAGTCCTTTACATTTATACCCAAATAAAAGTTTTCATTACCGGTAGTAGGGAAAATCTGATCACATAACTGCTACCAAATGCCGACTATTTCCATCCGTTTAAGGGTTAGAATACGTTGTCATGGAACTTAACATAGGACTGAGTCATCTGCATTTTGATTTTTCCTTGTCATTGCAGGAAATTTAGAAATCCCCCCCTCCAAAAAAAAAAAGTGATTGAGCTATTCTTGAATAAACTCACCAAGGGAAACAATAGATAAATTTCTATAGAAATTCGGTGATTTTCCTAGACTTAGTGGACTCTCCATGAATACTACGAGATGCTTCCACATGAAATGACTTTTTAAAGAGATGACTCTCCCCTTGATGCCAACATGTAAATCACAATATCAAAGGATTTCATTATATTCTGACAAGCTTTATATTCTGGCAATTATTTCCACTTGGAAGAACCAAGCTGTTGAGGCTAAATGATTCTGTAGCTTGCAAGCTATGCCTTGAAGAACCGCCCTGAGCCTTCGGGGAGGGCGGTATATAAATCTAAAAAATAAATAAAATAATAAAGAACTTGGATGAGTTTTCAGTTTTGAAACCTGATTGATCTATACTGGGGTGAAACTTGATTTGAGATCAATATTGGACTTGTAAAGATGCAGAATGCTTAGCCAAATTCAATGAATGATGAGTTTTTCTATAAATAAACCCACAAGTTGGTTAGAAAGCAGGTTTCCCTTCACTTTGGAAGCTTCTATTATTTAGTTGTCCCTTGATTTCATACAGTAATGTTTTTGTGTGACATCTCAAATCTCAAAAGTTATTGGCGATTAGCCGAAAAGCCCATTGCAATCAGGAATGCAATGGGAGCTAGTGGGCAGCAATTGGTAGAGCAAGCTAGGGGGGGGCACAAACTGGAGGTGACATTGGCGTCGGCAGCGAGGTCGTTGGTGGCCAGGCCGCTGGGAAGGTGGGCAAGGGGCGACAGGCGCATGGAGGGCCGGCGACCAGCATAGAGGGCAGCAGCTGGGCAGTTGCGGGGGTGGTGGCGCATCCTTGTGGCGCAGTAAGTGCCAGGAGCATGGCACTGGCGGTGAGGGCCATCAGGAAGGCCTGGTCCAACAGCAGGTGGGCAGAGGTTGGCGCGGCTCCGCAGGTGGGAAGGGCTCTGTCAAGGTAGAGGTATGCAGGCGTGGGGCTGCGGAGCGCTGCCAGCAAGAAGATGTGTGTGGAGTGGACGGGCAGAGGGACATGGGGCACCAATGGTGGGCACGGCTGTTGGGAGCGGCCGCCTTAGCGGCGGGTGGGCAAAGGGCCATGCAGCACCCCGCAGCCTAGAAGGAGGCGAGTCGGCCAAGTGGAGGCTTCCGTGGCCAGGAGGCTTGCTGAGTGGCACCATGCGGCTGGGGGAGGCAGGCCCTGTAGGGGTGGTCCCAATCCGGAGAAATCCAGCTTCGCTGGGCGCTTCCGGATTGCCCCCCGCTGCCAGTGGCTGCCTTTGGATTCTGAAGGCCGGTCAGACCTGGATAGCAGAGCGTAGACGGGGACCGTGCCACCCAGATGGCTCTTTCAACTTTATTTAAGAGCCCAGTGATAAAGATATAGCACATGCTGAATGGAGAGTTTTTGGAAAATGACTTGAAGTTAAAGTCCATTCATTCCTGCTCTTTTGGTTTTGTGTAATGGAATTTGTATCATTATGTAAGGATTAGGATTTCAGGTTTTTTTCAGGGAAGCTTCTCAAAAACCTCAAAGGAGCCCTATTTTGCCTCCAAGTTGCCCAGTATGCTAATACTATGTATTACTACACAATTGAAGAGGTGACCCCTTTACTAAAGAGCTGTTGCTGTGATATCCTGTACCTGTACTGGTGACATTATATGATGTTATATTAAGACTATAATTGCAGCCACTGAAGAAGCACTAGATAGCAGGATTGAATACCTGGGACCCTGTTCTGGTTGCAAAATTATTCAGAATTGCATATAATAAATTTCAAGAAGACACAACTTTTTGCATTTTTGTTTCGTTTGCTTTGGGTGTATTTCTACAAGAAATCAACAGTGTTTCTTCATTGTTGTTGTTAGGTGCTAAGTTGTGTCCGACCCATCGCGACCCCATGGACAATGATCCTCCAGGCCTTCCTGTCCTCTACCATTCCCCGGAGTCCATTTAAGTTTTCACCGACTGCTTCAGTGACTCCAACCAGCCACCTCATTCTCTGTCATCCCCTTCTTCTTTTGCCCTCAGTCATTCCTAGCATTAGGGTCTTCTCCAGGGAATCCATCCTTCTCATGAGATGCCCAAAGTATTGGAGTTTCATCTTCAGGATCTGGCCTTCTAAAGAGCAGCCAGGGCTGATCTCTAGGTCTGACCGGTTTGTTCGCCTTGCAGTCCAAGGGACTCGCAAGAGTCTGCTCCAGCACCAGAGTTCAGAAGCCTCAATTCTTTGATGCTCGGCCTTCCTTATGGTCCAACTTTCGCAGCCATACATTGCAACTGGGAAGACCATAGCCTTGACTAGATGCACTTTTGTTGGCAGGATGATGCCTCTGCTTTTTAGGATGTTGTCTAGATTTGCCATAGTTTTCCTCCCCAGGAGCAAGCGTCTTTTAATTTCTTTGCCGCAGTCCCCATCTGCAGTGATCTTGGAGCCCAGGAAAATAAAATCTGTCACTACCTCCATTTCTTCCCCATCTATTTGTCAGGAATTGAGAGGGCCGGATGCCATTAACTTTGTTTTCTTGATGTTGAGTTTCAAGCCAACTTTTGCACTCTCCTCCTTCACCCACATCAACAGGCTCTTTAGTTCCTTTTCGCTTTCTGCCATTAGAGTGGTATCATCTGCATATCTGAGGTTGTTGATATTTCTCCCTGCAATCTTGATCCCAATTTGTGACTCATCTAACCCCACCTTTCTCATGATGTGCTCCGCATTCAAGTTAAATAGGCAAGGCGACAGTATACAGCCTTGCTGAACTCCTTTCTCAATTTTGAACCAATCAGTGATTCCATGCCCGGTTCTCACTGTTGCTTCTTGACCTGCATATAGGTTTCTCAAGAGACAGATAAGATGCTCTGGTATTCCCATCTCTTTAAGCACTTGCCACAATTTGTTGTGCTCCACACAATCAAAGGCTTTAGCATAGTCAATGAAGCAGAATTAGATGTTCTTCTGGAACTCCCTAGCTTTCTCCATGATCCAGCATATGCTGGCAATTTGATCTCTAGTTCCTCTGCCTCTTTGAAATCCTGCCTGTACTTCTGGAAGTTCTCAGTCCACATATTGCTGGAGCCTAGCTTGTAGGATTTTGAGCATAACTTTGCTAGCATGAGAAATGAGTGCAATGGTGCGGTAGTTTGAACATTCTTTGGCATTGCCCTTCTTTGGGATTGGAATGTAAACTGACCTTTTCCAATCTGTGGCCACTGTTGAGTTTTCCAAATTTGCTGGCATATTGAGTGTAGCACTTTACTGCATCGTCTTTTAAGATTTTGTTTCTTCATATGGATTACTATTAATACTGTGCATTAATACTAATACTGTCTTTCCAATGCTCATACATATATGTGCACATGTGCAGATGTAAATAACAGAATTAGGAGAGTGATGTTCTGGGAAATAAACTATACTTCTCCTGCATCTAGACTTGCTGGTAGTGATCATGTGGCTCCTTCCTATATCTAATCATTCTTCTAACTTATTTAAATTTAAAATAGTTTCCACAATGATCAACTAGAATCACCTTGCCTCTGATGTATTCTAAGCTCCCATGGAATTTAGCACTGATTTGAAATTCATTATTTATTGGGCTGCATTAAAATTGCACAACCCCTCTATAGAAAAGATTGACATTTCAGTGAAACACTGTTGATAGGAATTTCTGCTTTCTTGTTTCATAGGTGTCTCTTCTTATCCAACAAAATTCTGGAATGGGATTGTCTACAATACAGAATGACAGAATGGCACTTTTATTTGTAGAGGAAGGGATGGTAGTTTTACCAATTCTCCCTCCTGCTGTGGACTCCCATTTGTCACCCCCCCCCCCCCCGCACTGTTCTAGGTGGTCACAGAAGGCTGCAGTAGGAGGGAGTCTTTGTTAAGCACAACTCTATTGCACTGGGGAGGACCTGAGTTATTGTTGTTAGTTGCAAAGTTGTGTCCAACCCATCGTGACCCCATGGACAATGATCCTCCAGGCCTTCCTGTCCTCTACCATTCCCCGGAGTCCATTTAAGTTTGCACCTACTGCTTCAGTGACTCCATCCAGCCACCTCATTCTCTGTCGTCCCCTTCTTCTTTTGCCCTCAATCACTCCCAGCATTAGGCTCTTCTCCAGGGAGTCCTTCCTTCTCATGAGGTGGCCAAAGTATTTGAGTTTCATCTTCAGGATCTGGCCTTCTAAAGAGCAGTCAGGGCTGATCTCCTCTAGGACTGACTGGTTTGTTCAGCTTGCAGTCCAAGGAGGACCCAAGACATAACCTTTAAACATATGCTGCTCCTGTGAGATATGAGAACAAAAGTGAGAAATAGGAAATGCTTTTGTCCTTGGAGAATGCCCACTGGACTGAAGTGAGCTTATCAAATCCGTTCTTATTATTGGATTTTTAGGTCTTTCAGCTAATATTGTTGTATTGAAACTATTTAATGTCTGGAATGTTTTTTTTTCTTTTGAAAAAGGAGGCACCTAGGAGGAAATTTACTGGGACCCTCCCTGGGGTTGAAAACTAAGAATAACAAGATTCCCAGATGCCCATGTTCTTTGGTCAAGCACAGCTAAGTAATGACAGCAAATAAATGACACAAGAATACACAGGATAGATGCACCAGAAATTCAAACAAAGGTCATAAAAATATCATGGCAAGAACATGTGACAACAGGAACTTGACACCAGTTACTAAAATGGGTCTGTCTGCAACAACAGAAAAAAAATCCATTAGCATCAAGTTACTAAAATGGCCAAAGTCAAGTGTGCCCTTTATCATCAACCGAAGAACTGCAAAACTATATATATATATCAAAATCACAATAGCTATGAGTATAGCAACATTAATGAAAACAAAATCTTCAGTGTCCTTCCAAACGGGCACTCAGAGCACAACAATCCTAACGAACACCGAAAGAAGAAAATCCAAACTTGAATATACAGAAGTGCACAGCTGCTGCTGCTTATCTGCTACTTCAGGAGTTGACTTGCTGCTGCTGCTGCTCATGAGTTCACTCCCTGGCTTCAGCCTGCAAAGGAAATAGCAGTTCCCTCAGTCAAGCTTGTGACTCTTCCCGCCTTGTCAGGATGCCAACCCTTCTTTTCTTTTCCCCCACAGGTTCTCCGAGCTCTGAAGAACACGCCACTGCAAGATTCGTCTCCCAGGTAAGTCAGCGTTTATTCAGCTCTTCACCAGCAACATGCACACCACACCACACCACTCTCAGCCAACCAATCCCCAACACCCTTCCTGTGCCTCTTTTTATCTCCCCCTGGATCCCGCCCCCTCACTATATATGCCCCGCCCTTAATCACATCCCTTCTGAGCTTGGGGCATTACCCATTTCCTCTGGCTTTCCTTTACCGTTCCCCCTGTTTCCTTCAGTGCTGCCCTTCCATAGCCGCACCCACGACCTAGCCCGCCCATGCGGTGCAAGTCCCATTCTCAGAGTTGCAATACCCGTCAGCGTCTTTCCGCCTGCCATGCCCTCTCCCCAACTATCAAGTCCCTGCTGCTGCTGAAGTCCGGGTGAGCCGACGCTCTTGGTACCCGGCTTCTTAGGTTTGTTCTCACACTCGGTACTCGGCTGTCCCTGTTTGTCTTCTTTCTTCCAGCAGCGACCCTCAACGCCATTCCCGCTGCGTCCGTCCGCCATCGCCCAGCCGGTTCCTGTATTGGCGTCCCTACTGCTGCCGCCCTCGAGCCTCACTTCTTCCCCACGCTGCCCCGGAGCCGTGGCTGGCCGTGCACCCGTTAAGTTTGCCCCACTTGTCTCTCTTATAGGCTTTTCGTTCTCCAGCTCAGGCTCGCCCGGATAAAGCTCTGGGCCTTCTTCTCTCTCCTACTGCAGGGCCAGATTGACTTGGGGGGGGGGGGGAGCCTTACTCTCACACACTACACAATTGAAAAGAGGAAAAGGGGAAATTATAAGGTGCAATCTCCCCCTGGCCATTAGGCCCACCAAGTACCTTCAAAAGAATTAGCAGTTTCCCTCAGTCAAGCTCTGGGCCTTCTCTCTCCTGCTGCAGAGCCAGACTAAGTGAGCGGTAAGGCTTTTGCAACCAATTTGTGAGCAACTGAACTTACTGCTCATGCTCAGTAACCTTTGGCTTCCTAGGCCTAAATCCTAAACTGTTTGATAGGTTTGTGGCATGAGAAAAAACTGAGTTTTTGGCACCAAAGGGTGGCTGGGAGGTGGGCTGTGGTGCAGCAATATAGCTAGGCTTATGCTAATTTTTTGTTTTGGTATATATTTAGAAGAAGAAGAAGAAGAAGAGGAAGAGTTGGTTCTTATATGCCGCTTTTCCCTACCCGAGGGAGGCTCAAAGCGGCTTACAGTCGCCTTCCCATTCCCCTCCCCACAACAGACACCCTGTGGGGTGGGTGAGGCTGAGAGAGCCCTGATATCACTGCCCGGTCAGAACAGTTTTATCAGTGCCGTGGCGAGCACAAGGTCACCCAGCTGGTTGCATGTGGGGGAGCGCAGAATCGAACCTGGCATGCCAGATTAGAAGTCCGCACTCCTAACCACTACACCAAACATTTACACAGAATATTTTAATCTAGATTTGTATATTTTTATAGCATTACTTAATAACATTGAGATATGACTCATTCTTAAGTCGGTGGAAGTTTGATTTAAGGAAATATTACACATGTAAATATTTACTAATACTTTGTAATAATCTGTTTTAGATTTTTTTAAAAAACACCACTGAGGGAGAAAACAACTTTGAAAACGTGCAATTGAAAAAGAAAAAAAAATGTGTTTATCTGGAACCCATTTTGGTTTATGTTTGCACATCTCAGATATGAAGGCAATATCTACAAAATAAATTGGAAGAATTATAACCAAAAAGATTACATTTGTGTAGCAGATAACTGGTTGAATTTCTCTAGTTTGGCCTCAACCAGGGCCAGAGCCTTCTCTGTCCTGGCCCCCACCTGGTGGAATGAGTTCCCAGAGGAGATCAGGGCCCTGACAGGGGTAAAACCTTTCTGCAGGGTCTGCAAATTCCACCAGGAATTTGGGTGAGACCGAGTGACCAGCAACATTTACAGGGGCCCTGTCCCCTCCCTCCCAGAAATCCACTAATGCGTTCTGGTCCGGACCTGTTTGCATTGTTATACTCCATTACCTCTGTTATAGTTTTAATGTTAGTATTATTATTGTTATGAGTTCCATGTACTGTTTCCTACATTTTATGTAAACCGCTCTGAGCCACAGGGAAGGGTGGTATATAAATACAATAAATAAATAAAATAAATAAAATGATCATCAGAATGTTATATCAATATATTGATACTTTACTGACTTTTTTAAAACATGAAAAAATTAAACCATTTGTCTGCTGGGTGGGAGGGGAAGAGAAGGAATAGTTTCACAATGATGACAGCCCATTGAAAAGTGTGCTGGAGTGGGTGGGACAAAAAAATCCCAACAGAAATATTACACATGAGGAAAAAAGTGACTCAGAATTGCCTACCACAAAAAGATTGGGTAAGAGTGATCTCAAAAGATTTAGAAAACAGCAGGGGGGGGACCCCAAAACAAGCAAAAACTAAAGGTAAAATAATGCACATGGAAACCAGGGGATAAACTGGAGCAGTATAAAGCCAGAATCAACAACAACAAAATCTCTTGCAGAAAAGCCCTAAGTTACTGTTCCTTTTGGTCACCAGTGAAACCAGGAGAATACACCGATAACTCTCACAGCAGCAGAAAAATTGCATTTGTTACCAGGTTTCTTGTGGAAAGGAATCTTTCCATCTTGTAGGTCATGCCATAATTAAAACATTTAGTCTTTCTTTAAAGGAGGAATAAAATAGCATAACCCATCTTCTGAATCCTGTAGGAAAAGCATCTCATCTCTGTGTTTTAAACTGTTACTAGATTGATGCTGGTTAGTTTTAAATGCATCTAGCCCAAGTGAAGCAACTTTGTCCTATTAATGCCTGCTGTATATATTGTGTAGGCTTTCGGACACTTTATTATAGTAACTAGGAGCAAAGCCCATTGTATCCAGGAATACAACGGGCGCTAGAGCTTGGCAGTGGGAAGAGGAAGGGGAGGAGTTGCGCAGTCTGTAAGGGCATGGGGGTTGAATGTGTGTTGTGTAGGAGGTTGTGGTGGCATGGTGAGAAATTAGGGCGTGGGTGTGGAGAGATTGGTATCAAGAACCTGTGGTTTGGAATGTTCGTTGAGTATGGGAGAGGACTGACCTTTGGGAATTTTGGCATAGTGGTTACAGATGGGCTTTCCAGAGCCATATCTTCAGAGATGTGAAGGGAAAATCAGACTGGAGACTCTTCTTAGGGGGAGAATATATGGCAACCAATACCTCCCAGTTCTGCATTCAATGTCATTTCCCTACTTGTGTGAATTAAGCCACAAACATCAAAATGTCCCCCAATCTCCATGGGGTAGTCACAGTACAGAGGTGTCCGCCCTGCTCTTTCTGTCTCCATTTTTTTTACTGTTGATTAAATGATATGTGCCCACATGCTTCTTTCATGGTTCCTACTTAGAAGAAGAAGAGCTGGATTTTTGTACCCTGCAGTTTACTACCCAAAGGAGTCCCAAAGCGCTTTACAAACACCTTTTCCCTTCATCTCCCCACAATAGACAACCTGTGAGGGATGTGGGGCTGTGAGAGGTCTGATAGAACTGGGAATGGGCCGCAATCACCCAGAAGGCCTCATGTGTCTCAAAGCAGTTTCCAATCTCCTTCCCTTCCTCTCCCAATGGCAGACTCCCTGTGAGGGAGGTGGGGTAGAGAGCCTCACTTGGACAATGGCAACCCTAAGAGGAGGTCTCTCTGTGCACAGCAGTCTTGACCTTAGTTAAGTTTATGCACACCTAGGTAGTGTGGAATTCCAGAACATGAACTACACCAATCTGGCAACCTTACCTCCTCTCTGCAGTGTTTTCTTGACCTGAAATAGGTCAGGGGGTGCTAGGTGGCTGCAAGGGCATTACACACTTTTGAGGCCCCACTTCCAGACTTCAAGGAATATGTTCAGACCAGGAACAGCCAACCTCCAGGTGGGGCCTGGAGATCTCCTGGAATTGCTGCTCATCTCCAGACTGTAAAGCTCCCCAGGCAAAAATGGCTGCTTTGGAGTGGTGATTGTGTAGTATTGTATAACATTGTGGTTTAGTGATGCCAGCCTCCAGGTGGGGTCTGATACTTCCCTGGAAATACCGCTCATCTCCAGGAAAGCTCCCCTCACATGGATATCAAAGGAATGCACGTGGCCCCAGAATCCACGGTTGCTTGGCTGATGATGTCTGCCCTTCTGAAGCCTGAGGCCTACAGCTGGCAATTGCAGTCCCTGTGGATCACCTAATTTCCCCCAACGTCTCACTGTCTACATTTCCTGTAAAGCTAATTTTGGCTCACATGCCTTTGAGTTCATAGGATCTTCCTGGCAAGTACTGTTTTTTTACTTATCAGGCCAACCTTGAAAAAAGTCACTTCATTTCCCATGTCTGTCCAGCCATTTACATGTTCACTATTTAGTTTCATTATGAAAATATTCATTATTTAGATCTTCCTGCACTTTCCAGACTTGCAGGGCTGATGCTGGTCTATCTGTCTGTCTGTCTGTCTGTGCCCCAGAATACAAACAGTTGCTGGTAAGGGCTGGCTATAGCCCATAGCCCAGGAGGGACACACCCACACCACTCTACCCCAACCTTAATCTGCAAGCCTCTACCATCGTCTCTAGATCACTGCTCATCTCTAGATTATAATGATAAGCTCTTCAGGGAAAAATAGCTACTTTGAGGTATTGTACGATTTTGAAGTCCCACCTCAAAACCTCCAGGAATATTTCCAATCCAGGGGTAGCCAAACTTCAAGTGGGGCTTGGAGAGCTCCTGGAATTACAGGTCATCTGCAGAATATAAAGATCAGCTCTCCAGGCAGAAAGGGCTGCAGAGACCTAACTGTCACATCCAGCAACTTCCCTCACTTCACCTCAGAACACTGACAGAGCTGGCAGGTGGCTGGTGAGTGTTTTCCCTCCCCCCTCCCTTCAGGCCTGCTGTGAAGGAGCCTCTGACAGCCCCTGAGGGGAGGGAGGCATTTCCAAGAGCAATGCAGAAGAGTCTGTGGGTGTACTTGTGCTTTCCTTTTGAATGTGGGGAAGCTTTCCCCTTCTGGCAAACCGTTAGCTGACAGAAATGCCCCTTCTCATTTAAAGTACTACTCTGGCCGGCCTCACTGCTGGAGGGAAGAAACAGCGAAGCCATGTGTATTTCTTCTGTGTGACTCTCTGCAGATTTGAGGCCTACTGCACAGGGCTTTTGTTTAGATGAAACAGGAGGCAAAAGAACCTCCACGATAGCATCCAGTTTCAGGCCTACCTGTCTGGTAGGCCTCAAATCTACAGAGAGTTGCTTGGCTGCCTCTTCCCTCCAGCCGTGAGGCCAGTCAGACCAGTATTTTAAGTGAGAAGGGGCTTTTCTGTGGCCTTCCTGTCAGCCAATGGTTAGGCAGAAGAGGAAAGCTTCCCCCCACTCAAAAGGAAAGAACAAGTATCCCCACAGACTCCCCTGCATTGCTCTCGGAAACGCCTCCCTCACCTCAGGGGTTTTTAGAGGCTCCTTTTCAACAGGCCTGAAGGGAGGGGAGAGGGAATACACCAGTCACCTGCCAGCTCTTCAGGGTGGTGTGAGAGCTTACAGGCCTAGGGGGGAAAGGAGGCCACCCCAACCCACCCCCAGGCCACTTACTGTGTCCCTGTTAGCAGCCGGTGGCAAATTGGCTGCAAGCTTGCCAGATTGCCCCTGGTTGGGCTGGGGGATGAACTGTGTTGCCTCCCTATTGGTCCAAAGTCTGAGGGGTAGGGCCAGTCCAATCTTTGGACCAAAGATTGGACTGGCCCCTCCCACTCTCCGCCCACCCAGACCTTAGCTTTTTATATTATTCAGTGAAGCTGTTCCAGGTGTTAGTATTAGGAAGGAGAAAATCAAGCATACATTCAAATGATCTTCGATTCAAATCAAGTGGGACTGAAAAATTCTTAACTTGATAATGTCAATGATGATGATGCCTGGCTAATTCTAAGAATCGGTAGCACGATATTATCAGATTGAGTAAGGTCCTTGTCTAAAGTTATCTACTGCGTCACAACAGAGATAAGATTCAATCCAGGAAACTATTGTGTAAAACAATTCACTGCAGATAGATTAAAGTGATAAACTTCCTTTCATTTCAGTAGTATGCCAGGAGTCGTTGTATGATCCTATAAAGATGTACAGTATTTGCTGGCGTATAAGACTACTTTTCCCCCCTGAAAAACATGCCTCCAAATGTGGGGGGGGTCGTCCTGTACGCCGGGTGCACTTCAGTTGGGATAGACATAGCTGCGCATAGTGGCCCATAGTAATGTAATGTAATGTAACAAACTCTATATTTTGTGTGGAAATGTTGGGGGGGTTGTCTTATACGCCCAGTCATCTTATACGCCGGCAAATACGGTAGCTACAGAAAAGTCCACAAAAGGGAAAAGATGGTTCTCGGTTGGTATTTTCCTGTTATAAAGATCTGATAACGATGATTGTTTTTATTGTTCAACCCTAGACCACAGAAATCTGCAATAGGAATCAACTGAAACATCTTGATCATCAACATGTGAGTTATAAAAGCTTGTGGCAAGGGAGTTTATTTTGCTGTGGTCGCTCTTGGTGATAATGTTAGCAGTTTGAAAGAAGTTATTATCTTTTGTGAGTGTCACATAATTTTCTAGGGAGTGTAAACTTATTTTACCTCTTTGTTGCTGGCACTTCATTGGCTTATTTAGTCACAAATGTGAAAAGAGCAGAGAGAGAATCATGCCCTTGGAAGATCTTGTTTCTCTGCATGCTTTGTTGCACTTTAAAAAATTGAATTGCTCATATAAATTTAGGATAATTAGGGAAGCTGATGGCCAGTTCATACTAGGAAATTCCCATAGCCTCCTTGAATCAGATCAGGCCCATGGTGCACACAGAAAAGGGGCTTCATCACTTTCTCATCCTGAAATGGTCCCTGAAAGCCACTCTTTGCTCTGTTTCCTAATGGAGCAAACCACAGTGTCTTGAAAAAATGATAAGCTGGGATGGGGTTGAGCCTGAAGTGCTTGTTATGCACTATTCAAACCAGACCCTCATATGCCCAGGAAGCACAGAATATTTAGAGCACACATTCTACCATGTGGTCTTTACCCTCTAGCAGCATCCATTTTAATTCATAAGTTCAGAAGCAAGTGCAAACATGAACACATTAGTTTTATATTGGATGCTTTAGGATGCTTTGGGCTGATCCTGCATTGAGCAGGGGGTTGGACTAGATGGCCTGTATGGCCCCTTACAACTCAATGATTCTATGATTCTATGATTTGAATTAAGGTGACCAGATTTTAACATTGGTAAAGCGGGACACCATTGACCGGAGGGGGGTCTTGATTTAAAATTTGGTCTACATGGAGCAACAAAAAGTTTCATAGAACGCATAGAGCGCAAAAATAGTATTGTAATATATATTTTTTAATTTCAACATAAGTACAATTTGCCAGGTACTCCCAGATGTCCCTCCAAAAGTGGGACAATCTGGTCACCTTAATCTGAATAATCAATCAGAAAACAAACTTCTAAAAAAAAATCCTTAAACATATTGACCACATGATGGCACCAAAGAACACAATAACGCTACAGAAGCAGCATGGAAAGTCTACATTTGGAATTTCCTTTTTTAAAACCCAGGAAAAAAACTTTATACTGCAATTCTGGAGCTACAAAAATACATGTTTAGCATTTTATATACAGTACACTTAATTTACTCTTTTAAGGTATATTGAATATTTATGTTTTCTATTTATTTAGGGATTTATATATTGCCCCTCTCAGACATACGATCTGGGGGAGGCTTACACAGTTTAAAAGCTCAATTAACAAATATAAAATTTTAAAATTATAAAAGCCACAATTAATCACTGTTGCATCAGCCAAAAATCTATAATAATTCATAGGCAGACAGATTTTAGAGTTATGAAGAATTGGAGGGGGAAAGGAGATGGGGGTGGGTGGGTGGATGGGAGAGAGAGAGGCCCAAAACTTGGAGGTAATTGTTATTGTTGTCCAGCTGGCCTCAACCAAAGGTTCAGACAGGGTCCTGATCTCTCTGGGGAGCTCATTCCACCAGGCAGGAGCCAGGGCTGAAAAAATCCTGTCTCTGATTGAGGCCAATCAAATTTCCTTTGGGCCAAGGATCCTTAGCCAATTGGCAATGCTCAATCAAAGAGCTCTCTGGGGAATGTATTCAGAGGGGCAATCCCTCAGATACGTAGGGCCCACACCACATAAGGCCTTAAAGGTTAACACTAAAACTTTGAATTGGATCTGGAATTTAACCAAAAGCCAATGCAGCTGCTGCAATATTGGTCTTATGTGGGCTCTCCATGGTGTCCATATGAAAACGCTACATTTTGCGCTAGTTGCAGTTTCCAGAGCAGGTTCAAGGGTAGGCCACATAGAGCGAGTTTCAGTAATATTAACCATGTGAGCACCTTCATTGAGATATATGCATGCTATTAACACGCATGTTTCCCCAGCAGCCTGCTAGGTCCCCTGAAATTCTCTGAAAGAATCATGGGACCCTCTGGTATTATATGTACCAGTCTAAGAAGGGAAATGTGATGAAACCACTTCCTTTACTGAGGCAAGACACCAGCAGAAGGTGGAGAAGCATCTCTTTCTGCGATCTCTTTCAGGAGATACTATCGTTTTAGTTGTTTGTGCATTTTCCTATAGTGGTACCAGAGTATCATCCAGAATTTATGAAGTCGTTTCAAATGGGCAAATGAGAACAAGATGCAATTTAATAAAGATAAGTGTAAAGTTCTGCATCTGGGTCAGAAAAATGAAAAGCATGCCTACTGGATGGGGGATATGCTTCTAGGTAACACTGTGTGTGAACGAGACCTTGGGGTACTTGTGGATTGTAAACTAAACATGAGCAGGCAGTGTGATGCAGCGGTAAAAAAGGCAAATGCCATTTTGGGCTGTATCAACAGAGGCATCACATCAAAATCACAAGATGTCATAGTCCCATTGTATACGGCACTGGTCAGACCACACTTGGAGTACTGTGTGCAGTTCTGGAGGCCTCACTTCAAGAAGGACGTAGATAAAATTGAAAGGGTACAGAGGAGAGCGACGAGGATGATCTGGGGCCAAGGGACCAAGCCCTATGAGGATAGGTTGAGGGACTTCAGCCTGGAGAAAAGGAGGTTGAGAGGGGACATGATAGCCCTCTTTAAGTATTTGAAAGGTTGTCACTTGGAAGAGGGCAGGATGCTGTTTCTGTTGGCTGCAGAGGAGAGGACACGCAGTAATGGGTTTAAACTTCAAGTACAACGATATAGGCTAGATATCAGGAAAAAATTTTTCACAGTCAGAGTAGTTCAGCAGTGGAATAGGCTGCCTAAGGAGGTGGTGAGCTCCCCCTCACTGGCAGTCTTCAAGCAAAGGTTGGATACACACTTTTCTTGGATGCTTTAGGATGCTTAGGGCTAATCCTGCGTTGAGCAGGGGGTTGGACTAGATGGCCTGTATGGCCCCTTCCAACTCTATGATTCTATGATTCTATTCTAAACAAAGAGAACCACAGGAAAAACAAAAAATAAAATGAAGGCAAGGAAATTGGGGCTGTTCCATTTCAAAAGGTTATTTTTTCTTTTTGTGTCATGGGCAGGAGGTCCATTCTCTTCATTAACAACCATCAAGTCCTCGTGGGCAGGACTATCTTTACCCAGGCCACTGTTTTTAAAGGAGCTGTGATTGTGCCTTTGTCTCTGTGCAGTACTTTTATTTGCCTGGAATCAAGGTACCAGAGACAAGATCCACTATGGTTTAGGTTAAAAGCACATATATCTATGGTTTTAGGTTAAATGCATATCTATTAAACCATTCCCTAAATGGCTGAGCAAAGAGATTGCCAGTGTTTGGGTTCTACTCTCAGTGTGGCCAACAGCTGCACCTCACGTTTCCGTGCTTGCATTAAAAAAAACTGTGTCAAGAGATGATGACCATCATCACCATACCCCCACACCAGTCAGGGAAAGGGTTCAAGCCATGATGCCCATCACTGAAGCTCCATCTACATCTTTGTGTTTGTTGGGGAACAACACAAGGACATTGTACGTGAAATATTTTCTGTTTGTGACCACAGAATGCAGTGAGAAACGTAGGCACCCCAAAGATAATCTAATCCAACCCCTTGCATCATGCAGGACATTCACAGCTATCTTCGTTCCAGTTCCCCAGTAACTCCTGCTCTATGTTTAATTTCTCTTCCTTGTTTTTGCATTGTTAAACCATCCCATGGAGCCACTGTTGGATCCATTATAAAAATCACATTACATATATGGGTTGCACAATACTGATTCCATGAGGCACAAATAGATAACAGCCAGTGTAAATTGGGTGGGGGGACTCCCATATGATACAAAGTTCTTAGATTAGTCCTTGACAAACACAAGTATTTTGTAATGTGCATATGGAGCCTGCGAGATTTTTCTCTCCACACACACACCAGGGCTGAGTCTGCACTCACATTTTTTCCGCTGTAGATCCTGCTGAATTCTGATTGATCTGACCCCAGATCTGCAGCCTTCCCCCCCCCATGACTTGAAAGGTCCCCCGTCTGCACTTGCATTGTCCCAATTTTTGGTCTCCTTCCTGATTGACTGAGGAAGTGTGTGTGTGTGTGTGTGGGGGGATCATTGATCGCATGAAACTCCTTTTGTATCCCAACTCTACAACTACAACAAGATGGGAGAGGGACAAGTGAAGCACAAGGCTGCTTGTTTATCTTTCTTTCTCTGCACAAGTGGAGGGAGGAGAGGCAGCAACCTCAGAGAGAACAAGGATGCTAAAGTAAATCCAAAAGGCAAATCTCTGCTCATATAACTGCTGGCTTTTAGAGCACAGTCATTTTAAAACAAATCCCAAAATGAGGGCAAAAATAAACCCTGCATGATAATGGTGACCAGGAACCAGTTTTCCTGTAGTCTTTGAATTGATGCCCTAACCAATCAGTGACCAATGCATGGAGAAGGAGAAGAAAGTTATTCCAAGAAAACACCAACATCTACACTTGCAATACTGGGGCTTTCAGAGCACTTTTCTCAGATGTAGCGAGTTATATCCACTCCTGGATATCCTGGAGAAAACTATCACTGATGTTGCAGAGGGAAAATTTAAAGTGCTCAATAACAAAACTGAAATTGAATAACTTGCCAAAGGTTTTTTTTAATTTGGACTAACAGAGGATAAAAAACCCAGTGCAGAAAGCACCCAGGTCCAGTCAGTTGAGAGTGGCAAATTTAGGGTGCTTCCCATTCCTTGATGGTACTCTCCCTGAACTGTGGAATCACCAATCATGCCCACCCAAACATCTTTAACCGCTCCTGCCGCCTGCCGCTGCCCTGCACTTCCCGACGCCTGTAGGAGGCCAGCCGCGGCACAGCTACACGCGCCCGCCTACGTACTCCCGCCCGCCGCGCTAAGATTGCCGCCCCCCAACCGGCCTCCAGCGGCAACAAGCCCCAACTGCTCCACACGCTGCCCGAACCTCGCCCGGCCGCTCCAGCAGACCTGCGCCGACCCCACTGCCTGCCTCCTGACCTCCACCGACAAAAGATCCATACAGGCTGTGCCATCTTCATCCTGGCCGTCTCCCCCTTAGGTAGGCCGCGACCCGCTGGCCCCCATTCGCCGCCACTTCAGTGCTCACTCTGCGCCACGACACTGTCGTACCCCGCTAGCACCCGCTGTCTTAGTTACAGCGGGCTCTCTTTCTAGTATCAACATAAAGCAGGCAAAGAACTGATCTGCCTCTTGACCCATTACAAGGAAGTCCACCAAATTCCTGCCTGGTTCTATAGCAATCCCAAACTGTGTATACTGGAGGGCGGGTATCTCTTCAGGCAATGTCCCACACCAGGGAAAGGGGAACATCTTAGCTAGCAGTCTATCTTTTGACTGTCCATTGTAAGGATATGGGTATACCTTTGCATACATTCAAATTTAGCAATCTCTAACAATCAAAAACCTCTTCTAACTTCCCCCCCTCATATTCTGTTCTTTGATTACCTCATTATATATTTAGAAATATTTAAACAGTATGCTAAAGTGATGGTGAGGAAATTTATCACTCTTAAAAAAAAAGGTACAAAATCTATCAACATAATGGGGGTGGAGGAAACACTTATCAAAGAAAGATGAAATGCACACAAGTTGTGGATGCCGAACCACATGGAAGAGTCATTGAGTTCTTAGAAGAGGAGTTGCTGCACTCTTTGGAAGAAATCATCATGATTTTAGTAGAATGGCATTGATAGGATCTTATTGAAAAACCACTACCGTTGTAAAAACAATACGCTACACTTTGCGCACTGCAGTAACCCGAGACCACTGTGGGTTAGTGGTTTGAATGCTGAACTAGGATCTGGAAGGTCTGTGTACAAATCCCCTTTGCCATGAAGTTTGCTTGGGTGTCTATAGGTCAGTCATATTCTCTCAGCCTAAGCCTACCTCTTGAAGTTTCTGTGGAAATAAAACGAGGAAGGAAAAACCATGTTTGCTACTCTGAACTTCTTGAAGGAAAGGTGGACTAAAAATGGCAAGCATTTAGAGGTACAATATAGGCAGGTGGGCATTTAGAGGTGTAATATAGACTGAAGGCTTGAACTCAGCTCTGATGCCATAAACAAATCAGAGAAGTTTGGGGATTTGTTTGTTTTGCCTGATAGGAACAAACCCAGTGCTCCTTTCCTCCTACTCAAGCAGCATGCTGAAACTGTGAGTCTTCTATGAATTCTAAGTTGTCACGATTTCCAAATATGAGCATCTTTATTAACTGAGATTTGTTTCTTTCCCTGCAATTCTTAACCAAGATTTTATCCTGATCACAGAACCAGTTTCTGGGAAAGATGGCAAAGTCATTTACCATTTCAGCATTACAATCAGTCTGAGTTAGATGAAGACTTCTGTCTTCATTCTTGTCACACCGCATGAGAAGAAGACAAAGAGAGAGGGTGTATGAACCTGGCAATATGCTAAGTTTATTATGAAGAAACTCCAGATTTTCAAAAGATTTGAAATGAATTTTATCATTCCAGTTTCTACCTCACAGGAGGAGATCTCTATCTCCTAGATCCACATGTGACCAAGGTTTGTGGACAGAAGCCACCATAGCCTTCCCCTCTATGACATTTTCTTCTTCACAAACCTCCACATGGAGATGCTATTGTTACAATATGGTTTTTCCCAAGACGGCCAATAGCAACTCCATAGGTCAGTTTATAAGGGGGAGGCTTTAGGTAGCTTCCGCCTGCGTGACCTGGTCACACGGAGGAAAGGATTCAAGTGAGCCTGAGAGACACGGAACTTTCATTGAGCATCTGCTTCAGAGTCATAGTTGAGGGATGCCTCAACAAACCCACAGGCTTGGTAATGTGTCAACCGACTTAGTCTTTCATGCACACTATCTGCTCCCCTTACATTATATGCTAAACACAATTGTTCCTCAATAGGATCAGCCATCATTGTGAGGTGTATACAAAACAATAATGAATTTGTATGTGTGTGTGTGTGAGAGAGTTAAACCTGAATAAATTCTAGAGTAGGCATATTAATCCTTTTTACTTGAAGGACTGGGGAAGGAAATGAAGCATTTGTCCTCTTAAAGCACTTTGCTCTACTGAAACAGCACCCTGCTTATCATGCTTAGAGTCAGCAACAGCAATGTCCTAACTTACATATGTAGACCACAGAAGAATGATGATATTTATTTTTTCTCTTTAATTTCACTCCAGTGCTATGCTTTTCTTAAATATATAGAGAGAACCTATAAAGAGTTAAGTGGGGAAACCCTTTAGAAATGTTGTGTTCTGAAGTTCAGTTTACTTTGGCAGGGTATAAGCCCAACATCTGTTAATATGTAAGCTGTTCAAAGAAATGTAAATAACATGCATCTTCGAGGTATGAATGTAGTTCTAGCTTTGGATTAATATTTAGACCTTGTTTCTGAAAGACTAACTGGCCTGCTTTGCTGTATATCATGGTTGAGGATAATTTAAATTATTGATTCTTGTTGATTAAGGGCCTTCTTGGTACTTGTAGGTTAAGAGCTTCAAACCAGGCTAGGGTTGCCAGCTCTGCATCTAGATTCTAGTGGTATCAAGGCTTCTGTTTGTACCTTTATATTCATTTTTTAAAACAACATGTAATATGTGAATTTATAGGACCATTACTTTCTAGTTGGTTGGTGAGAGAAAATGTTCTGTCATTCTCTGTGTGGACCCCAAGTTTAATTTTTACATGAATTTTAATATCTAATAGATCTAACTCCATTGCCATGAAGGTTTTGTTGCTTCACATTTATATGCTACCCTTCCCTACAATCAGTCTGAGTTAGATGAAGACTTCTGTCTTCATTCTTGTCACACTGCATGAGAGGAAGACAAAGAGAGAAGGTGTGTGAACCTGGCAATTAGTTAGGTTTACAGGGCAGTTTACAATACATCATAAAAACAATGATCCTTTATTTAGACAATTCATCAGCAATTAGGACTAATCACAATATCATAAAGCAGCAGCACTAAAGCTTTCTGAGAAGGAAAAGGGGCAAGGGGGGATTGCCTAACTCCTCATGAGGATATTAGTAGAATACCCCCCCGCCCCAAAATCGTTGGGACAGTTTAAAGGTAAAGGTATCCCCTGTGCAAGCACCGAGTCATGTCTGACCCTTGGGGTGACGCCCTCCAGCGTTTTCATGGCAGACTCAATATAGGGTGGCCTTGCCAGTGCCTTCCCCAGTCATTACCGTTTTACCCCCCAGCAGCAAGCTGGGTACTCATTTTACCCACCTCGGAAGGATGGAAGGCTGAGTCAACCTTGAGCCGGCTGCTGGGATCGAACTCCCAGCCTCGTGGTCAGACAGCTTCAGACAGCATTTCTGCCGCTTACCACACTCTGCTCAGTTTAGCCATCACTAACTCATCAAATTAAATTTCTAACACATCCTGAACAAGCTGCAGACCCAAAGCTTTTCTATCATGGGCTGAAAAATGTTTTTCTTCTTTTCTACAATGTTTGAAAGAATATAATTTGTTAATATGTGTATAATCTACATTTTCCATAGCTTAAGGTGGCTTACAAATAACAACTAAAAAACAAAACAAAAATAAACATCACATAACCCTCTCCATGCCTAAAAGTCATATGGTGACTATACTGAGAAGATATGCTTATTACTTATTGAAACGCTTAATTACTGAGGAGAAACTTCACTACAAGTTTCTCCATCTGTGTCTACAGGGACAGTGTTATTGGTTCCGCTTCCAACTGCTTGATTATTTACGAGCATGTTGGATCTATGGCTGTCTTTCCATTAGATGGAGCCAAAAGTCACCAAAATCTCTGGGCTGCTCATACAACCACTTGTTAATTGATTGTGTGAAGGCTAACTTTACTGGTGATGGCTCTGTTTGCACTGTTTTTATTTTGATTTGCAATGTTGAAGCTGTACAATTTTTGTTATTGTCAATAAATAATGCAATCCCTCCTTTGTACCTTTTCCTTCTTATTGGCAATGCAGTGGATTTAAATGGGAATAAGTGAGTGAAGGATTTTACTAGAGGTGTAATAAGCCACACATTATAAAATGAAACATGCAGATACTTTTAAAGGAGGGAAACAACACTGAAAAACAACACTAAATTACATTTGCAAAGAAAAAAGTATAAAATCACTTAGACTGAAGTCTTACAGATGTTATTACATTCATTCTTGTTGTCCGATGGACAAATATTTAGTCATACAAAGGCAAGGAAGACAGTTGCATCACATTTGAGGCATGACTAACAATGGCTTTCATAGCTTTCATATGTTATTGTATCTGATTTTTCTAGACAATGGGGTCCAATTACCGTGTTATAGATAATGGTAGAAATTATATGGTGGCCAGTAACTGAGAAAGCAGAACAACAAAAAGTTTTGGTCCTTGTCATACTTCCGTATACATTTCAAAGTTACTTCAAACTTTTGAAAGATACATTTTCGATAAAGAAGAGTTTGGATCAGATTTCAGCTCATGTCTTCTTGTAGCTCATAGGAAGTCCACATCAGATGCAGAAGATCTTCCGGCATGGTGAAGTTTCCTCACTTTATTTACCATGTTAGTGACATCAAGTCTCTTCTCAAGGCTGTGATGTTGATTTGGCTCAGGAAGTGAAAAGTGCAGAAGACTACAAGAGGAACAGAGAAGAACAAAACCTGCCAATAGAAAGAACAGTACAGGTTTCATGTGGACAATTTCAGACTTGTGCATTTTGTGTAGCTTCAAACTGCCCCATGCTAAAAATAACTCCTGAGTAGATGGCCAATGCTGCTGCAGTAGACTTACTAGACACTTTCCATTTGATAACTGTTTTATAGGAGACTGGTTCCATTTGTTAACAGTTATCCGATGCAGAGAATAGATTCACAGTCATTCTACACATTTTCACTCAGATGTTCCCCTGAATTCAACAGATTAATTAAATTTACTGTCACTGGGCAGAATGATACATACCACCATGAGCAAGCTTGCTGGAGGGGTGATATATAAAATGAATGAATGAATGAATGAATGAATGAATGAATGAATGAATGAATGAATGAATATGGAAGTTATATTCAATTGGTTTCAGGGAGGTTTACATTCTAGTAAAAGTACTTGGGATCATTGCTTGTCCTAATATTAGATGAATTCCCTAGTTTGATATACAAAAGAGTTTTAGAATCACAAAAATTTGTTATGATGCTACCTGGAAGTCAAGGATTTGTCTTCGCTTGATCTCTTATCACTTTGAGTGCAAGTTCATATCCAAGAAATATGGTAGCAGTCATAGGGAATCCACGCACTGCATTCACTGTGAGACCCTTAAAAAAGACCTTATCAGAAAAAGGTAGAAAAGGTTACTCCAAAAAGACACATCATTTTTGTTTTGTTTTTAAACAGAAAGCACTATTCTAAATCAAAGTAGAAACAGGAATGCGGAATGAGAATCTGATATGGAAGTATTATAGAAATTATAGCTGCAAAATGCTTTTCTGGTTCCCTGCACTCCTAGGTATATTATGCATCACAGAAAACTTGCAAAAAGACTGCTAAAAACTATGTCTTATTTTTAATTGTTAATGTGGCACCATTTTTGCAGCACAAAAATTGTATTATTTTCATTCTTTCATTGCAGATGCTGGTCACAGTTCCAGCAGCGTTTTATCAGTGAGGCTTCTGAAACTAGTTTTATGGCAACTTTTCTTGTGTTACAGCACTGAGAACAGTCTTTTTTGATGCATAAATGTCAGCGTGTTTTTGGTTTCCTCCCCTTTTCTGCTCACAGTATCTCAGCTACCAATGGGAGCTTGGGAGCCTGCTGAGAGCCTTTGTCAGCGATTACGTGAACGTGCCATTTGCCCTTTATTGCTATGTAAATTAGTTGAAATTACCCTGTGGCATGCATTTCCTCCACAGCCTTCCACAAACGCTCCTGAGACTACAAAGCGCTATCTATGATCAGTGACCGGGGGAGGGGGGGGGTTGAGGTGCCTGCTCTTGATTTCTGCTTCCTCAGTGTCAGCAATCAGGTGAACATGTATTTGATGTAGTCTCCCATTGCTCGTAATAGCCTGAGGACAGTCTGGGTGTTCCGCGTGGCTTTTTCTTAAGAAGGAAGGGGCTTTGCTCGCTGGTAGCCAGTTTAGCGCAATTTCCCCCAGAAGTCAGCCCTTAGCTCTCTGTCATACTGGCTACAATTGAAATGCTAATTGCGGATGTTAGCTGGCATGTGAATGATATTGCCTAGCAATGGAATTCCCTCCTCAAACTCTCATGCCCCTCCCAGAGTCACCATAGGAACGTTTTGAGGTGCATAATCACTGGGGGGTAAAACTCAATTCAGATGGAATCTCCAAGAAAGAAACAATCTCATGCACTAACACATGAACTCTACAATTTACCAATTCACATGATCTAATTTTAATCATCAGATGCAGATGCATCTCTCAAGGGTGGATGGATGGATGGATGGATGGATGGATGGATGGATGGATGGATGGATAAATAAATAAATAAATAAATAAATAAATGTGACCCTCTTTATCATTAACAACAATGTGATTTTGTCACCTATTTGACCAAGGTGCTATTTTTTATTTATTTATTGTTTCGACTTATTGCCCACCACTCCCATAATTGGCTCATGGCGGGTTACACATTGTCCATGTTAAAAAACCCATTAAAACAATTCCGGACATTCATCCATATACAACAGACTCCTAAAACATTTAAAAACCATGGTGGTCTACAAGCCACCAACCCCCCAAAAATCTAATACAACAGTGGGAGGAGGGAGAGATCACATAGCAGGTGCTTATGCTCTTAACACTGGGGGGCCCATCAGATCTTCCTTGCCATGCCAGCCTCAACTATAGACCTGTCGGCAGGCCCTGCAGAACGCTGAAAGCTCCCACAGGGCCCGCAACTCCTCTGGGAGCTCGTTCCATCAGGTAGGTGCCAGGACTGAGAAGGCCCTGGTCTTGGTTGAGGCCAGGTGCGCCTCCATGGGGCTGGGAGTGACCAATAGACTAGTGCCCACAGAGCGTAAAGCAAGTGTGGGAAGCAGAATAAATCAGAAATCTGCTTCCCTAGTATTTATTTACTCCTGTACTTAAGAAACAAATATTTATATATTCATTCAGTAATTCATTAATTCATTTATCTATTTATCTATCAGTTTGTATCCCACCACTCCCACACATTGGTTCGTGGTGAGTAACATCTGTCCACACAATAAAATTCCATTAAAAGTCGAAAACCCCATTAAAACCAACCTAGATGGCAACAAATCATCCCCCCACTTGACAGACTCCTTAAAAATGCCTGGGGAGGGGAGGGGGAGAACAGAATAGCCAAATTGAATAGCTGGCTCCAGAAGGGGCCCAAGATCTTCATTGATCTGGCCTCATCCAAATACCAGGTGGAAGAGCTCCATTTTGCAGGCCTTCTGTCTTCAGCACCCTCAGCACTCCTAGGAGCTCATTCCAACAGATCAGGGGCAGGACTGAAAAGGACCAGGTCCTGGTCGAGGCCAGGTGAATCTCTCATGGGCCAGGGACCTCCAACAGATTTGCACCTGCAGGACAAAGTGCCCTGCAGGGGGCTTAAGGAGACTGGCGATACCACGGATATGTGAGGCCCAAGCCACGGATGGCCTTAAAAGTTAACACCAGAACCTTGAAGCGGATCTGGTTCAACCCATATGTTAAAAACATAATCTGTAACACATAGAGAGAAGATTTTCAAATTACTGTTCTAAACCAGATGTCATTTTCTTTCCCTCTCCTTACCTGTTGACCTACTTCCTGCGTCTTTTGCCACCACCCCTTCTCTGTCGATTTCCTCTACCCTTCACTCTCTCTCCCCCCTCTCTCTCTCCCTCCCCTTATTATTGTTATTCTCTCTTTTTCTTGTCAATATTTTCCATCTCTCCCCCCCCCCCCATTCACTGGTGGGTGGGCGGTTCCGACCGCTCACTGCCCTGAAACAGGGAGGGCCTATGCTTGCTGCACCTTGTACGCCGAGCACACGGGCATTACCCACACCTGCCTCTCTCTCTCCCCCCACCCTCCCCAGAGTGCCAAGGATGCTTATCGTCCCCTTCCTCCCACCCTGCCACCTTGTCAATAGAGGCTTTGGGGCCAAGGTAAGTCCCCAGTCTCATTTGTGCTATTTTAAATTATAAATATACATCTGCAACTATGACAATTAGCCTAATATCAAAATGATCATTTGGTACTGCTAACCTTTAGACCATCATTGTGATAGCTTTGAGAGATACAGTCAATTACTCCTTTATATTTCTTGAAATAAACCCCATCTGCTTGTAGACGACTCTTTACAACATCCATAGGAGTAGCGGTTCCCCAAGATATTGCTCCTAAGAAAAATAGAGGAGAAGTACTGGACAATTGCCACAATAAAAGTATTCCAAATGCATTCTTAATGGTATAAAACTTTAGAGATAAAGGTATAATAATGATATTCAATTATAACTTAAGGTAACCTGTCTCCCAATCAGTAAAATAGAGGTAAATTAGATTGTCTAATATCCCAATTTGTGTTGGAGATACTGTTTGTATGTTCAGGATGTCATAAGGCTTATCACATGCTTTGAATTTCCCAGGACCTTCTATTGCATAGGCCATATGGCCCCCTGGGAGGCCCTTGCACATTTGAAGGGGGCCACAGACTGAAAAATATGAGAAGGGGAGACTAAAGGGTTTATGGGGGTCCTGGTAATAGAACCAATGAAATACCCTTTTTGTCACCCTTTTTATGTCTTTACTTGCTGGAAAGTTTGAACTTTGATAAGGGGAGAAAAAAAAAGAAATAATGTAATCCGTTCCTTTGTGCTTGAATTAATGAATTAAACACACACACACACACACACATACACACATGCATCTATTGGTCAAATGTTCTAGAGATCTGTCTTGCACAAACACACACACACGAGATATATAAGACAAAGTACGTTAAGTATAATTTTTCACTTTTAGCTTAGGCCTTTTAAAGCCATGCTCATAGTGCAAGTGGCTAGCTTGCTGCAGGGGGGCCTAGAAATTGAGAAGAGTTCCTAAAAGGGCTGTGGCCAAAATAAGGTTGAGAATGCCTTCTCTATAGTACTCAACTACGTGTTATGTCCATCATATTAGTTGGTTTCTGAGCAAATTTGTGACTGCTTTGTTAGAGGAGAATGGAAGCTGTGCCTCTCCCAGGATGTTTCCTCAGTTCTCTTTTTTCTCAGGGTTCCCTTCACATTGGTCCCTGTAAGTTGACTTCGGTTTGCGCCTGGCTTTCCACCCCACTGTAGGATGTTCTGGCCTCCTACCAGCAACCCTATCTTCCCGTCTCCACAGTAAGTGAATTCAAAATATGAGTGAAAAATACTTCAAAAATATGAGGGAAACCACATTTAAGTTATCCTAGGATTGTCAACGTCCAGGTAGGGCCAGGAGAGTTTCTGGAATTAAAATTTATCTCTAGTGATAGAGATCAGTTCCACTGGAGGAAATGGATGCTTCAGAGAGTAGATGGTATAACATTATATGATACTGAGAACCTTCCCCTCTCCCTGTGCTTGACCCTCTGAAATCTTTAGAAATGTCTCAAACTGGAGTTGAGAACCCTAAGTCATCCATATTTATGGTGAAGAAAAACATATTGACAACAGGGCACAACCCAGACTATGTTCTCCCCTCTTCCACCTCAGACACACTACCCACTTGGTTAGGGTTGCCAATCTCCAGGTGGTGGTTTGAGATCTCCTAGAATTACAACTGATCTCCAGATGGCAGATCACTTCACCTGAGAAAACGGCCACTTGGAAAGGTGGACTCTATGGCATTATACGTCATTAAAGTTTCTTCCCTCCCCAAGCCCTGCCCTCCTCAGCCTCCACCCCACCCCCAAATCTCCAAGAATTTCCCAGTCCAGAGCTGGCAACCTCATCCCTCGTGCTGCCTCCTGTTCTGACTGGGCCTTTTCTTGTACTGACTCTGTTGTATGAGAAATTTCAACTCTCCATTCGTCTGCCACCACCTGCTATTCGAGCTCAGCAGACTGACTAGTTGCCTCAGAGTAGACTCCGCTGATATACTAATAAGGAAAACAGAAACAATAACAACCAGTTTCTCCTCTGCTCTATTAACCGGTGATATAGAAAAGAAATCTTCACACCTGCAATACCACCAGCTATCCATACAGAAAAAGGACTAGGAGATAGGCAGCCATCAGGGGTGATCCATCCACAGAGAAATGTGTAAGGGATAAAGTAGAGGCAATATCCAGGAACGTCCCTCAGAAGCATAGCACTAGAACCTCGATACAGTCCAGCTAAGCCATCCTGACGAAGAATTGCAGTAACACAATGAACAGGACCTCTGTAGGCAGTCTGTAGGGAAATGCCAGTGACCCTGTGTTTCAGATTAAGGCTGGCTGCAGAAGGAAATACAAATTATATCAGTAAAATACCTTAGATTCCCCTGAAATTTTTATTATTGAAAACATTTGTATACTATGTCTCCATAAACATGTGCCTGAATTAGGATTACTAGCCTCCAGGACATCTTCTGGGATTACAATTAATTTCCATGCATCACAGATCAGTTCCCTGGGAGAAAATGGCTGTTTTGGAAGGTGGACCCTATGGTGTTATACCCTACTAAAGCCCCTACCCTTGCCATACATCCCCTCCGCAGATTCCACTCCCAAAATGTCCAAGAATTGAAGTGGATAACAATATATAGTTCAGTAATAAAACCATCCCATCAACAATAACCAACAATAAAACCCTCAGAAGCCCATCTTCCTGAGTAGGATCAGGCCAACACAACATATTTAAAGCAACAGAAAATCCAGAGGTGTCAACAAATCAACATTTAAAGAGAGCTTTTTGTACAAAAAAACCTCTTGCCATTCATGCTATTTAGGCTTTTTTTAGCTATGTTAATATTCAGGTCTCTCAATTCATCAGTTCTCTTTAACTGACAAAATAATGCAACAGCAATTTTTCATGATTATATATTTGAATTCTCTGACTCTCAAAGTATTGAGTAATCCTCCACAGATAAACACCTGCTCTTACAATATTACTTCTGTTTCTGCTTCTATAATACTGCTTCTTTGTATTCGCCCCCCCCCCCCACACACACACACAACGTATAACTTGCGGTCAAGACAGGTGTGTACATGAATGGTGTTTGTATTTACACGTAACTTGGTGTTTATTCAACACAGAGGCATCTTTTAAGCTGATTTGGCTTTTACTAAATTAGAATTCTGGTACAGTTCATTCCTTGACCATCAGGAACACACAGTACAGTAAAATATTTAGCTCCTGTTCTTCAGGTTGGTATAACTGCCTAGAGTCAATTCAGACTATGTTCTAAGCATCTCTCCTCTGTGCAAATAGAACAGATTTTAATACACAACCTTAGAAATATCATGGGCTACAGTTAGGTTTGTTTTTGCCTTCACATTACTCCATGAAATTCTGTACCTCAGGCTACCTAGAATTTATTCGTTATATTCAGAACCAAGATGCTATGCTACGATGCATACTAGTCAAAATGGAACTGAAACTGGTGTGTGATCCAGTCAGTACCCCAACTGGAAGGGGAAATTTCTCTCTTCACTAGAATTCTCCTTTAAAGATAATGTTTGAAATTTTGAGATATTCTGCAGCCTCCTAGATAGGTAGCAGCAGTGGCCAGGCTGCCTGTTTCAACTTTGGCTGATTCCTCAGCTGCACCCCCTGTTGGAAAATGTCACCACTGTCATGCATGCTTGGGCAGCTTTAAGGAGACTAATGTGCTGTATGTCGAGCTGCCCCTAAACCTGGCTTGAACGGTGCAGCTAGTGAGGAAATGATGACCGTAGAATTCTATGTGGTATGATCAAATGTGGACATATTACACAAACACAGAAGGCACTGCTTTTTACTTTGGTGGCCACATTTAATATGTAAGCATTGGACATTGTTGCCTTAAATGGCCCGGACCCAGTCTACTTCAAAGTATGTTTCTTTTTTATAGAACCCCCTTCACTCATTGAGATAATCCTGAGATGACTTGCTGAAGGTTCCACACATCGTAGGGCTTTTTCCATTGTTGCCTCAGAACACTGAAATTCTTTATCTCATGGATTTGTCTGTTCCTGTCTCTATAGGCATTCTGCCAAGAATAAAAAATTGCTTCTGGTTTTCATTGCTGATATTGTTTTATGCTCTTTTAAGCAAAACAACTATATAATTATTAATTTTTAATTATTAATTTTTAATTATTAATTATTAATTATTAATTATTAATTATTAATTATTAATTATTAATTATTAATTATTAATTATTAATTATTAATTATTAATTATTAATTATTAATTATTAATTATTAATTATTAATTATTAATTATTAATGTTATTATTAACATCTATAGACCACCCCTCTCATTGAACAAGTTTGGGGTGGTTTACAACATATTAAAATCCAGTACAAAATACAATAAAAGCAATAAAATAAATACTCCATGTCCCATTATCCTGCTTCTCCATGTATTGAGTGGTGGGATGTTCTGGAGAGGGAAGGAGGGAGGCCCATATGATTTTATTTCTTTGTTCTGGCCTCAGCCATAAGCCTGGTGGAAGAGTGCTTTTTACAGGCCCTGTGGAACTTCAGGAGTTCTGTCAGGGCTGGATTTCAGCTGGAAACTGATTCCACCCGGTTGGAGCCAGACACATATCTTTTAGGCCAAGGACCACCAACATGTTGGTGTTCAAAGATCATAGTGTTCTTATGGGGCATATTAGGGAAAGTGATCCCTCAGATACTTTAAAAATAATTACTGGTGATCTATTTTTGTTTTAAATGGCTTATTATGGGATTTATATGTCATATGTCAGTTTAAAATTCTTGAAAAATGGTTAACAAATCTCACAAGTAAATACATTGGTGTAATTTTGATTTTTCTTGATTTAAAAAAAAATCGATTCCATTACTGTTCATTCGATCAAGTGGTTCCAAGCAGCCACTGAGAGTAGGGGGTAAATAAACTCCTGTCTAAGTTTTAAGAATCCAAAGCAGCTTAAAAGTCTGTGGTCTGTGGAATCATTCTGATTAAATGCTCCATTACATCTCCTCTCTGAATATGAAATATCTATCAAGACTGCATATGGTAGAGCGTTAGGTTGTGCCAACATAAAGGTAGATCTATATTTAGGATAAAGTTAGATCACAAAAATACATTTGAATGCTAACTGGTAGGGGAATGCTAACTATGTAGGTTGAGCGAAGTCCTGTTGACCTTTTTGCTGTACTTTTATAGGTCAGACTAGAAATTAAGCTTGTTGTAAAAAAAATACAGCGGGCGCTAGCAGATGGGGAGGAAGACTGTAGGAAAGGAAGGTAGAAGGGGGAAGGAGGAATGGGAGGGAGAAAGGAGGGGAAGAGGTGGTTGAAGAGATGAATAGAAGGGAGAAAAAAGGAAGTGAGAAAGGAAGTAAGGCAGAAAGACAGGAAGCAAGTGAGAGGGAGAGACAGAGAGACAGGAAGGAGATTGAGAAAGAGAGGAAGTCAAGAAGTCAGAAGGAAGGAAGGAAGGCAGGCAGGCAGGGAGGTAGGTGGAATGGGATGGGACAGGCGTGTGTGTGAAGGGTCCGGTGGTCGCGGGGGCCAGGGGTGGGGAAATGGCGGTGTGTGTGTGCGTGTGTGCGGAGAAGCGCCGGTGGAGTGGTGGGGGATCGCGGGGGCGAAGGGGGGAAGAGCGCAGTGGCTGTGTGTGTGTGTATGTGCGCGCAGTTGCTGGCTTCAGGGGAGGAGAAAGGGCGGGCCCTGTCCGGGATAAAAACTCGGAGGGCCCAATCAGGAGCTGCGAAGTGGTTCCTGATTGGGACGTCCGAGGTGTCAAACCAGGGCCAAGCAGCCAATGGGGAGCCACGCAAAGCACAGCTCCCCATTGGCTGGTTGGTCCGGCCTCGCCTGGGCCGCCCGGGGACTCGCCCCAGCAAGCGAAGACCCTTCGCCGCTGTTGAGTACTCGAGGGGCGACCGGGGGGTAGGGGATGGCATCCACACGGCGAAAGAAGCTGAAGCCATTCCCCCCTCCCCCCGCAGTCGCTGGCTCTTCGCTTGCTGCGGCAAGTCCCCAGGCAGCCCAGGTGAGGCCGGACCAACCAGCCAATGGGGAGCTACGCTTTGCGCAGCTCCCCATTGGCTGTTTGGTCCTGGATTGACACTTGGAGGGCCCAATCAGGAGCCGCTTTGCGGCTCCTGATTAGGCCCTACAAGTTTTTATCCCGGGTCCGCCCTTTCTCCTCCCCTTTAGCCCTTAGCATTTTATTTAGACCGCTCCGCAGGAGCGGTTTAAAGATATTTCAGATGAATTTGAATTAGGTGTCTTAATTCAGTGACATTTATTTTTCCCATCAATTCCTTTACATCCCTAGGCATATTAGCTTACGAATTAGCAGTCAATCAATATCCTCAGTAACAGCCTCTGTCCATACACCAGTCACATATAACAAAGGCCAGCTACCTTACAGTTAAATACTCTGAGTGCTGAAGGTACATATAACGAGCCGCAAGGGCTATAAATCTAATAATAATAATAATAATAATAATAATAAAATTATCTAGCGATTGCTTTCTCAGTGCTGTTTGCAGTTCTTATTACTGATGTCACATGAATTCTCCATGAAAGATGAGCACCGAAGTATTTAAACTGAGGAACTCAGCACCCAAGTTTGTTTGTTTGTTTGTTTGTGTGTTTGTTTGTTTATTTATTTATTTACCACCCTCCGCTGAGGCTGAGGGCAGTTACAGTGAGTGACCTGTTGCATAGGCAGACCAGCCATAGTAATTAGAAAATATATACATAAGTTTATCCCACTATGAATCTATACTGCTAGACAGGGTCATCTGCATACATTGGCAATTTCACTGGTGTGAAATTGGGAAATAGTAATCTTCACGTAACAAAAAACAGTTAAGATTATTTATATGTACATTAAATTGTTGGCAGAGTTTAAATATGCAAAGGGGTGAAACATTGGCTGCTTAAAGAGTAAATAGATTTATTGAGAACTGAAAGAACTTTGTAAAGAGAGAGAGGAGACATAAGAGTCCTACCAGTCTAATTGACTAACTGTTCTTCATCTGAAGGCAAACAGGGAGGATGTGTTCTCAAACTGAGTCTCCAGTTGGGCTAATTGGGACACAGGAGGAGATAGGAGGCGTATAAGATGACTGGGCGTATAAGACGACCCCCCAACATTTCCACTCAAAATATAGAGTTTGTTACATTACATTACAGTACCTGTCATTGTCACCATTGTATGGCCGTAGCGCGACCGCAGCGCCTCCGGCCCGCCCCTGCATCTCCCTGTGACCGGCACTGGTGCGCAAGTGTGACCTCTGCGTAGACAAGGGGCGGGCCAGAGCGCTGCTGCTTCTGGCTGAGTAGAACGGGCTGGTCACACCGAAAAGGCTGGCACCCCTATCTTGCTGCTGATGCTCGCCACAGCCATGCTGATGACCCACCGCGGCCATGCTGGATACTACGCGATACTGGATGGTATGTAGAATGAGGTGGGCGGGCATCAGGAGGCCACTATGGGCAGATATGTCTATCCCAACTGAAGGTGTATAGGACGACCCCCCCACTTGGAGGCATATTTTTCAGGGGGGAAAAGTAGTCTTATACTCCAGCAAATACTGTATTTGGAAACTAGGGGCCAAGCCCGTTGTATTCAGGAATACAACGGGTGCTAGATTGGGGACCTGGAAAGGCTGCAGACTGGAACTCACCAGGGAAATCACCAGCAGGGGCAGCTGTCATGCAGCAGGGATCTGCAGCCTCCAAGCCTCGGAGGGAAGTGGAAGGAGGAGGGGATGGTGAGGGTGAGGGCAGAAGGTGATTGGTGGTTGGACAGACAGGCAAGCCCGTTAAAGGAGCCAGCACTCAGGGGCAGAGCAGCCACCCTGCGTGGGTGTTAAGCACTGAGTAGCACTTATGCCATGAGACACGCTCCTCCTCAAAGGCCTTCGTTGTTGTTTTTAGGTGCGAAGTCATGTCCGACCCATCGCGACCCCATGGACAATGATCCTCCAGGCCTTCCTGTCCTCTACCATTCCCCGGAGTCCATTTAAATTTGCACCTACTGCTTCAGTGACTCCATCCAGCCACCTCATTCTCTGTCATTCCCTTCATCTTTTGCCCTCAATCACTCCCAGCATTAGGCTCTTCTCCAGGGAGTCCTAACTGGTTTGTTCGCCTTGCAGTCCAAGGGACTTGCAAAAGCATTCACCTCAATTCTTTGACACTTGGCCTTCCTTATGGTCCAACTTTCACAGCCATACATTGCAACTGGGAAGACCATAGCCTTGACTAGACGCACTTTTGTTTGCAGGGTGATGTCTCTGCTTTTTAGGATGCTGTCTAGATTTGCCATAGCTTTCCTCCCCAGGAGCAAGCGTCTTTTAATTTCTTTGCTGCAGTCCACATCTGCAGTGATCTTGGAGCCCAGGAAAATAAAATCTGTCACTACCTCAATTTCTTCCCCATCTATTTTCCAGGAATTGAGAGGGCCGGATGTCTTACCAGAAATATAAAGTGGACATTCCTAGTCTAAATATGCTAACTACACATCTCCTCCAATGCCCCTTATAGGATATTCTTCATATATGCTGTTAAATCATGCACACTACAAAATATGGAGAAATAATTTTTCAAAACTTTGACTATTTACCTTCCAGAAAAGATTGAGTTTGCATCTGTAGCCGTATCTTTACTAGATCAACTGGACCACCAATTCCTACTGACACAGTCCCTGCTGCCATGCTTGCTAATGCTAAGTCCATGAGGGCTGGAGGACTGTTAATATTCCCATAACGATGTTGGCTAATGAACCTCTGGGTATTGCTGAAGACACCAAACACCACTGAGTTGTAGATAGCAATGCTAACCAGTGGGAATGACATTCCCTTGAAGAATCCAGCAGCCTACAAATGAAATTAAACAGTGGTAAATAAAAATAGACTTGAATGCTCTGAAGAAATCATTGAAACCTAGACTAGAACATGGCACACATTCAGATATCCAACTCATCATTTCCCCTTTAAATTTTTGCCCGGTATAATACATCAACTGATTCTTCAGCAAACTGGTTTTTCAGTTTTTTGCTCATAGAATGGGTAAATATATAGTACAATTACGTTGTAATTCTTAACTTTAAAAAAATACGTGTTTGGAGTGCACAATTTAGTTTGCCACTGGACAAATTTTAATTTGCTTTCCATTTAAACAAAAATCTTGACTATCAGCAGTTTTCTCACCTATATATGCTATAGATAGAACAAATTTAGAGTCCAGTGGCAACGTTAAGACCACCAAAGGTTTATTCAGCTTTCGTGTACACGCACACTTCCTCAGTTACAACATCACAGAATGAAAGTAATCAGTTTAAACTTATAGGTAGAGTGTGAGAGTAAATTAACATACAGCATAATGAAAATGGTTAATAGATTCTAGAGATGAATAGGAAAAAACCTATTTGGGTTTGTTTGTATTCACTTGAAAATGAATTGCATGGAAAACATTTGGCCACAATAAAAATGTCAATGTCTACATGAAGAGAATAATGGGCAAATAGATAGTAAATTGCTGATAGCAGTTAGCTGAGATCTTGCACTTTTGCCTCCTGCCTGTCTTCTCAAGCAGGGAAACTGCCAGGGGCAAAATCCACTTTAAAGTAGAATATTTGACTGTCTCTGTACAGAATACAGATAGAATATAGAATATATATACAATAGATAGATAGATAGATAGATAGATAGATAGATAGATAGATAGATAGATAGATAGATAGATAGATAGATAGATAGATAGATAGATAGATAGATAGATAGATAGATAGATAGATAGATAGATAGATAGATAGGCAGGCAGGCAGGCAGGCAGGCAGGCAGGCAGGAGAGAGAGAGAAAGAGAGTGTCATAGTTACATTTACATTTTTATTGTGTGTACACATGAAAGCTCAGACCTTGAATAAAAATTTGTTGGTCTTCAAGGTGTCACTGGACTCTGAATTTGTTTTGCTGCTTCAGACCAACCTGGCTACCTTCTTGATGCTAGAGATACAAGTCACTATTCTCTATAGCTAAACTCACCCTGATGCTCTAGTCCCTTCCTAATGATGAGCATGAGGTTGACTATCCCAAAAGGCATTTCGGCCCTTTCCTGTTTTCCTTTCCTTGTATGGTTCCTGGTTTCCTCAAAAGTGCCACACAAGTAAGGAAATGAAACACCATACCTATAACTTACACTTTACATTTTATATGCCATGTATCTGTATTGCTCTATAAGAAATGTAGAATGAAAATGGGTCAGAACTAGGGTTGCCAAGTCCTCCTGACACCAGTGGGGGATGGGGGAGTAGGGTTGCCAGATCCAGGTTGGGAAACACCTGGATATTTGGTAGTGGAACTGGAGAGGATAGGGACGATAGGGACATGGACAATGCCATAGAGTCCACTCTCCAAAGCATCCATTTTCTCCAGGGGACTGATCTCTGGATTCTGGAGATAAGCTGTAATTCCATTGAATCCCCAGGTCTGGCATCCCTAGTATGAATTAATTTCTCATCCAGATGAGCTAATTTCCCTGCTGATTCCCCTTTAATCATTTTTATTTTGGCGTTTTGAAATAATCTTTAAAATCCCTCCAAGTTGTAATTAATAGGGTTGCCAGGTCCCTCCTGGCAACCAGCAGAGGATTGGGGAGGGGGGGTGGACTTACCAGGAGAAAGAGAAAGGCCCAGGCCACACTGCCAACATCATACTAGAAGTGATGTCAACATGCCAGCAGCTTTTGGGCAAAACTCTGGTACTTGGGCAAAATCTCTATGTCAAAATGGACTTCAGCCATAGAATTTTTGCCCAAATACCAAATTGGCTGTAAGTTGCTGGCATGATGACATCACTTCTTGTGTGACACCTAGTCCTTCCTCTTTCTTCTAAGAAGTTCCCACACTGGCCGGATAATTGGTAGCTGGGGATTAGGACCTGGAGGTGGGAGACCTCTACTGGGGTATTTGGCAACCTTACTACTGATTCAGCAGACTCCTTAATCCAATTGAAAGCTATCTACTAATCCTTTCCACAGTGCTAGGAATTGAAAGGCTATATTCACCAAAAATATTTCTGTTGTATTTGATTTTCAGTGTTCTCTTTTTCTGTTTATCAGCATCTTTTAGACAAGATGATACACTTACAGTTTCATTTCTGTATACAGTGAGGACACAGTTAAATGTACTTCCATAGCCTTGTCCAGCTTGTAAGCGAGTCTGAAGAAAATAATAATGAAATTTATTGTTTCTAATTATAGTGTTTACAATTGAACCAAAGCTTAGGATGTGCCAACAATGCACACTTTTATTTGATTATAATTCTTGCTTTGTTCCAAGCCAAAAAAAAAAAAAAACCCAAGCAGCACAGCAAAAAATAAATCATGCATCTATCCAGGAATGTTTTGGACTGCCAGAACAGATCTACCCACACAATCATAATTAAATTCTCAACTGCCAACGTGCTTTGAAATGTGAAAAATAATAATCCTCAATGCTGATTGTCAGTGTAAAGATATAGCTAATACAATTTATTATTGACTATTATATTCTCCAGATCGTTAAGCATTTTATTTTTCATATTTCCAGTTCCTTGTATGCTTAAACAAAAATAGTGATAGATGAAATTGCTTTATACACCACAGGGAATTACCCTATACTGCTGTGGCATGTAGTAGTGCACCAAAGCTTGTGAATTTTGAGAGATTTTTCTGAATATGGTCTTTCTCTAGAAATATAGAATCATAGAGTTGTATAAATGTCATGCCCCAGTGATCCCCATGTCAAAAATCTCCAGAATCCAGACTGGCCTAAAGGAAATTCACCCACCATCCTACAATGGCGATCAGCAATTTCCTGGGTATGCAAGAAAGGGCCACAAGAGACAAACATCCCTTCCTGCCCACCCACTCACTATCTGCCTAAATTCATAAAATCAGCATTTCTGTCAGGTGACTATCTAGCTCTGTTTAAAAACTTCCAAAGGAGAAGAACCCACCACTTCCTGAGGAAACATGTTCCACTGAGGAACCACTCTAACCATTAGGAACTTCTTTCGAGTGTTTAGCCAAAAATTATTTTGAAGTTATTTCAACCCATTGGTTCTAGTCCAACCTTCTGGGGCAATAGAAAACAACTCTGCTCCATGAAGAAGAAGAAGAAGAGTTGGTTCTTATATGCCACTTTTCCCTACCCGAAGGAGGCTCAAAGCAGCTTACAGTCGCCTTCCCATTCCTCTCCCCACAACAGACACCCTGTGAGGTGGGTAAGGTTGAGAGAGCGCTGATATCACTGCTCGGTCAGAACAGTTTTATCAGTGCTGTGGTGAGCCCAAGGTCACCCAGCTGGCTGCATATGGGGAGCACAGAATTGAACCTGGCATGCCAGATTAGAAGTCTGCACTCCTAACCACTACACCAAACTGGCTCTCCATCAAATATATGACAGCCCTTCAACTAATTGAAGATGGTTATCATATCACCTCTTAGTTATCTTCTCTCCAGGTGAAACAGACCAAGCTCCTTTCCTTATACAACTTGGTCTCCAAATCCCTCACCATCTTCGTAGTCCTCCTCTGGACATGGTCCAGTTTGTCTACATCTTTCTTCATTTGTCTTGCCCAAAACTGAACACAGTACTACAGTACTAAAAGTGAGGTCTAACCAGAACAGAGTAAAGCGGTAACATCACCTTCCATGATCTGGACACTATACTTATTTTTGTACAGCCCCAAATCCTGTTTGCCTTTTTAACCACTGATTCACACCACTGACTCATGCTCATGACCTACTAAGAGTCACAGGTCCTTTTAAGATTTACTACTGACAAGACAAGTTTCACCCATCCTATAGTGATGTATATGATTTTTCCTACCTAAATGCAGAACGTTGCATTTATCACAATTGAAATTCATTTTATTCATTTTAGCCCATTTTTCTAGCCTGTCAAGTTTATCCTGCATTCTGATTCTGTCTTATGGTGTGTTTGCTACTCCTCCCAGTTTAGTGTCATCTACAAATTTAATAAGGACCTCCTCTATTCCTTCATCCAAATCATTTATAAACACAGGGCTCATCCCTGAGGCATTCCACTTGTCACTCCTCTCCAAGATGATGATGAACCATTTCCAAGCACCCTTTGGGTGCAATCTGTCAACCAGTTCTCGATCCACCTAACAGTAATAGGATCCATATCTCATTTTACCAACTTGCCAATAAATATATCATGTGGAACCTTACCAAAAGCCTTACAGAAATCAAGGTAAACTATAACCACAGCATTCCTCTGATCTAGCAAGGAAGTAACTTTCTCAAAAAAAAGAAGAAAAGAGATAAGGTTAGTCTGACATGACTTGCTTTTGAGAAAGCCTTGCTGAATCTTAGTAATTACAGCTATCCGCTCTAGCTGCTCAAGGACTCACTGTTTGGTGATTTGTTCTAAAATTTTGCCACCTTTCAGTAGTTATCCAGATCATTCTTTTCCCCCTTCTTGAAGATGGGGACAACATTTGCCTGCCTCCAATCATCTGACACTTCACCTGTTCTCCAAGAATTGTAAAAAATAATGGACAGAGATTCAGAAATTACATCCACAAGTTCTTTTAGTACCCTTGGATGCAATTCATCTGAGTAACAGGATCTGGTTTCATTTAAAGAAACTAGTTGCTTATAGATTACCCCTACAGTGATTCTAGGCCACAATTCCCATCCCTCATCACATTAAATTATTTTGCCACATTGAGCATGATTTCCCTCACAAGAGAAGACTGAGAAGGAGGAAATGAGCAGTTCAGCCCTCTCTACATCACCTGTTACAATGCCACTTTTTTTTTATCCCCGCAATGGTTCTACCACGTCCCTATTCTTTTTCTTATTTTGAATATAACTAAAGAACCTTTTTTTGTTGTTTTTAGCATTTTTTGCGAACCTAATCTCATACTAAGCTTTATCTTTTCCAACACTTTCCCTACAAGTATTGGTTATTTGTTTAGATTCCTCCTTGGTTATAAGGTCCTCCTTCCATTTCTTAAATGAGTATTTTTTATTACTCAGTTCTTTTGAAAGCTGTTTATGGAGCAACCCTGGTTTCTTTAGATTCCTCCCAGTTTTCCTTCTCAAGGGAATTGTCTGAGCTTGTCCCTTCAGTATTTCATTTTTGAGAAACTCCCAGCCTTCTTGGACTTCCACCTCCTTCTAACCATGAGATTCTACCCAACATAACTTTTAAGTTTGTTAAAATTTGCTGTCCTGAAGTCCAGCCTGTATGTCTAAAATCACATGGTCACTACTACTAAGTACACCCACAACTTTTACCTCATCAACCAGTTTTTCCCTACTGGTGAGAATCAAGTCTAAAACAGCCAACCTCCTGGTTGCCCCTTCCACTTTCTGGGAAATGAAGCAAGACAAGTCCCAGAATGACAGCTCCTCTCCAGGCAACAGAGATCAGTTCCCTTGGGGAAAAAATGTTTCCTTTGGAGGGGGCACTGTGTGGCATTGTACTTCACTGAGGTTTACAGATGCCACCCTCCAGGTGGGATCTGGGGATCCCCTGGAATAACATCTCCAGGCAACATTTCCCCTGGAGATAGTATCCTTTAAGACAGATTTAGGGGGTACGGACATGAAATAGGATTGCCAGCTCCAGATTGGGAAAAACCTGGTGATTTTGGTGTAGAGCTTGCAGATGGTGGGGTTGGGGAGGGGGAACTTCAATGGGTTATAAAGCCATACAGTCCACCTGTAAGGAGTCATGTGATCACTGTTCTCTGGAGATGAGACGTAATTCAAGAGGATTCTTAGGACCCACCTGCATGCTGGGATGCTCAAAAAGCGTATCCCAAAACTTAAAGGAGGTGGCAGGAAGGACTGCACCAATTCAAACTGGAGGCTGAAGACTGCATTTGGGGATGTCATGACATGTGCAAAAAATGAAAAGGATTTCTCACTGTTTGTAGACTGGCAAGCTCCAGGTACAGCCTGGAGATATCCCCAAATTACAGCCATGAGAAAATGGCTGTTGTGGAGGGTTGGCCTCTAGAGAATTGGACCCTGTAGATGTCCCTTCCAAAACCCTGTCCTCTCCAAGCCCCCAAATCTCCAGGATGCCATAATCCAGAGTTGGCAACTTTGGCCCATGCTCAATTTCTGTGTGTGTGACTTCACCCACATAGAGGAGCATTTCAAGGCCCATGCCATCCGCATGCACTGCTCCTCTCTGCCACCCCCTCACTTGCCCCATATATATGGCCTCCAGCTGCTAGCTGGCTGGCACCTGTTGGGTGGCTACCCTGTGGGGACACAGGAAGTAGTGGAGCATGCAGCTGTGCCACAACACACCGCTGGCGACCCAGAGTGTTGCCGCTGCTGTGGAACCAAGTGTGCCTTTTCACCAGATAGTCAATTTTCCTGTGTTAGATCACATGGACGAACTTGATGGAGATGAAAGCAATACCCTTCTGGTCAGCCAGAGACTTCTTTTTTATTAAAAGAGATGCAAATATTTTGGGGGGGGGGGTGTGTGGCCAAGATGTCGTTCTGAGAGGGTTGCAGGGCATCTGCTCTGCTATCTCTGAAGCCTGACAGGGGTCAATTGTGGAAGCAATTGGCAGAAAAGAGGAGGGGTACACAAACCCCACCTCATCTTTCTACCCAGGAAGTTCTTGGAGCCGTCTCCAATCCTTTAGGGAGTATATCTCCCTGGAGTATAGGCTGTCAGTGTTTCAGGTCCAGAGGACGACTGCCATATTCTATCTCAGACTTTCTTTTCTCTCTTTAATCTTAAAGCATCTGCTTCAACCCTACACGACGATTTACTGCAAATGAACGCTGTGAACTGAGGAGAGGACATCGGCTGAATTCCAAAACATCATTTACTGCAAGTATCTCTCGGTTTTTTTTCTCCGTCTCTCTTCCTGCATCAAAGCCCTTTGTTTACCCCCTCCTTTTACTCTGCTCTGCCCGAAGCCACCTCGTTATGAGGCAGGCTAATTCTCCTAACTAAGCAGAAGAAGGACTCAAATCAATTCAAATTAATTGGCAAAAGCTCTTACTGCAATTGTTTTGGTTTTCGGAGATAAGAGATAAGAGAGTGAATGGGAAGATCTCACGAGAATTCTGTTCCAGCATGAGAATTTCTGCCTTACTGACTTCAACACATCACATACTTGTGCCAGGAACATCAGAGGATAAAACAGAGGACCTCTACTGGCCACTTGTAAAATTGTTTGAGGCTGGCTGTTGATTTTCAAGTCAAAAACATGTCTATGTTAAAAAGATTGGCTCATCTAATAGAGAAACAAACCCAAGATTTGAAAGTATTTACAGAAGGATTGCTCAAAAATATTTTCAAGGAGATCCAAGATGGCAAGGAAGAAGTCTCCAACAGGAATGATGGATCAATAACAGTGGCTGATGACAGCTTTAAACAAGGTGGAAAACCAACAGTAGAAGAGAAATCTGAAATTCTGGAGATGGAAGAGGGGATGTCGGAGTTCTGCAGCCCAGATAAGGACACCCTTTTTAAAAAGACATACAGCCATTTCAAAGCAACAGTGTACAAAAATCAATCAAAAGATATATGGATCTGCAGTGAAAGTAACTGATTTAAAGGAGCTCTTCGGGAAAAAAATTGTATTGATACTGGAGTCCAGGAGGTGCAACGGCCTCAAGATTTATCGATGCATATTCTGCAGGAAAGAGTACAACTGCACTTTCTACGCCAAAGGCCAATGGGACAGAATATAAGTATTCGGGGACGACAAGATGTAGCAAGCCTCGATATGAGACCCCCTTAAGAAGACCGAAAGCTCATATTGTTCTATGTTTAATGTTAAGCATTTAATCTAAACCTGGAAACTTTACTATTCTCTGTATTAATAACTTATATTGTATTCTGTATTCTATATTTCTATTTTTATGAAAAAGGGGAAGCAGTGGTTCTTCTCTCTTGTTTCTTTTCTTCTGTAGGCATATAGGTAATATAATCGTTAGTGCCGGAAATATAAAATGGGGTCCCCCCCCCCCTTATTCTTTCTATATTAGTGTATTGCTATAGGGCCAAAGCTCACACTGATCTGTAGAAAATGTTTAATGTTAAGCTCTCAACTTAAATCTGAAAATATACCTGTTAGGATGGCTCTAAGAATGGGTCAAGTATAAATTGTTTTGTAGATGTATCTGTATTAAGGATAAGGAGAAGCTATGAAATCCTCTTGTAATTTTTTTTTTTTGTACATCTTTAAGGCAAAGCCCTACTTTCTTTTCTCTTCATTAGGGTATTGATACAGGGCCAAAACTCATACTGTTCTACAAGAAATGTTTAATGTTAAGCATCTAACTTAAACCTAGAAATATCTGTCAGGACAGCTCTTAGATTGTGTCAAGCAGTTAACGTGAGGTCTACGATCTCTTAAGTAAGTTGATTATTAACAACTTCTCTTTTGTATATCTAAATAGGCCTCTTTTCTTAAATGTAGTGGAAATGTGGATGGCTCTTAGACTCAAACGTGAACAAGTTTATAAGCTTTGGGCAAAAGTTTATATCATTGTGTAGTTAATGTAGGGTCATACATTTTCAAATGAAGATTAGATTTTATTGTTCTTTGTATTAATAACTCATACTGCATCCTATATTTCTATCTTTATGAAAATAAAAAAAAACTTGTGTATGTGTGTGTGTGTATATATATATATATATATATATATATATATATATATATATATATATATATATATATATATATAAAGGTAAAGGTAAAGGTAAAGGTAAAGGTATCCCCTGTGCAAGCACCGAGTCAGGTCTGACCCTTGGGGTGACGCCCTCTAGCGTTTTCATGGCAGACTCAATACGGGGTGGTTTGCCAGTGCCTTCCCCAGTCATTACCGTTTACCCCCCAGCAGTAAGCTGGGTACTCATATATATAAAGAGATGAAAATATTTTGAAAGTTCACTGCCCAAACCCTTTCTTTCTGGGTGGTTTTTGGGCAGCAATCCATGAAGCAGAAAAAAATGTTTAAATTCTGAGCAAGAAGAGATCTTGTGAATTCATTCTGCAATAGAAAAAGAAAATATGGGGAAAGGTAGTTTAGGAAAGAAGGTTGGGGATGTGGAGGACAGTATACCAGGATATTACAGGGATGTTATCAAAAGTGTCTGGATACAAGCAGGGAGGTGGGGGTGGGGAGATGGTAACAATGGGGAATGAAAATGGCACATTAAGGTAATCTGGAAAATGCCATAATAACCAATCTTCTGAGGGAAAAACAATTTGAGAATTTACGGAGAGAAATTACTACACAAAGTTGTTTTTCTTTGAAATAATTTTATAGAATATATATCCGATTTTATGATTTCAGTGGACTTCATGCTGATGGCAAATATAAAAAAGCTACAGGGTGGTATGCAAAATTTAGCTCTCATTTTCACTTCTGGTGTATATTATCTGCTTGCTTAATTATTTGGGATTTTTAAAAGAAGCCATTTTTGTTGTTCACACATAAGCAGCTAGAGCCGAGGGTCGGAGTAAGTGACTGTAACGTAAGAATGATGGGACCTTACATAATTTTGCCCTAGGGATAAACCACTGAGCAGTCCATTAGAGTTACATTAAAATTGAAAAATATTTCCCAATACTGTAGACTATTCTATCCATTTCTTCGTTCCCAATGCTGGCTGATCCCTCACTTGGTATTCTGAGGCCAACATTTTTGTACAGTCAGAGCACTCTTTGAGCATGGTTTACATGTTAGTGGGAGGGGAGACCGGAAGTCCTGGAACATTACCCACATTCAGTCCTCTTGGCCAGCCAGCTCTTTCCCCATTCTCACTTCTTATGCCTCAGGATGCTCTTTTGATATGTTTGTGAAGGATCATCTACAAATGCTGAATTACTCTGCCTCTGAATTCACTGTTTGAGACCTCTCCCATCCTCCCCCACACACATCATTTGGAAAGGTAACAAAGCAGCCTAGTTGCTATTCCCAAAGCAGCATTCAGAGCCAAGAGCAAAGAAGGTGCCAGCTTGACAGTTGTCTTTTAAGTACTGAAAGATGCGTTGCTTGTTTCTTGGCAGTGCTCATGCGAATGTAGAAAACGTAGCAAAAATGTTCTCACAAGAGCTATTGTCAGCTTAGAGCACGCACGACCAGCAAGGACGGCAAAGCCATCTGTTTGCCAGTATTGCAAGGCACATACTTCTCCTATTCTTACTCCAGAAAAATTCATGAACAGCACAGCAAATTGTCCATACACAAACACAATTAATGCCCTGGCACAGCTACCACAGGAAAGGGGAGCATTCAACCAAACACAGTACTTTGCTGCTTTTTGCTTTAAAGGCTTCCAAGTGCACACAGTAACAATACTGTTCAAGGGAACACAGAAATGGTTACAGCTTTCTCTAACATCCTGCCGATGATGGAAGTGCGCATCAGAAAATATAAAAGCTCTGAAACCTAGGCAAATCTGCCCTCAATTCTAAGGGATACCTTCCACATTGTGTTTTGGGGCATCATTCTACGTTGTGATAAGATTAAAAAAAATCATTATGTATTGAAATCCTCCATTGACAAAAAAGATCATTTGCCATTTAAATCAGATCTTTGATGATGACTACTACATGCAGATGGTCACTTCACTATGGAAAAATTCCATCTATGGTTAAAAAAAGAGAAGTAACTATAAAATGAAAACAAGATCTGGCCGGTGGTATACCTTGAAAGCCAAATTCCTATCACCTGAGAATTTTTCAAAACACAGTGTTTATATTTGTGACATGGCAATAGTGGCTGGCACTTACCCCGTGCCACCGTTGACAAGGTGGCAGGACGGCGGGGAAGAAGGTGCTCTGCGTCCTCATTCCAGGGGAGGTGGGGAGACGGATGCAGGCATGCACGGGAGGAGGGAAGAGTGTGTGGTGGGCTTGCAACACCTTATTTAAGGCACAGGCTGTGTTACACTAGCCCTCTTTCCCTCCGGTGACAGTCAAGCTCAACAGCTTCCACCCACCTACTCTGATATAGTTATGGTTGTTATTGAATTTGGTGGTTATGGTTTGTTCTTGGAATTATGTTACTGTTGCCCAAAGTACAGTGTTGTTGAAATCTCACAACTTTGGGAGGGCGGCTTCAGCATGGGTAAGGAGCCTGTTTGGGGGGGAATTCGATTGGGGGCACTGAACTCCACAGGACTGCAGCCTCCTTAAGGAGGCAGCTTGGTGTGAGCAAGGCCAATGTGGACAGGAAGGCTGGGAGCTTGCCGGCCCAGGTGGCCTGGGGTGGGTCCAGAGGAGGTTTGCCTCTCTCTCTGGCATGCCAGGTTGGAAAACCTTCTGTGGTTAGGACCCAACAACAAGGGAAACTCGTGTTCCCAGGGGTGAAAACGTGTGGCTCTCTGGTGCTGCTGTGGTCAAGGTTCTGTGGTCTGATGATCACATGTGCAGACTCCTCTCTCCCATGCTGGGCTTCCCATGCTGATGTTGAAGTCATCAATGTGTAAGTGTCCTTCTTCCTGCCTGCATGCCATCTTCCATTTTGATGGCTGAAATGTTATTTTTAGCATATTTTCTCCTATTCACCACTTCTATGAGTGCTAGCCACTACTGATTTATACATTTGTTAGTGGCTAGCATACATATAAGTGATTGTTATTCAAATTCCACCTACATCTGCTTCATCTATCTAGTTCCACCTATCCAACATCTTATTAAAGGTTTATCTTTCAAGACTGCTCACACCCTTTTCATGCTTAAGTAATTCTGAACCACTCCCACTTATAGATGACTGGAAACCTAAAAACAACTTGGGAAAGTTTTTAAGGAAAGTATTTAGTCTAAACGGACAAAGCTTCTGAATTTAAAAATAACTTTTATTCAAAATAATAAGAAATCATGCTGCATCTTAAAGACTAATGAATTTATTGAGGCCTAAATCTCCATGACAACCAGAGAGACCCATCCGCTGAAGCAGACAAGCAATATAAACAACCCGAGGATGGCAATGTGCCAAAAGCTCATTGGTTCTTTACCAAAGCGTAAAAACGAGCCCCAGGAACTATGCTTCGTTTTCAACCAATACAGTCTTCCTCAGTGACTCTTGTATTTTCTTTACTCTGATAATACCAGTTCTATGTTATTTCTTCCAATATATAAGTCTAATAGTAGCACTTGGACTTTACAGGTTCATATAGTCTTCACAGATGGGGATCAAGTGACTGAAGCGTAGGGTCATTCACTGGCATGTCATCTAACATGACATATGCTTATCATGTGCCAGCAACCTCCTTCTGCCTTCTATGCTGGAACGCCTCTACACACAAGAACAGACAGATAAATTCAACATTAAAAATGGAAACAACCAGAAACCAGTAGGGAAACATTTTGACCTCCCTAAATATTAAATAATAGGTTGCATTACTTCTGCTGAACATAAAATTCCAGTGGGAACCTGTTGAGTTGGAAGTTATAGACAGATGTGTTGCAATCAGATTTTGACTCAATGGGGTATGAGGTAGGGTAATTGATCATCTCTACAGATATATGTACAATAGTCAAATTCATCATACTTTGCCCTCACTCAGTGGCTCATTTACTCTTCTGTTGGATCTTATTTGTGCTTTGCAATGGAATTTAATCTATATTTCTGGAAAACAGCCTTCTGGCCCCTCTTTGTAATAGTTCTCGCCCCTCCAGGTTTTTATTTTTTTGTTGTTTTTAGTCCTGGCTCTAAATCATTCTGCCAACTGAATATAACACTGTCTGAATCTATTGAAGTGAGTTTTGGCTTGCACAGATTTATGCCAAAATAAATTTACCTCAAAATAAATATATGGTGTTGGATCCAGTGATCTGGTGGAAGACAGTGCCAATACAGATCTTTCCCTTATTCCCCCCCCCCCCAGCCCAGGTTAAATAACTGGAAGCAGGAGAGCAAATGAAGATTCTCAATCCATGTGTCCACAGATCCATGGATCCAAACAAGTAGAAGGTTCCTCAAGACTTTTCATTATATATGTTGTAAAAAACTAACAAGGTTAGACTTGTGGAATTTCTTCTGATGCAAATTACATAGTTTTCTGACATTAACATTTAATAGACACTAAAAGACATATGGAGAGTGAGTCTTGGCTACAGGGCTTGAGAAATTTCTCTTGCTTATGAGGAAATCACCAGTATACCATTCATTAAGCCCTTTTTGGAAATGTGAAACTCCTAGCTAATGAGGAAGGCAAGTTGGCATCACTCTGATCTGGAAGTTTCCCCCTCAGATATAAGCCTCCAGATTCAAGTCTAACATAATGGACCATCCTAACTGAGCCATATGGTACGAATGACACAGAAAAGTCATACTAACTTTATTCTACTCACATAGCACACTGACTGCTGTAGCTTACCTCTGCCCTGTATCTTGCTGTCAAGTACAGCTAGGGTTGCTAGGTTCTCACTGGTCCTCTTTCTGTGCCTTAATAGCAGTCTGACACACTGAAATTAAGCAGGTAAAGTGTGGTGATGAATGATGATAGAGTTTAATTCCTGTATGTTAGGCTGGTAATGGCACAGGAATAGACATACAACCCTAAATTCAACTAAATGTCACTGATAAAGAGATAGCCCTAAATAAAATGATATTAAATATATTTATGAGCCACTCTTCCAGAAGGCTAGTTGAACAATTTACTATATACAGAAAGCCAGAGGGAAAAAAATAAGTCTTATAAAGAATAAGTGTGATAAAATGCACTTTTAAACATTTGCAAGAACTGCATGTACTTTAAATTGTCTAAATTGTGCTCATTTTTAGAGAGCCAGAGCTCAATTACTATATATACCAGCAGTGTATCTAATTTTGAACATGGCCATAGAATACAGATTTTTTAAAAAATCTGCTTAAGGGTGCCTTGTATAGAAAAGGGTTATTTCCCCTGCAAATTCAATAGGTTTGGAAAAAAGTCTGAGTAGCTTAAAAAATTAAAGTGTTTTTTTGAAAGCTCTTCCAAGAAGTGAAATCTGCGATTCCACAGACCTCTGAACTCCAGTGAAAAAAAAGCCAATCATCAAGATGCAAGATCGCAGTAGGCTAAAGAAGGCTAAAGAAAGTTCTAAACACTAAGAGAGAAACACAGAAAGAAACACAGAAAATGAGGCAGGAAGAAGACAAATAAAGGAATGGCCAGAAAACTGGAGGGAGAAGGAAGGGGGTGAAAAATAAGAGGGAGGGGCACAGTGGATAATTATAATACTTACCGCCATCAATTACCTGGATATTGGAAGGAACAGAGGAGAGATGAAGTAGATAATGCATCTCATGCTTTCTGTTTCAAAGTCTTCTGATACCATATTTGCCTGCTGCTGGCTATGGCTGTTTTGGGACTGTCTTTCTAATCCATTCTGCTCCTTTTAGCAGGGCAGTGGCAGGAGGCTTTAAGGCTGAAAGCATAGAGGACTTCAACTCTCCTCCATTCCCTTTGATACCCAGCTGATTGGGCATCTTGGTAGGCAGAGAAAATGTCTGCTAGATAGTAAAGGGAAGGACATGGGAGGGAAAGTGAGAAACTGGAGTAACAGAATAGATTGGATTTCCATCCCCGAAGAATGTAGCTTATGCTTGACTTGTCATATTTATTTGTGAACTATCTCATAGAGTGTGGACCAAAAACAAAATCTATACAATGGGGCGGAGCACAGATAGGGAGACCTTTCCAACAAGCCTGGAGGAAAACCCAGATTTGCAGACAATAATAAAATGGTTTTTTAAAATACACTATAGGCTTAAAAATCCTAAAACCAGCAACAATGTCTGTATCTTTAAGACAAAAAATGCCACTGAATCATAGCAAGATTCCATTCCAAGGTCTTGGCAATTGACATTGGCAATCAAAACGCTAAAAATAGGAAAGGGGAACCACAAGGGGCTGGTTAGTGGATGGGACAGAAAGAAAGGGGAGATGCTGCAGGCAAGATGGAGAGGAAGTAGGACAATGAGATTTCCCCTTTCAAGCCCTTGCACTTGGTGCACATGTGGGCACACACTTATATACACATGCATACACTAGTTTATATTTAAGTACTATCTCTTGAAAATACATATAAATCTCATATAGTCAGTTAAATGTGCATTTTAATCCCACTGATTTCTCATTTTTCCCTGTAGTTTGCTCATCATGAAGACAAAATTTATCCCACAGCAGAAAGCTTTTATATTATTTCTCTTATTTGTAGCAAGGGATTATATCTCAAACATTTATGCACAGTGAACTGAAGGCTTAGCAAATCTCTTCCCCCCATCCCAAACACAAGCACCTAAAACTCTTTACCTTTACTGTGTCCAGAGGATGCCCCAGAATAACACCTGCGGCTCCTGGAGATTAAAATAAAATCAGTTGCATGAAAAGAAGTAGCCAGAAGTCACAACGTGTATTGCAACAAAAACATGATTTGTTATGTCTAGCACTTTGCTTTACAAAAATCTCTTCAGCTCACCAGAATAATTACAAAAAATGAGGAAACTTGAATCATAGGTGGATGCTGTACGTGCACCAAGGAGAAATTGCATGTCAACAGAAACTAGCACTTCTGTGGTATCTGGCAGAGGGAGCTTTGACTCCCAAAAGCTTATACTCCAAAAATATTGTTGGTTCCTAAGGTACTAATGGTCTCAAATCTAGAATTTTTGTGAACTTTCTGAAAAGAGAAAGTGTTCGAATACAGTCAGCTAGTTATTTGGTCCAGGCCTACCCTGAAGGGCTGGTCGTTCCGCACTGCAAGGTCCTGGGCATATGCTCAGGAAAGTCACCTGATTGCAACCCAGGAATTGTGACTGTACCAAGAAACCAATTTAGTCTAGTCTTTGAGAAACTCAGAGGATTTTGTTCTAGGTAGGACCATCCACCTCTTCTCTTCAATAGAAGAGAAGCTGAGTCTTTTGTGCTAAGAGAGAGTCACATTGCTGCTTTGCAATGGCTTTGTTTTAGCAGAACTGTACTGTATTGTAACTTCCTAATTTTTTGTGGCATTAATCTGGTGAGACACCAAATCAGAGAGCATTATATATGTTTATATAAATATAATATATAAATATAATATAAAAAGGTAAAGGTATCCCCGGTGCCCACCAGCGTCTTCATGGCAGACTCAATACGGGGTGGTTTGCCAGTGCCTTCCCCAGTCATGACCGTTTACCCCCCAGCAAGCTGGGTACTTATTTTACCGACCTCGGTAGGATGGAAGGCTGAGTCAACCTTGAGCCGGCTGCTGGGATTGAACTCCCAGCCTCATGGTCAGAGCTTCAGACTGCATGACTGCTGCCTTACCACTCTGCCTTTAGCCTCTATCCCAGTGGTTCTCAACCTGGGGGTTGGGACCCCTTTGGGGGTCGCAGTAGGGCAAGCAGTTTGGCCAGGGGGAGTGCCATCTACACTACAGCCTTGCAGGGTACGTTAAGATAGAGCATTTGTCTGTCTGGAGCAGTGGAAATGAGCGAGATTGGCATTGTGGGACAAGGGGCAGAACTGAAGTGAGAAACCCTGGGAAAAAATCCCAATTTATATACAATCATGAAAAATGGAGCTTCATGCCATTGGTCAGTTTTGGTTTAATTTCTGTGAAAGAACACTTGCATAATTTTATAGTTGGGGGGAATGTATTAAAGGGTCATGGCATTAGGAGGTTGAGAATCACTGCTCTACCCAATGTTCCTGCATCTCTTTGAAGCTTTCTTCTGAATTTGAAGGTAAAAGCTTAAGAATAAGAATATCTATCTATCTATCTGTCTGTCTGTCTGTCTGTATGTCTGTGTTTATCTATTTATAATATATAGGTTTACATTCCAATCCTAAAGAAGGGCAATGCCAAAGAATGTTCAAACTAACACACCATTACACTCATTTCTCATGCTAGCAAAGTTATGCTCAAAATCCTACAAGCTAGGCTCCAGCAATATTTGGACCGAGAACTTCCAGAAGTACAGGCAGGATTTCGAAGAGGCAGAGGAACTAGAGATCAAATTGCCAACTTACGCTGGATCATGGAGAAAGCTAGGGAGTTCCAGAAGAACATTTACTTCTGCTTCATTGACTATGCTAAAGCCTTTGATTGTGTGGAGCACAACAAATTGTGGCAAGTTCTTAAAGAGATGGGAATACCAGAGCATCTTATTTGTCTCTTGAGAAACTTATATGCAGGTCAAGAAGCAACAGTGAGAACCGGGCATAGAATCACTGATTGGTTCAAAATTGTGAAAGGAGTTCGGCAAGGCTGTATACTGTCGCCTTGCCTATTTAACTTGTATGCGGAGCACATCATGAGAAAGGCGGGATTAGAGGAGTCACAAATTGGGATCAAGATTGCAGGGAGAAATATCAACAACTTCAATGCAGATGATACCACTCTAATGGCAGAAAGTGAAGAGGAACTAAAGAGCCTTTTGATGCGGGTGGAGAGTGTAAAAGTTGACTTGAAAGTCAACATCAAGAAAACGAAGATCATGGCATCCAGCCCTCTCAATTCCTGGCAAATAGATGGGGAAGAAATGGAGGTAGTGACAGATTTTATTTTCCTGGGCTCCAAGATCACTGTAGATGGGGACTGCAGCAAAGAAATTAAAAGACATTTGCTCCTGGGGAGGAAAGCTATGGCAAATCTAGACAGTATCCTAAAAAGCAGAGATATCACCCTGCCAACAAAAGTGTGTCTAGTCAAGGCTATGGTCATCCCAGTTGCAATGTATGGCTGTGAAAGTTGGACCATAAGAAAGGCTGAGTGTCAAAGAATTGAGGCTTTTGAATTCTGGTGCTAGAGAAGACTCTTGCGAGTCCTTGGACTGCAAGGCGAAGAAATCGGTCAGTCCCAGAGGAGATCAGCCCTGACTGCTCCTTAGAAGGCCAGATCCTCAAGATGACACTCAAATACTTTCACCACATCATGAGAAGGAAGGACTCCCTGGAGAAGAGCCTAATGCTGGGGGTGATTGAGGGCAAAAGAAGAAGGGGACGACAGAGAATGAGGTGGCTGGATGGAGTCACTGAAGCAGTTGGTGCAAACTTAAATGGACTTCGAGGAATGGTAGAGGACAGGAAGGCCTGGAGGATCATTGTCCATGGGGTCGCAATGGGTCAGACACAACTTCACACCTAACAACAACAATATATAGGTGACCATAGTGAACTATCATATTAAGAATAATAATAACAATAACAACAATAATAAACCTTTATTGGCATAAAACAATGATTATTCTTCGGATCAAATGGGATGGTCATGAATGGTACGACTGCTGCCATGATTTCACTTGTATATAAAACTAAAGACAATGCTTCCTTTTCTGGATGGCAGATATGTAATGGGGAGGGGGGAAATCTTCTTCAGCATTTTCAACTTTTTGACTATGGAGGTACCACTGAAATATTTTTCAGGTTTCAAAGTAAAAATAAGTTATGTCAGCTGGCCAGACCCCCAAAGAAATGCCTCCCAAAGAAATGAGAGGAGCCTCAGGTGGTGAATTTTTTAATTTGGGCCGCTCCTCTTCCCACCCCCTCCAGGCCCATTATGGGCCACTTTGGGAAGAGGTGAGTCAATCCGCCCAAGAAACATTAGATTAAAAAAAAAATTAAAACCTTTTTCTTTCTTCTTTGCTTGGAGCCAGAAATGGCAGGCACATGGCAAGAGGGCTCTTCCCAGCCACCATTTTGAATCCCCTCATGCTTCAGTACCATTAAGGGGCCTTCACATTACAAAATGGTACCTCAGTACCCTGGTTAGGAAACCCTGGTCTACTTATTTAGTTTGTGAAATATGTGTGGGTTTTATTTTCAAAATATATAAGAAGTTGCTAATGCTGGACTTTTCTTTCTTTATAGCTACTAATGCTAAAGTAACTTAAAGCCATATTACCCAGAGTTCCCTTGATTGTGAAGTGGAAACACACGGGGAGATTAGAATGGACCTCTGAGTGCCTATACAAACATCTCAGGATAGTGTTGCCGGGTCTTCTAAGGGTCTTCTAAGGCTAAAGCATTGCGAATTTAGAAGTGGAACATACGAAGTCAGGGTGCATAGCCAAAACAACCATTTTTTCCAGGGAAACTTATCTCTGTCACCTGGAGATAAGCTGTAAAACCAGGGGATCCCCAGATGTCACCTGGGAATTGGCATCCCTATTTCTAGGTAGGGTTGTGTAGATTGGTATTTTCCTATTAAAAACATTTTAAGAATAAGGGTAAGAAAACAAACATTCTTGGGTTGGTTATAGCCCAAGTATTAACTTAGAGGCAGTGTGGTGTCCTCTTTACAGCACTGGACTAGGATCTGAAACAGGGATTCCCAAACAGGGGTCTGTGGACTCCCAGGGGTCCACAGGGGCTCTGGAGGGTGTCTGCCATCTTTCTCATCCAGTCTTAATGGATTTGGTCACAAGCTAGGGAACCGGCCACTTCCATTGCTCCCCTCCTCCCCTCCCAAGCATGAGTGAATTCTTTTGTGGTTTCTGCACATTGTAGGGGGCAGAACCCACATAACTCCAAGGGAAATATCATTTCCGGGGCTCCTCAAAGCCTTAAAATTATTTAAGGGACTCCCCTATGGTCATGTTTGAAAAGGCATATCTGGAAGATGCAGGTTCAAATCCGCACCATGCCATTGATGCTTGTTGGGTAACTATGGCCTAGTCCCTCTCTTTCACCCTAACTTCCTTCATGGGATTATTGTGAGGTTAAAAAAGAGGAAAGAACAGTGTTGTGAGCACTTTAAGTCCCTATGACCTATTATGCACAGTGGCGACCACGCTCTGTTGTGGCAGAGAAAAAAGCCCTGCCGTTCCCCACATATGCACAGGGGAGCAGCTCCCCTGGTGCACGCTAGTTACACCAATACAACGGCCCCACGCACATAACATGGGGATGGGAGCACTGGGAGTGCCCCGCTGCAGCAGCAATGGCGGCAGGGGGGATCAGGGGCATAGGGCCTCCACTGCACGACGGTGGGGAGCAACATGCTACTCTCCCACCACGGTGGGTGTGGGGGGATGCCTCTGTCAGCTCTGCAGAGCTGCGGAGCTGGCAGAGGCAAGACTCGTCCCTGCAGGGACGCTGTCAAAAGCCCGGCTGCCAAAAGCCCGGCTCCTCCGATTATGCACAGGGCTAGCCCAACCTAGCCCTCACCTGTGCCCGTGGTGGATCCAGGTCCACGGAAGAATCCTGGCCCGCGGTCAGGCCAGGCCTTGGATGGCGGCAACGTCATGCATACTCAGGGATTTTCCCCAAAGCCCTGTTGCTGCCGTCACGGGCATTCCAGCCCATGCATAATCGGTCTATTAGATATTAAAGCGGGGTGTGATTGTGGATGAAGTGAAGTATATAAATAAATGAAATAAAATAGCATACTGACAATCAATTTTTTGAACCAGTGTTAACATGTTGGGTTGTTATTCTCAGACTTAAAAGAGTTTCCAGACTTTATTCTGTTACATTAAAAGCCAAGCAATTAGTAAGTGACGCTTCAAAATGTTGGGTTTACTGTTGGTCTCTGCAACTTTGGGGTCTACAACAGCCCTGGCTTAAGGATCTGTGGGGCACATAGCCCCACAGCCAGTTTAAGGGTTCGCAGGGGCTGAGGAGAGCACAACTGGCATTGTTACTTGTGCTGCATAAGTATTGATGGGACTCCCCTCCCAGGGATAGTCTGGAACTTTGGAAAAAACTGACTTCACTTTCCTGAAAACATTTCTCAAACCTAGATGGGATGCACAAGTACAATGCCTCAATATGAAGGGTACCTTCATGTGGCTTATGGTTCACATATATGCTCATTGTTCAATGCTTATATGGCTAGTGGCCTGCACACATGTTCAATGACTGATATGCATGATCAGTTACTAATAGAGCATATATATCACCCTTTTTTTTCCTTCTTGCGGTTCTCTTCTCCATTTGCACAAGCCACATATGAAGACTCCCCCACCCTAACAATCACAGTGTGAAGGTCTCCTACGCGTACAGCAGTGCAGGCACCTGAAACTGCGGGGCATGTGCTACTAGGATAAACCACTTCTTTCAAAAGAAATCTGCAATGTCCTTATAGATCTGAGATTTAGAAGTTTTGTTTCTAAGTAAATCTTGAATTTTTTTCTAGGACAGGATATTAAAATACTCTTGCCACTTATCCATAACCCATTAAGTATACCTGTACTATTTAAAAAATATGAAACAGAGGTTTCACCTCCTAAATGAAAGTATATATTGCTTAATTATTCAGTCAGATCTTTATATCCAAGTGAAATTACTAAAATGTGCTTTGTTTTGCTACCTGTGATCCTTTTTCTTATTCAGTGATTGCCTAAAGTTGAAATCTACCTATGTAATTATTTTCTGTTCTTTTTTTTTTTAGCAAGATTCACAACAGTGTAAACAGAAAACTCTAAAAACAGTTTGTGGTTTTGCTATTCAAAGCAATCTAAAATTTCTAAAACAGCAACATTTCCCTCTTAAAGTATGCTAGGGATGCCAAGTCACCAGTGGGAGATGGGAGAGGGATAGGGTTGCCAGGTTGGGAAATTCCTGGATATTTGGAGATGGAACCTGGAGATGATAGGAAACTCAGTGGGGTACAATGTTGTTGAGTCTACCCTTCCAAGCATCCATTTCCCCCCCAGGGGAAATGATCTCTGCAGTCTGGAGATGAGAAGAAGAGCTGCTTTTTGTACCCCATTCAGAGGTGTCTCAAAGTGGCTTACAATCACCTATCCTTCCTCTCTCCACAGCAGATACCCTGTGAAGTAGCTGAGACTGAGAGAACTGTGACTGGCCCAAGGTCATCCAGCTGGCCGCATGGGGAGGAGTGGGGCATCAAATCCAGTTCTCTAGATTAGAGGTCACCACTCGTAAATGGACCTAACTAATTTTACTGTTGGAAAGCCTTTTATAGTTGAGACTACAATACGACAAATGTCATTGGCTCCTACTGACTGGAAAATATAAATATTTGTTTCAGTTTCTCATTCTGTTTATGTTGAGTAGAGAACTGTGAAAGATGGCCCTCTTTGCATACTGCAATTGTCAGTTTTAGAGGAAGTGCATTATAACTGTACTATTTACCAAGAAGGTAATGTTCTGGCCAATATTACCGAAACTGTTTACTTAAGTGGTTAGTTCTGCATCATGACAACAGTGTTTTCTTGAGAACTGTTTGTTCCTTGGACCAGTGTGATGACTGATAATATGCCTCTTTTATTGCTGTTTATTTTAAAACCTCTATTTCCGTAATTCCTTTTATTGTATATCTAGGGACAAAGCCCGTTGTACCCGAGAATACAACGGGCGCTAAAGCTTGGCAGTGAGAAGAGGAAGGGGAGGAGCTGTCCAGTCTGTAAGGGCATGGGGTTGAATGTGTGTGTTGTGTGGGAGGTTGAGATGGCATGGTGGCAAATGAGGGCATGGGTGTGGAGATATGGGTGTTAAGAACCTGTGGTGTGGACTGTTCGTTGATTGTGGGAGAGGACTGACCTTTGGGAATTTTGGCATAGTGGTTACAGATGAGCTTTCCAGAGCCATGTCTTCGGATATGTGAAGGGAAAATCAGACTGGAGACTCTTCTTAGGGGAAGATTACATGGCAACCAATTTCTCCCAGTTCTGCGTCATTTCCCTTCCTGTGGGAATTAGGCCACATTCACTGAAATGTCCCTCTGCCCTAATACACATGGGGTAGTCACAGTACACAGGTGTCCACCCTGTTCCTTCTTTTCCATTTTTTCACTGGTAATAAAATGTTATGTGCCCACATGCTTCTTTCATGGTTGCTCCTTAGAAGAACGGATTTTTGTACCCTATTGCTCACTACCGAAAGGAGTCTCAAAACGGTTTACAAACACCTTTTCCATTTGTCTCTCCACAATAGTCAACCTGTGAGGTATGTGGGGTTGTGAGAGATCTGAGAGAACTGGGAATGGGCCGCAGTGACCCAGCGGGCCTCAGGTGTCTCAAAGCATTTTCCAATCGTCTTCCCCTTCTCTCCCCATAGCAGACTCCCCATGAGGGAGGTGGGGTAGCGAGCCTCACAGGGAACCTGGCAACCCTAAGAGGAAGACTGTCTGAAGGAAAATGCCTCCCTCCCCTCAGTCAGGGCCTGTCAGAGGCTCCTTCGCAGCAGGCCTGAAGGGAGGGGGGGAGGGGGAGCACTCTGCAGCCTCCGGCCAGCTCTGTCAGGGTTCTGAGGCAATTTGCAGTTGGACATGAGAGTTAGGACAGCCTTGGGGCAAAAAGCCTCTGTCCTCACCCCCCTTGGCAGCCCTACTGACCTCCTCTCCCTTTGGTGGTCAGGAGCAGACTGGCAGCCAGACTGGGCTGGGTGAATGGAATTTTGGTCTGTCCTGGTGAGGGGCCAATAGGAAGGCACTTTGCGCGCCTCCCCATTGGCCGCTTGGCCCTTGAGAGCCACTTAGCGGCTCCTGATTCGCCCCTCTGAGTTTTTATCACGGACAGAGCCCGCCCTAACTGCTCCCCAATAGCCCTTAGGGCTTTATTTAACCGCAGGAATGGTTAAAGATTTACAATATACTGTTGAATTTGTTTATTGTACAGAAACTTCATCATATGACCAGTGGCCAATTACAAAACAAACCTAAAGACAGACCCCCCCAAATTTAGATTTGTGCCTTTAAATTTGTCATTACCAAACAACCCCAAAATATACACACACACAAACAACAACTTTGCAAGGAATGCTGCAGAAAACTTTAAGCCAAAGATCTGCAGATTTATTGGATATATTATAAATGAAACTTAACATAATGAAAATCATGTAGTACGCACATTTTTTAGTTTAGCCATTGGTTTATTAAGGGCTTTTGTTAGCACAAACTATATATCCAGTGTTCCTTGCTTGGCCTTTGCATAACTCTGATCAGGAGGCAATCCCAGAATAGTAATTCACAAAGAAATATAAGGCACTGGTACCATGGAAAATCCCCTCTAGATTAATTTTTGAAACTATAGTCATCTACAAACTGCACATTCAAGGAATAGTTGGCAAGCCAAATATACAGGACTTCTCTCCCCCCAAATACTGGTAGCCTAGAAGTGACTTTTGGCCAGGGCCGGATTTTCCCATAGGCTAACTAGGCTTCAGCCGAGGGCCTCCAGATCAAGAGGGGCCTCTATTCCACATTTTTTATAAAGGTTAGTACCAATCACATGTTTCATTTAACATATTGATATATATCACAGTAATTATGTATTTTATTATCTCTCATGTATTTTACAAACTTAAAAATGGGCGGTGAAAGGGCCACATAAATGGAATAGCCTAGGGCTTCTTTTCATGTAAATCCGGCCCTGCTTTTGGCATGCCAGTAACCATCACTTGTAAAATGTTTGCCTTCCCTTTATGTACAACTATAACTGACTTAATCTTATAAAGAGCAAAGCTGGAGAATTGTGTTAGCATATTAAGGATTGGATCCAGTGAGACTTCAATAAAAGATGATGTTGCAGATCAGGGTCCAAGTGATTTACCACCTGGGAGGACTTTTCACCAGGGATTTACTGAAATACACCTATGGTGTATTGAGTCACTTCCAGCTATAGGGGTAGTATCCTGACATGCTGACGTCACTTCTGGTCACGTCAGAAATTATGTTATTTTGTCACCAACATTTGACCAACATTCTACAGTTTATCCATAGAACTTTGAGTGAATGTTAAAATGTCACCAGTGAAACAGTGATGTAACTTCTGGTTGTGCTGGAAGAGACATCACTGTCTCAGGACGCTAGTGACTGACCCCCCCCCCCCTCCAATGGTATAGGAATCTCCTTTTGTGCCTGTTCACTGTCTTTAAAGAAAGCTTTCTGTTCAACCTTCTGGTAGTAGCTTTGCCAACCTCCAGGAAGAACCTGGGGTTCCCCTGGAATTACAACTGATTTCCAAATTACAGATATCAGTTTCCTGGAGAAAGATAGAAGATTCCATGTCATCAAATCTGATTTGAGCTCCCTAACCTCCTCAATGTTTGCTCTCCCCAGGCCCCCCTCCCCAAATCTCCATTCTTTAGTCATAGGTTCTGATCCTCCTGCCCTGGTCATGCCACTTTAGGTCAGGCCTACAGGACAGAGCCATTTACAAACTGCACAATCATAACAATATTTCTGTAAGACAGAAAAAATGCCTTCAGTTTTAGAAGTTTGGAAAATAATTCTGCTTTTTTATGTTTACAAGTTTCCTGCTGTCATACAATAGTAACAAAACATGACCATTTGGCCCCTACAAATATGCTACATAAAGATAAGAAGAATGGAAAGTATATCAGACTCAGTTGTATGCAGAGCTGAAAAAAATATTGAAGAGGTACACATCTAGATTGGAAACTACAACAGGATTTCCTTATAAAATGTATTTATTTTTATATTTATACCACTATACTTCCCTAGAGGCTCAGAGTGGTTTACAAAGTTTAAAATATACAACTTTAATAAATAAGTTCTAAAATTCTAAAATTCATAATTAAATTTAAAATCAAACCTATCTATTCCACCGTCAGATTACCTCCTCCATCACACTCTGAAAAATTACATTTGTGATGTTACATTTTATTATCAGAGAAAAGTGTTCCTCGTTCCCTGTTTTCATACAATTCCAGCAATGTACCTTAGTAGCCAGTACACAGACACACATGAAAGAAAAACAACAACAAGAAAAGTCAGAACTTAAGGGTGTGCCAAGATTCTTACTCAATACATACAACAGTTTCTGCTGTATGATGACAACAGATAATTTTTTTTTCATTTCTGTAACCATTTTATCAGGAGGGCAGTCATATCTCTTTACATAGCAGAGGTTCACTTTTTGCATTAGAACATAGGAGCTCTCCTGAATCATCCTAGTGGTCCGTGTAATCACACACTGGTCAACAATTCACTTCCGAAGGCCAACAAATAGGTCATAGAAGCCAACACCTTTTCCTGCTCCTGCATATGGAGGTTCAATGTCTGATAACCACTGATGGCTCTCTCCTCCATTAATCTGCTTTAACTCCCTTTTAAAGAGAAGAATTGATTCATTTGAACTCTGGTGTTGGAGAAGGCTTCTGCTGGTTCCATGGGTGGCAAAAGACACAAACAAGGAAATGCTACAACGCATAAAGCCTGATCTATCATGAAACTCTGGCTGACTTACTTTGGCCATATCATGCAATCCAACTCAGTAGAGAAAGCTATTATGCTGGGATTGGTCACTGGAAAAAGGAAACCAGGCTGGCAGAGAGTGCAGTGGTTGGACGCGATCAGGATGGACACCGGCCAGAACACTGCATGGCTGAGGGAGGCAGTGAGGGATTCAAGATCGTGGCAGCAGCTGTGCCATGGGAAGGCCAAGAGTCAGACATGACTGAATGGCTGACAACAACAACAACGCACTTGTGGCCATCATTACATCCCTTGGTGGTGAATTTTACAATGTAATTGCTCTCTGAGCGGAGAAGTATTTCCTTTTGTTTGTTGATTAAAGAATAATTTTCCATATCCACTGAGAAAGTCACAACAAAATGTGTACAACCAATTTCCATTCCTTGCTGTGATGGCTGTCTGTTTTAAGGAAATTGTGGTTCTGCACTTGGAATCAAATCTCTTTTGAGTCTTTATATCAGGTAAAAGGAGAAACAATGTCATTATTGTTTCTTCCTTGGAATGTCTCTTAATCTATCTAAATTTATGTGGCAGTGGACCATGTATTTGAGAAACTTTGTTCTATGGTTTAAAATAAATAAATATATGATACATAATTTGCTTTCATTCCTTTTCTTTCCCTCTTTATACAGTCACGTGGGAGAGAAACTCCATCAACTTTGTGCCCCTATAGGGCGTCTTCACACATTCAATTGTTAGTATGTGGTATGCCAAAAACAAACAAGGCAAACAAACCAGCCACATTTCCTATATGTACATGAAATGCACAAGGGTTATAGTACGATACCGCCCATAGTTACACCACTCCAAACCAATAGATTCCAGAAGACTTTGACTAGAACTAACTGTGCATAGGCTTGAACTTGGTAATACGAGAAGCAGCCTGCAGCAAGCATTTGCTGCTAATAAATCCCTGCTGATGGTGCTTGTATGCTAAAGCTCATCTACATGAGCTTTGGTTACCCTGTCACATTACACCTTTACAGCATTCATTTACCACTATAGATAGCCACTAGATGTCTATCAGGAAGCATCAGCACAGCCACCTAATCTGGCACAGACTGATGATCTGAAACCTGTGCCAAAAGCACATCAGAAAAGCTCTGCCTCGGCAGTCTCTGCAGGATTGAAGCCCCCCTCACACTTTTGGGGAGGTGTTCCTGTCAGGCTTCTGGCGACAGTTCCCTAGAGGAGGAGTGGGGATCCAGAAATCCTTCAGAGAAACAGTTCTGGCTGGCCTGAATGGAGGAATGGCCTATTAATAAACCCTGGTCCAACAACTCAAGCAGCCTGAAGTTCCCATATGGGAGGAGACAGTGCTGTAGATTTGAATGTTCCAGGCTGCCAAGAAGTTTAAGGGATAACATCAGAAAGTCATTGGGAGATCAGGATTTGCATTTCAGCAAAGGGAGATCAGGATTTGCATTTCTGTTTCTTTCAGTCATAAATGTGTTCATTTATTATCAATATCATCTTTATATACATGCATTCCTTGACATGTTTATTTCCTTTACTATGATACTTATTTCTTTTACTATGACTATACAAATGATAACCTTATAAAATGAAATTGTTATTCCTGCTTGGTTCTTGAAACTGCTAAACATCTTCATCATGCTGTCTGTTGATTTACTGCACACCCTCTACCTATATGCACAGACTGGTAATTCCCATTTGATTGTATCTGAGCAAGTATGCATGCACACAAAAGGTTCTACCTTGAATAAAACGTGGGCTAAATCTGCACGGAGTTTTTATTCTAATCCCAGGTCGATTCAATCCCTGCTGTCTACACCAAATACAATTTCCATTTTGATTATGGGTGATTTAATTTCCCCCTCTACAACAAGCATGATTGATCCAGAATGACCCTACCTTGTTCCCGCGATATCCTGGAGTGCATATAACCCTTGATATTTGAAAGATCAGCATGAGTAAGCATGCAGCTTTCCCTAAAATAACTTGCTGCTGAGCCTCCAACATTGTAGAAAAGCCCTGATTGGCCAGGGTGCCAGTTCAAAGGCTTCCTCTTCCCAGGTTGCAAGGCTTCCCTTAAAGGAGAAGCCCTAAGTTCTCTCAGCAGAAGCTCAAGAAGCCCTAACTTCTCTCAGCAGAGATTTGCTTCTTGGATTTATTCCCCTTCCTCTGCTGTCTCCAATCCTCTTCCCCCCCCATTCAAGAAAAGAAAGAAAGAGGTGCCTGCTGTGCTTGGCTCCCCCCCCCTTCTGACCTTCCCTAATCACGTGCAGAACACTTTTCTGTTTCAATAGGGGAGGGGATAGAGGAAGACCCGAGTTCAAATCAATCTGAATTCAGCAGGATCCACAATGGAATAAACAATGTAAATGCAGAATCAGCCCTGGTTGGTCTTAAAGGTGCCACAGCACTCAAATTTTGTTCTGCTGCTTCAGACCAACACCTGAATGCATTCCTTTTGTTAGATTACTTATTTCATTGATTCCAGTTGTAATTTCATGCATTTCTTCTCCATCCAAACTGGATGGAATTCTCATTCTTTAACTCTCCTAAAAGGATCCTCCTTGCCAAAAAAAGAGGAGGTGGGCACCCAAAATAGACAAATAATAAATGAAAGTCATCATGTTTAGTGGACATAATGTAACATCTCTATTGGCCAAGATAGAATTAGGAACAAAAGCACAACTTGCAGGTCCCCAGCCCCTCTGTCATTCTGCAGAACTAAGACATGAGTTTTCCCCTCAAGTTTTTCCCTCAGCTATCACCACATTCTCATCTAACATACATATGCGCCTGAGGGGCCTGTTTGAAATTATACTGGGAAATGCAACTGTGGGGTGTTCAACCTCACCCACCTCCAGGCTTCCTTCTCTCCAGAGATTGAAGCTTTGTTCACCCAGATGTATTCTTATCCTAGAGGCTCAGCTGGACAGAACCGCTGAACCAAACCGAGCACAGCAAGATAATGCACTGGAGTAGACAGAGGTTAGGTTTGCTTGCCTATATGCCTTATTTGGGGTTGAAAATAGGCCATGATTTCTTTAGACGTGAGTGGGATGTTGCCTATTTCCATACCACCAGGACTAATAGGGAAGTGAGAGGGGGCAGAAACTAAAGTTCCTCCATAGCTGTTCTAATGGAACACTAAGGATATCACAAAAGCTCAGACCCAACTACATCACTGATATCTTGCATCTCATCTGGTTTGTCCTAGTTTTTTTGCTTCTGATTGCCGAGCATGCACATTAACATGGCATGACAGATACTATCTAACTCTGGAAGATGGAAGCAATCATGACAATTCCCTCCTCTTCCCCCAAGCTGCCACATGCAAGTAGGGATGCCAGTCCTCAGGTGGGACCTGGGGATCCCCTGGAAATAGCTCAGCTTCAGGCAACAGTTTTCCTAGAGAAAATGGCTGCTTTGGAAGGTGGACTTCATAACATCATACGCCAGTGAGGTCCCTTCATGCTAGCAAAATAGGTGCCTTCACCTGGCAAGTTGCAGATGGTACCTAGATTCAACTTGATACAAAACAGGTGCAAAGGGAGTAACATCAAAACCACACTGCTTGCTACCTACGACTCACAAGTTAAGCTACTTCAATCAGTGGCCTATGACATCTCCTGATTAAGGATATTTCTCTTTCAGTTTTTGGCTGGCAGTCCTTTTCGCCTTTACAGACAGACCCATAGCTTAAAACAGTTTCTCACCAACTGTTGGTGGACCACTCAACAAAGACTCAAACCGTGACACAGACTGAGATGCCAACTTTGGCCTGTCTTACACTCAGGCAATACTAGTGCAATACTGAATAACATCAGCAACACCATCCTAGGCTCATCCATTTGTCTGTTAGTGCAAGGAAGCCAGTGTGGTATAGTGGATGGAATGGCAGACTTGGGCCCTGGGCAACCCAGGTTTGAATCCTCACTCCTGCAATGGAAGTTCAGTGGGTGACCTTGCCTGTCACAGACTTTCAGACTGGCCTCCCTAACAGGGCTCTTGTTGTGGGAAAATGGAGGGGGGGAGAACAATGATCTAAAAGGTGCTTTGAGTGCAGACTGGGGGGAAAAGCAGGAAGTAAATAAATAAATGCATACAATTAATACATCATCCAACTGAATATTATGACAATGTGCCAACAATGCACTTTTACTATCTGTATTGAACACCTGAATGGGTCTCTGTGTCAGAGAATCAACAAATCCAAAACTAAGAAATCACAGCACTCAGAAATCAGCGAAGTGAATTACCAGGAGAAAGAAGGCAGCCCAGGCCATATTGCCAGCATAGCACAGAAAGTGATGTCATCACACCAATGACATCCAGGGAATGCTTGGATATTTGGACCCAAAACTTTATGGTAGAAACCATTTTTACCAGAGTTTTGCCCAAATACTAGAGTGTAGTATTAGTGTTGCAGTGTGATGATGTCACTTCTGGTGCAATGCTGGCAACATGGTCTGGCCCTTCCTTTTTCTCCTGATAAGTCTCCCCCAGCCCCTGCCAGTTGCCGGGAGGGATCTGGCAACCCTAACACCAAGAAAGTCTGGAATCCCTGGCCTTTCTTATCCATCACATGGAAAGACTAATTCCATTGCATTACACATAATTACCACTTAAAAGATTTATGATGGGATTCTCACCAAACTTGTCATCAAAATATCTCTCTGCCTTGACTCCTTTCCCTGCCCAATAATTTTTCATATAAGAATTCCCAAAATGATTTTCTCTTCATTCGTCTGAACAAATGATCAGTTATAAAACAGAAACAAAAGTTGTTAGTCTTCAAGTTGCCCCTGAACTTTTGTTTGATTTAGCAGCAGCTGTGCCCATCAGTGGGAAGGCAAGGATAATATTCACATCCATTCCCTTCAATCTACAGAGTCGCCTTCCACTACAGTTTCAGTCATCATAGAGGCACAGTCCAAAAGAGAACAGAAAACAATCAGTTATTCATCTATGTCCATAGAAGAGCACAGGCTATTCAGTTGGATGAGCTCACAGGTCTGGGACAGGCATCATAGTCTGGATGCAAACGGTCCAATAGGGTGCAAAGTCTCTGGCCCATTAGCAGTTCTACAGGGCTCTTGGCAGTAGCGTATGATATATCACATGCTGCCTGCTGACAGTTTGGTGTGCCAGGCCATGAAAGGGGCAAAATCAGAGTCTTGCTTACCACTAGACCACCCCCCTCCACACCCAATTGAGAATGTGAGAGAAGAGGTGGTCCTTGGCAGAGTGGGCAGCAATGTCCACAGAATGCAGGGGCAGCCATGGCAGTGAGTCAAGAAGCAGGATGCTGGCAGTGGGAGCTAGATCTGCATTGACCTGGGGCAACGGCATGTGCCTGAAGGTATCTGTATGGCCAGTGGACTTTCTGGCGTGGTGTTCAATCTGGAACTCATACCCTTGGGGGAAGATTGACCAATGCATCATGGGAGGTGACAGGATCTGCGGTGTCTGCTGGTCCATTGTGAAGAGGTCCACCAGCAGCTTGTGGCCCATGATGACGGTAAACCAGTAGCCATAGAATTTTTTTATTTCAGCTTTTATTTATGTTGATTTGTGCATAGTTGTCCTTGGCCAGGGACAAGATCCATGAGTAAAAGGACTGTATCCTGTCCATAATACATAGTACCTATGTTGGGAGGCATCACATGCAGGGACAATGAACAACAACTCATCAGAGTGCACCAAAGTGCTTTTTGATGTGATGAGAAAAAGCAGACTGCAGTAAAAGCAGACTGCTGTTCGGGACCCCAGGTCCAGGTTATTTTCATGTTGATGAGATGATGCCGGGTACCACAACTGTGCCTTCGTTGGGAAAGAAAGTTTGATTAAAGTTCAAAAGTCCCAGAAAGTCCCAAGCATGTAGGTCATGCTTGGACTGGGGTGAGATCACATCTTGGATAGCCTGAACCTTGTCCTTGGTGTGGTGGACTCTAGCAGCATCAGACAGGAATCCCAGGAACTAGACTGACAGAGCGCCTAGATGGCATCTCCCCTGCTTTTTTTTGAGGCCAGCTGTGTTGAAATTGTGCAGGACTTCCTGGAGGTGGTTGGTGAGCTTGAGTTCAGAACTTCAGACAAGCAAAACATCATCAAAATAGGGTATCACCCCTGAGGAAATCTTCCATGAGATTTGGGAAGATTCCTGGTGCCATGCTCACACTGAATTGTAGGGGGCTTTTTGCACGGCTTCAAAATCGCACAATGGTTGCCAATTGGAAACGCTATTGATTTGCCATAACGCACGACGTCGTAGACAATCTGCAACACTCCTGAAACCGATCAGCAAAAAGCGCTTCGTTGTAGCGCTTTCAGGGGAATCCCAAAAAGTGGATTCACCCTCCGGAAAGCGATACACTCTTGCAAACAATCTGCAACACTAGCGATAAAGACCTGTGCGTTAACATTGTTGCGGTTTCTTCAAAGTCCCTCCTCCTGAGCCTGTCCTCCAAACTTCCGGCGAAGCGATCGCCATTTTTTTTTCTCCGAGCGAGCGGGGATAAACGCACCAGCGAGCCTCTTTCTGTTTAGAGGCTTCCCTGGCTTCAGTCCTTCACCTTTAGTCACTAAGCACAAACCACATAAAAGCCCGTTTGCTGAAATAAAGTCCCTTTATTTTTTACACATTAATTCAGCCGAAAATCGGGCCCGTGAGAGGGGGGGGGATTTTTTTTTTATCACTCGAGGCAGCGTGGCAACGATCATACGATCAAACGACAGCTCACATTAGGCAGCTGGATGGGTCTCTCCATTGCAACGAATCTACACAGATTCGTTACAATGGGTCTGTTGTTTTTTTTAAAAAAACCTTTCTTAAAGGGAAAGGGGCTGTTTGGGAGCATGCTAATGGCTGCCCATTGGCTGCTTGACGGCCAGGGGCGGGACGAGCTTGGAAATAGCGCTTCCTTTTCTGCCGAGACCGGAAGCTGTGGGAAACGCTACAAAACGCAACTGGATTCCACTACAAAGGCAGGTATGCATAACGACGAATTCCACTATTTTAAATGGCGATTTTTCGTTCAGTGACCAATTTGCAACAAAGATCCCGGTGCGTAAAGCCCCTAGGCATTTGCCCTGGAATGTGCCACAGTGTGTGACAATTGTTTAGGCATCAACTGGAAGCAGCTGATAACTTGGGCAAGATCAGGTTTGGCCAAGACCTTGCCTCCTGTTAGAGATGCCAAAAAAGGACTTATAACAGGAACCGGATAGGAGTGCTATTGTAATGCCTTATTGACCATGCACTTATAATCCATGCAGATGTGAATATCCCCATTTGGTTTGATGGGGGTAATTATGGAGGTCTCTGAGAACACATTTGAAACTGGCTCTAGGATGCCTTGTTCCAGGAGTTGTCAAGCTCCATGTCGATGTGGGGATATAGTTGAAAGGGAACTTGCCTGGCCTTGAGGTGGATGGGCACCGCTTGGGATCAAGGGCCAGGGAGACTGGTAGGCCAGTTTAATGCCTCAGCAAGTTGTTAAAAACAATTAAGCATGAAACCTGGAGCCAATGGATACAGCTGATGGTGATCCCTAATGGCTCAATCCAGTCTAGGCCAAAAAGAGTGATGCAGTTGCCTTCAAATACAAACAAAGGAAGGGTGTATGAAAAACCCTTAAAGGAGATGTGGAAGTCTCCCACACCCCATATGGGGATGAGGCCACATTGGAAGTCCTTGACTATAAGGCACAGAAGAGGGGGTCTTCGACAAAGTCTGTTAAGGGTTTTGCTAGAAATTATGGATAGCAAGGACCCAGTGTCCATATCAATGGTGCAAGGGGCCCCCAGGATGTTTACCAACAGATGGGTCTTCTTCTAGGGAACAATCCGGGTAGAGTTGATGATGACAGCAGTGGTGCTGGAAATCACACAATGTTGATGGCTGGAGGCAGCAGGCTTATGCAGTGCAGTTGAAGGGTGTTTTTTCTTGTAGTGGGACTTGCCTTGCCAGGTTGATGACAAGCAGGTATCATGACATGAGCAAGAGCTCCATGCATGCTGGGACCCACACCTGGCACAGGATCCAGATGAGGAGGATGTTGGGTGGTGGCACTGTTGAGTGATAGTGTGGTCCACTTCTGCCTCATCTTCCTCAGATGTGGTAACAACCTCATGGTGGACAGCAGACTCATGGTGTGTTGCTTGTGTGCGCTGGGGCGGGTTGTTGCCTTGGATGGCATGTGCGTTGCAAGCAGCAGTCTCAGCAGCGGTGGCTGCCTCCAAGGTGTCTTTGAAGGTCAGACCCTTCTTGAAAAAGAGACGGTGCTGCATGTGCTCGTCTCTAAGAATGTAGATCAGGCGATCCTGTAGTATTTCTTCCAGGTTCATGAATCAGCAGTCATGAGCCACGTTGCAGAAAAGAGCAATGAAGCCAGGGGTAGTCTCTCTATTCTGACAGGCACATTAATAAAATGTGTGGTAGCTGGCAATTTTTCTGGGTTGGGGGTTGAAGTGCTCTGTCAGACACCAAAGGATTTCTTCCAAGTCCACAGTGTCCACATCGTTCAGTGCGAACAAATATTGAACAAGGTCATAGGTGGCAGGGCCACAGAGGCTCCGGAACATGAAACTGTTCCAGCTGCCATCGGTCATGGCGTTGGTTATGTGGTAATGGCAGTTGCACTGCTTGTAGGATTGTTATCTGGCTGGAGCACTAAGATCAAGTATCTCTCTTTTGCCCAAGGTGGCCATGGTTTCTGTGGTTGCTGTGTCTGCTCACCAGGCTGCATATTCAGTGGAGCCGATGGTCCTTTCCCTGGAGATCAGGCACCAAACAGAAGGTGATTTCAGCTGGCTGATTGTTCATCCTTGGAGGCAGGGCCCCAGACCAGTGATTTCAGAAGGTGATCACTTACCAGACTTCTGTACCAAGCATTGCAATCCCATCCTCATCATCAGTGTTAAATCCAAGGGTTCAAAGGAAGCCAGGACACTGGGTGTACAAACAGCTCTTTTTATTGAGATTGTAGCATGGTACAAACTGAGAATGAACTGAACTAACCCCCTGAGAAAACCCAACATATATACACATTGCCGACAAAACAATCTCCCCACCGGTGCACACTATAGGTCAGTTTCAAGTTTGAACTGATTGGATCCAGCAGTTGGGATCTAGTGGTGCATTTGTTAATTACATGCCTGCACAGATCCTGCCTTGGACCTCAAGTTCGGTCCTCAGCTGATCCACAAACCCAGCAAAAGATATAAGATTTCTTGTACAAGCACACTTCTTCAGATATAAGAAAGCCACTCAACCTTCCTGTTCTCCTCCCACTGCAATATTCAAAGCCATATCAACTGAAAGAGCATTAATAATTTACAATATAAATACGTGATGTAACTGTGTGAGCAAAGACTTTTCTAGTCTTGGGACGGTATTCAGAAGCATGCACATTATTTCTTATTTATGTAACTTTTACATACAAGGTATATTTTTCATTTTTCCCTCATAAAAGGGAGGTGTGCTCAGTGGTGACAGATGGATATCACAGGATTTGATTGCTATGCTTACTAGAGAAGTTTTAATCCAGGATCCCTGAGAATCAGCGAGAAAGAGATCACAGATTTTTCAGCATCTTTAAAAGCACCTTTAATGCTAGGGCCCTGTAGAAAGGGGAGAAGAGCTGCTTTGTTATACCCCACTTTCCCTACCCAAAGGAGTCTCAAAGTGGCTTACAAACACCGTTCCTTCCTCTCCCCACAACAGACACTCCATGAGGTAGGTGGGGCTGAGAGTGCTCCATGAGAACAGCTCTAGCAGAACTATGACTAGCCCAAGATCACCCAGCTGGCTGCATGTGGAGGAGGAGTGAGGAATCAAACTCACTTCTCCAGATTAGAGTCCATCGCTCTTTAACCACTACACTATGCTATAGTAGTATAATCCTTCCTCTCTGGCAAAATTTTGCCTATTGAGCCTTCTTTCCAGGCCAAGCTTTTCTGTTAGCTTGGGAAGAAGAAAAAAGAAAAGAACAGATAGGTGTTTGCCTCCCCCTTCATTACAAGGAAAATAGGGCACGGCAGGGAAGAGGACAACCTCAACAGCTAAAAATGGGCAGGGGATGGTTTAATTTAAATCTCCAGTCGGTGATGTGCACAGCTGAAAATTACTTTAAAAAATATCTATTTACAGATCTCCACTTTTTAGTCCTCAGAAGTAGGTGAGTGGCTCTGCTTCATGAAATATACATGAACAAATTTCAAGAAAATGTACTTCCTTAAAAAAAAAACAGTTCATTTGCCTTAGTCTTCCTTTGTTTAATCCATATGTTGAGAGCCAGACAAGTGCTGAAGTTCAGATAAGAGTTAACCAAATTAAAATAACGATTTGTGTAAATTTTGCTTCAGTGAAAACACCCCAACCCCTGCCCCCCCCCCCAATAAATCAACCCTCAGCCCTAAAGATGCTAACAGTGGCAAAAACTTGGTATACACTACAATGAGAAGAAAGGTTACTTCACTGAAAGCAATAGGCTTAGGAGGGGTTATTCCATTTAGGATTGTACTGATAGTAATTGGGATTCTTAAAAAGGCATTGGGAATAGGAGGGGGGACCCAGTTTGTTTGCCATTACATAGGTGTAGATTTTAAAATAGGTTGAAAATGCTGGCATTTATCCATATTTTTCTTATCTTTATTTTCAGTCAGATCCAGAGTTCATGAAGGGTGTGGATGAAGAATCCGTTCTGATTGGCCAGTGGGTAGGTCCCACCTTTTTAAACATTGGGTTTCTTCTCCACCTCTAATTTCATTTAGGAAATCTTATTAAATTGTGGCTATGTTGACATCTGAGCAAATTTACAAGAACCTGTGCCATTTTCATTAAGAAATGATTCCTGAAGAAATCAATAGTTACGGTACTTTTGCTATACAATGGACTGTACGGCTGTAGCAAGCTGATAGGGGATGCAACTGCAGCTTAATTCAGAAGCACTTTTTAGCTTAATGGGACAAACTACCTAAGGCACTCACATGAAGTGAAAAACTGGGTGCCATCAGTTCAGACCAATTACTATGTTCCCCTTTTACATCACTTCTTTGCTGCCTTTGCAACTATCCCAGAAGGGTCACTTACCTCCTACCCATCCAGCTACAAAATCATCCAACTGAAGGCTGCCCATATGATTATTTTTTAATCAGTCCAGGTCAATTTTATTCTCAGAGCAGCTCACTTTCAGCTCCTTCAGCAGCAAGCAAGCAAGCAACAGAAGAGAATCTGATTCTCTCTCTGTGTCAGGCTGTTTTTTTCCACATCCCACAGTGACCTAGAGTGACTGCAAAGCGGCAGCTTGTTTCTTTGACCACTTTGACCAGCCTCAAAACTGGAACAACTTGATTCAAACCTCTCACACACTGTGTCTCTCAGAGTGCCTTCAAAGCACACAGTGACATCATACAGAGCTTAAAGGAACAGTGCAGTGATAGGCTCAGGTGACAGAAATAGTCACGGTATGTTCCCTGTTTGCTGAAAATAGCTATGGCATTCCATTTCCAAATCTATTAATTTTATGGTAAAGAGAAATACATTCTTTGTTTTTTTTCAAGCTTTTCCATATCTACCATCCTTTCTGCAATCAGAGAATAAATGTTTTCCTGTGGATGCTGGGTTGGCTTGATACTACACAAGCAACTTGAGAGACCAATGATATGTTTGGGGGTGGTGCTCAAGAAGAAGAGGGGGTCTGTGTTCCCCAGGAGAAATACTTAGAATGAAGATAATGCAATAAAGATAAAACATTACTAAGACTCCCACTTTCTAATTTATTTATTTATTTTGCCACTAAAGAATCACCACAGAAACTAATTGGATTTAGGGTTGGGCGCTTTATTACCTGCCCACGGGAGGGTTGGTGCAGCATGGGAGAGGGAGTCTGACCTAGCAGTCAGCGGATGCTCCACAACCCCTGGAGTCCAGAGGCATCCTAGGGATCCACAGCATTCCCCACTGGGAAAGCAGATCCCCTTGCCTATTGGATTCCACTGCTAAGGGAAGCGACCTATGTGGGGGAGCAAACTGGGTGCAAACCTCAGTTGGCTGTCCTCAGGCCACCTGGCAAAATGAGCCCCTGGCTTCCCCACCAGGTAATCTGCCCTTGTTTATGGGAGGCCCCAAACCCCAAGGAGTCTGATTGCACACCGAACTCCCTGCCAACAGGCTCTATCACATGCACACCTGCAGCTGTGACAAATTATTAACCATGACCCATCCACCCCAAACTCTGTAACAAGACTATTTGCATACCAACATAAGGTGGATGGGTGGGAAGCTGCTCATGTGGCATCTGGGGCAAAGAGGCCAGGACCCCACGTGTGGCACCTATATAGGCACCGTGGGTCCGGCCTCTAGCTGGCCTTCTGCTGCGTCAATAAGCAGCTGCGGTGAGTCCCAGCCACGTTTTCCAATTGCATAAAGATCCTGTGTGTATGTCTTTGTACATACAGTGTACATACATTTGACTGAACTAATGGACATGAGAGGCAGGAGCAGTGGGTATGATTCTACTCCATTCTCTCTTGTATAGTATACTCAGTGGATAACACCTGCTAGCAAAATTCTATGAGAGGCTGTGGCTGCTCGACATTGCAGAAGGTCCGATTCAATCCCTGGTATCTCCAGTCAGGAGATCTGGCAGTAGGTGATGTGAAAAAACTCTGCTTGAGATCTTAGACAGCCACTGCCATTCTGAATAGACAATTCTGACTTTGATGGACCAAGGATCTGATACAGTAAATGATAGTTTCGTGTGTAGCCCTGTGTATAATGTGATATATACTTCAGTGTATCATTTCCTTCCAACCATAGACAGTGGTAGCTGGGACCATCTGCTGTTTGCTACAGGGGGTTGTGGTATATCTATAGGACCTCCTAATTAATTTTATATTAGTTTTGTTCCATACTAATCTATATGCATTTTCTCATTTTTTAAAAAATTATGTGAGAAGCTTTAGGAACCATTTTTTTGTGGGAAAGTAGGATTAAAAATTAGTGGAGTGGATAGAAGTCCTCTGGCTGGGAAAGAAGGGGCTAGATCAGGAAGTGCACCTTCCCATGCTGGACAGGGTGCAACTTACAGTGGCACAAATGGCCAGAAACCTGGTAGTGATCTTTGATGCCTCATTAATGATGGATGCTCTGGTCACAAAGGTAGCACAATTGGTATTTATTTTTTTATTTATTTGTTTGATTGATTTTTTACCCGCTACTCCCAACAGCTCATGGCGGGTTACAAGCATCTGTATAAACCCCCCAATAAAAGCCCCTTAAAACCACAGACATAAAATACAGCAGATAAGAGACAATAAGATGCGGCAAAAAACCTTAAAATTCCCAATTCTGTCCCCAAAAAGAAGGTAAGGAAGGGAAGATGAAACCCCAAATCTGCCATTTATATAACAATGTCTTTTGTCTTGAGGGGGGTCAAAAAGATCTTCATTTATATCATTTACTAGGGGCAAAGTCCATTGTATCCAGGAATAAAACAGACGCTAGAGCTTGGCAGTAGGAAGAGGAGGGGGAGGAGGTGTCCAGTCTGTAAGGGCATAGGGTTGAATGTGTGTTGTATGGGAGGTTATGGTGGTGTGGTGACAAATGAGGACATGGGTGTGGAGATATGGGTGTCAAGACCCTGTGGTGTGGAATGTTCATTGAGTATGGGAGAGGACTGACCTTTGGGAATTGTGGCATAGTGGTTACTGATCAGCTTTCCAGAGCCTTGTCTTCAGATATGTGAAGGGAAAATCAGACTGGAGACTCTTCTTAGGGGAAGATTACATGGCAACCAATTCCTCCCAGTTCTGTGTCATTTCCCTTCTTGTGGGAATTAGGCCACAGACACAGAAATGCCCCCCTGCCGTAATACACATGGGATAGTAACAGTACACAGGTGTCCACCTTGCTACTTCTGTCTCCATTTTTCCCAGTGTTGATAAAATGTTATGTACCCACATGGTTCTTTCATGGTTGCTCCTTAGAAGAAGAAGTGGATTTTTTGTTTACTAACCAAAGGAGTCTCAAAGCGGTTTGCAAACACCTTTCCCCTTCATCTCCCCACAATAGACAACCTGTGAGAGATGTGGGGCTGTGAGAGGTCTGAGAGAACTGGGAATGGGCCACAGTGATCCAGCAGGTCTCAGGTGTCTCTAAGCAATTTCCAATCACCTTCCCTTCCCTTCCTTTCTCCTTCCTTCCCTTCCTTTCTCCCTGTGAGGGAGGTGGGGTAGAGAGCCTCACATGGAAGCCAGCAGCCCTAAGAAGAAGTCTCTCTGTGCACAGCAGTCTTTACCTTAGTAAGGTTTTTTATACTTACCAAGGTTTTTTATACTTACTTTTATACTTACTTACTTAAAAAAAACTTACTGTTTTTTTTATTTACCAGGCCAAGGTTGAAAAAAGGCAAGTCAGTTCCCATGTCTCTCCAGCCATTTACTTGTTCTTCCATCTATGCCAAGCTAAGCTACTAGCATCCTACTTGGCCCTAGAACACCTGGAAACTGTACTCCCTGCAACAGTCACCTCCAGAATTGATTTCTGTAACTCACTCTACGTGGGCTTACCCTTGACCCTGCTTTAGAAATTACAGGTGGTACAAAATGCAGCTGCCAGGTTTCTCATACATACACCATGGATCCAGTTCAAAGTTTTAGTTTAAGGCCTTATGTGGCCCAGGCACAGCTGCTAGGACATTATGGAGGGCTCATATTCAGCCTGTGCTGAGGCAGTTGCATTGGTTGCCAGTTGAGCACCAGATCAGGTTCAAGATACTGTTTTTGACCTTAAAGACCATATGTAGTCCAAGCTCTGTGTATCTGAGGGACTGTCTAACTCCCTATGCCTCACACAATGGCAAATAGATTGGAGATCCCTGGGCCACACGAAGTCTGCTTGGCCTCAATCAGGACCAAGGCATTTTCTGGTGGAATGAGCTCCCAGAACAGCTGAGAGCCCTGCAGGAGCTAGCAAAGTTCCATAGGGCTTTTCAGACAGAGCTCTTCTGCCAGGCCTTTGGTTGAGGCCAACGGGAGAAAGAGTAGGAACATCTAGCCCCTTCTCTGGTATGCTGCATTACCATTTCCCTGGACATAGGGTTGGGGGTGGGTGAGGTGGGGGTGGCTGGGTAAGTTGCGGTCAGTGTGTAAGGAGGTTGAGGAGTAGGAGGGTTTTTAAAAGATTGTTCTTGTTTTTATATTATTGTTGTGATCTGCCATGTGCCAGGTATGCTGGGAATGGTGGAATACAAACAAATAAAAATATTTTTTAGATGTCATAGGTAGGTAGGGTTATTTGTCTACCATACTGGGAGACTTTGTGTGTGTGTGTGTGTGTGTGTATACACAGGGCCTTTTCGCACGGGGATCTTTGTTGCAAATTGTTTGCGAAATGAAAAATCGCCATTTAAAATAGTGGAATTCGTCGTTATGCATACCTGCCTTTGTAGTGGAATCAGTTGCGTTTTTTAGCGTTTCCCACAGGCTTCCGGTCTCGGCAGAAATCGCTAGAAAGGAAGCGCTATTGCCAAGCTCGTCCCACCCCTGGCCGTCAAGCAGCCAATGGGCAGCCGTTAGCATGCTCCCAAACAGCCCCTTTCCCTTTAAGAAAGGTTTTTAAAAAAAAAAAAACGACCCATAGCAACGAATCTAGGTAGATTCGTTGCTACGGAGAGACCCATCCAGCTGCCTAACGTGAGCTGTCGTTTGATTGTATGATCGTTTGCACGCTGCCTCGAGTGATAAAAAAAAAATCCCCCCCCTCTCACGGTCCCGATTTTCGGCTGAATTTATGTGTAAAAAATAAAGGGACTTTATTTCAGCAAACGGGCTTTTATGTGGTTTGTGCTTAGTGACTAAAGGTGAAGGACTGAAGCCAGGGAAGCCTCTAAACAGAAAGAGGCTCGCTGGTGCGTTTATCCCCGCTCGCTCGGAGAAAAAAAAATGGCGATCGCTTCGCCAGAAGTTTGGAGGAGAGAGCCAGGGGGAGGGACTTTGAAGAACCAGCAACAATGGTAACGCACAGGTCTTTAGCGCTACTGTTGCAGATTGGTTGCAGGAGTGTATCGCTATCCGGAGGGTGAATCCACTTTTCTGGATTCCCCCGAAAGCGCTACAACGAAGCGCTTTTTGCGGGTCGGTTTCAGGATTGTTGCAGATTGTCTACGACGTCGTGGGTTATGGCAAATTAGTAGCGTTTCCAATTAGCAACCATTGTGCTATTTTGAAGCCGTGCGAAATGGCCCTCAGTGTTTGCCAACTCTGGGTTGAGAAATTGCTGGAGATTTGGAGATGGAGCCTGGAGATGGTGAACTTTGGAGAAGGGGAGGGACCTAAGCAGGGTATAATGCCATACAGTTCACCCTTCAAAGCAGCCGTCTTCTTCAAGGGAACTAATCTGTGCCATCTGGAGATAAGTAGCAATTCCAGAAGATCTCCAGCCCCCACCTGGAGGATGGCAGCTGTAACACAGAGGGCAGTCCTGGTAAGACATGAAGCTCCAGCTCCTAAACCAATCCAAAACATTTGAGAGTGTGGGTGGGAATTACTGGGTAACTTGCTGTATGTAACCAAAGAGCCCAGTTCTTTTACTCTTTGTCTATAGTTATCCATTACCAGATAAATCTTGTGAGACATTAACAAAGGTATTATAGTTTCACTGCATGCTATCTTCAGTTATATATTGCTCCAGCTGCAGCAGTTTGGACATATCCCACATAGCCTTATAGGGAGGGGCTGTGGATCATTTCCAGAGTGTTTGTTGCAGAGCATTTGCTTGGCATCCCAAAAGTCCCAGGTTCTGTTCCTGAGATTTCTCATTAATGAGATCAGGTAATAGATGATGTAGAAAGTCTTTCTTGGACATCTTTCACATGATGGATTAGGCTGGGAACACCGCTTGTTTGCACGCAGGGCTTATTCCTGCTTTCACACAGAATCAGGCCTGGTGCATCTGACGGAGAATCATAGAATCATAGAGTTGGAAGGGGCAATACAGGCCATCTAGTCCAACCCCCTGCTCAAAGCAGGATCAGCCCAAAGCATCCTAAAGCATCCAAGAAAAGTGTGTATCCAGCCTTTGCTTGAAGACTGCCAGTGAGGGGGAGCTCACCACCTCCTTAGGCAGCCTATTCCACTGCTGAACTACTCTGACTGTGAAAATTTTTTTCCTGATATCTAGCCTATATCGTTGTACTTGTAGTTTAAACCCACTACTGTGTGTTCTTTCCTCTGCAGCCAATGGGAACAGCATCTTGCCCTCCTCCAAATGACAACCTTTCAAATACTTAAAGAGGGCTATCATGTCCCCTCTCAACCTCCTTTTCTCCAGGCTGAACATTCCCAAGTCCCTCAACCTATCTTCATAGGGCTTGGTCCCCTGGCCCCAGATCATCTTCGTCGCTCTCCTCTGTACCGTTTCAATTTTATCTACGTCCTTCTTGAAGTGCAGCCTCCAGAACTGCACGCAGTACTCCAGGTGTGGTCTGACCAGTCCCGTATAGAATGGGACTATGACATCTTGTGATTTTGATGTGATGCCCCTGTTGATACAGCCCAAAATGGCATTTGCCTTTTTTACCGCTGCATCACACTGACTGCTCATGTTTAGTTTACAGTGCACAAGTATCCCGAGGTCTCGTTCACACACAGTGTTACCTAGAAGCATATCCCCCATCCAGTAGGCATGCTTTTCATTTTTCTGACCCAGATGCAGAACTTTACACTTATCTTTATTAAATTGCATCTTGTTCTCATTTGCCCATTTTTCCATTGTGTTCAGATCTTGTTGAACTTTGTCTCTATCTTCCAGAATATTTGCCAGTCCTCCCAATTTGGTGTCATCTGCAAACTTGATGAGTAGTCCCTTTACCCCCCTCATCTAAATCATTAAAAAATATGTTAAAAAATACCGGACCGAGCACCGAGCCTTGAGGTACCCCGCTACTCAACTCCCTCCAGTCTGATGAAACACCATTGACAACAACTCTTTGAGTGCAGTTCTCTAACCAGTTCCCAACCACCTAACTATCTGAAAATCCAGATTGCAGTTTTTCAATTTATCCATCAGAACATCATGGGGAACCTTTTCAAAAGCTTTATTAAAATCCAAGTAAACAACATCAACCAAATTTCCATGATCCAGCAAACCTGTCACTTGGTCAAAAGAAGTATGGGCAGTTGCTAATTTTATCCATTTGCTGGTGGTGGAGAGGGACTGAGAGCAACCTTCAATTCAGCCTTCATTTACCAAGTATGTTTTTACCGAAGCACTTCCAGCACACCAGAGTGACACAATGCTGGGTCCCTCCAACCCTTGCCCCCAGAGCTCTCACTGGTTGCCAGGCATGACCTATCAATCCTATATTACTTTGTTGTGGGCTTTTATTACAGCCACAGATTGGCATTTTTTCCTATGTCATCTCAGCTGGCCCAAAGATGGTGGACATTGCAGTACGTTAGCTTTCCTTGGTTGCTCCCTGTAGAGAGCTCAGAAATACAGTTAAACTCAAATATTCCAAATCATCCATCAGGTCCAAAACATAAGATTATCATCTGATGCTGCTCTTTGGAGTTTTCTGACAAAAAGCCTTATGACATCTATGCTATCAATTCACTCTTAATCTACAATCATAGCTTTCTGCTGATATATGTTCCACCAGAATCTCCTGCTATATGAAGACAACATCAGAGCCCAAATGTTTTCTTTGCTAGAAGTGGAAGGAAATCTCCCACCCGACTTTCTAAGGCAGAAATCCAGCCTTTTCTGGACCCTTGAAAAATCTACACAAGCTTTACCTCTAGAAAGGAAGCCTGAGTTCTGACTCTAAAACCAAAGAAAAGAAAATGGAAGTGAAGCATTTATACTTAAACTGCAAGTTTATATCGATTTAGATGATCCTGTGTTTTAAGCATCAAATGATTTTTTGGAGACTGTTAGCATACTGCCATCTGCTGTCAACAACAGTTAATCTAAGGTCTCTCCCCCCCCCCCCCCATACACTCAAGCTTTATGCTGTACTATTCAGGGATGAAACATGCTGGAGAATTGTCTTCTGATCTCCTGTCTTGTCTTTTTAAGCAGCCACTGGAGGAGGGAGGGAGGCTCGGTATTTGGTCAGAGCAGTGGCACCAGTGGGAGGGGACATTAGTTAACCTTTCCCTCACTTGACTATTCCTGCTTCAAATAGGTTTCTGCCCCAATATGCTATCAGTCCTGGAAGAGAAAAATTGCAAGCACTATACAGCCAATTGTGCCCCCCCCCCCTCACTTCAGGCTAATAGCAAGTTCAGAGTGAAAGTGATGTGGATTAGGAAAATGGAGGGTGGGGAAGAGGAAATTATCTCCTTTTCCAGCAGTGCTGCTGTGATCAAATGAGAAATATTCAACAAGATGCCCAGACTAGCAAAGAGCCTGGCTATTTCCTAGGCCCTTCTAGTACTGACTTCTTTAGACTTCCCAAAGCAAAGGAAGGAAAAGATGAAACAAAAAACAGTTGCAAAAATAGAGTTGCCAGGTCTGGCTTAGGAAATACCTGGAGATTTTGAGGGTGGAAGCTGGGGAGGAGAGAGTTTGGAGAAGGGAGGGGCCCCAGTGGTGCCATCGAATCCATCCTCTGAAGCAACCATTTGCTCCAGGAGAATTGATCTTGGTTGTCTCGTAATTCATAGTAATAGTGGGAGATCTCCAGGTACTACCTGGAGGTCAGCAACCCCATGCAAAGCTCATTTCTCATCTCATGAGGGATAGAGGGGGAGAGTTCAAAATCCCTGGTAAATGTAGGTGCTTTCAAAACTGTGTATAGAAAGACTGCCTTTGTTTTCAGCTGACCCTCCCTGTGTATTTTTTCTTGGTTGTCCTATCACAGCTGATGGACTGAATCCCAGCCCATGACCCTCTGAACACCTGGCTTCTTTGTGTTGATTTTCAAGCATGAGCCACTGGGTGCTGAGATAGTTATTTGAATGCTGACACCTGGTTTAGAACAACATAACAAACTGCACTTGCTAAAATTGCCACTTCTGACAGGTAGTAAAGGTAGAGAACCTAGAACTTTGGCATGCTGTAAGATAAGTGAGAACACAAATCTTTGTGCTGTACAAAAGATATTGAGATCTCTAACATCGAGATCATGGTTAGATGTATTGTATTGGTGCCACCCTCTTCTGAACATTATTCTCTCCACCAGGCTGAACTAAGATCAGAATTGTGACCATTGCCGCTATATGTTATATGTAACTTTTAATTGGGGTTTTTATGGGGATTTTATTGTGTTTTAACTATTTATGTTGTAAACCGCCCTGAGACCTATTGGGAGAAGGGCGGTCTAAAAATTAAATAATAATAATAATAATAATAATAATAATAATAATAATAATAATAATAATAATAATAATAATAATAATAATAATAATAATAAAGGGGGAAATGTGTATCCATTCCTGGCTGTGCAGTATGTTGCCTATGCAAAGCAGAAGAGGAGGAGGAGTTGGTTCTTATATGCCACTTTTCTCTACCCAAAGGAATCTCAAAGCGGCTTACATTCATATTAGAATCATAGAATCATAGAATCATAGAGTTGGAAGGGGCCATACAGGCCATCTAGTCCAACCCCCTGCAGGATCAGCCCTAAGCATCCAAGAAAAGTGTGTATCCAACCTTTGCTTGAAGACTGCCAGTCTTCCATTTCCTCTCCCCACAACAGACACCCTGTGAGGTAGGTGAGGCTGAGAGAGCCCTGATATTACTGCTTGGTCAGAACAGCTTTAACTAGAACAAACACTGATATATGTTATTGCTGTGGTTATGAAATGCATATATGGCCAATCTGCAGGAATCTTAATGTAGATGCTTCTCTATTGCTCTCATTGTATTTATCTACAGCTTTTGATACAGCAGATCATGCCATCTAGTTGAGGTACTGGGAAGAAGAAGTAGGTATCAGGGTGTCCTAGCTGAACTGGTTCAAATTGTTCCTCATGGACTGGACTCAAAAGGTTGCTACTGGGAACCAGTTGTCTTTGGTATAGGACCCTTCCTGTGGAGTTCCATAGGGAGCAATTCTATCCACAATAGCATTGTTTCAATATTGTTCCCGGTGCTGTCAGATGTGGACCTCTAGCTGAAACCAACTAAGTCCCTCGCCCCCAGATAGACAGTAATAGACCTTTGCTGGATGGGGGGAGAAGTGTGAGTTGTATATTTATTATCCACCATCTTGATATTGTGTTTTAATTATATTTTAATAGGTTTTATGGGATTTTATTGTTCTTACGAATTCTGTGAACTGCCGTGAGACATTTGAGAGAGGCGGTATATAAAATTAAAAATAAATAAATAAGCAAACAAACACTTTTAGGGGTGTGAAAAAAACCCTGGATGTTATAGGTTTGGAAGTGTTGGATCTGAAAATTATTGGTATTTCCTGATATTCCCGAATCCCAATACTGGTATGGTATTTGGATCCAGGATTCTTCAGGAATCCTGAATTTTTCAGCTTCATTTTACTCTATGGAAACAATTATAGTCAGTGGTCCTCATAGAGTTTAAAGAGGAATCAATTTGAAGATATCCATGTGACTGGGGGGATATTTTTAAAAAATTATTGGACCAGGGAGTCCAATTCTATGGGCCCTCAAAAAAGTGCCACCATTTTTCTTTGTTGCCATTGTTATAGCTGTTATTAGGGATGTTAAAGAAATGGAATTTGGGGGGGGGGTTGGATGTTTCCAATGGGGGGTGGCAGTTAAAGACATCCTTTAAACGCCTTTTCCAAATTGAGAGTTAATTCCAAAAAGGCATCTCCGGCAGTGTGGGCAGAGCTCATAGTGGAGCAGGCAGCCGCAGGGACATGGAGCAGGTAGGGCGGGTATCTCTAAACAACATTGGGCAGGGAGCTCTGCACTGCCTGGGTCACGCAGGCTCGGCTCAAGGGGAAGATGGGTCTGAACGGGTTAGGGTTGAGTGGGCAGGATCAGCAGCTCACAGGGACACGGGTAGAGCAGTTTGCGCAGTACCCGCCCCAGGTCCCACAGCGTCCCTGGCATGCTGGGACTGGTGTTTGGCGCAGAGAGAGGCGCGGCCTCAGCACATGGTGATGGCCTGTGGCTTGCGGGATGGTCAGGTGGGTTTTGGTTTTTGGCTGGTTGTGTCCTGTGGTGTTGGGTGGGCTGGGGTCTTGTTCGCGGTGTGAGAGTGCAGCAGATGCGGGCAGGTCAGTAGGTTCAGGCGCCACCAGGCCATTGACAGAGGGGCTGTGGTGTTCTGTGGTGCAGGTGGAGTGGTGGAGAGTCACAGATGCACAGTCAGGGACACGTGTGAGGCAAGGGGAGAGCGGCTGGTGACAGAAGGCGGGAGCTGTAGGGGCAGGCCATAGCTGCCCACACCTGGATTGGCCCTATTCCAGCTTGGACACCCTGGACACGCTCCACCCCCAGGCCGGTTTCACAAATATTAAGAGGAAAAATGGATAAGAGGAAAAATGGATAAGTTGTATTATAAGTACGTACATGTATACTTGTACACTACAATATGAACCCAAAGTAGCTTACATTATTGCCTTCCATTTAATCCTTACAGCAACAACAACTAAAAACAAGGATAGATAAGGTCATAAATCATACAGAATTGTAATTGGCTGGTTAGAACACAAAGGGTGCTTATCAGTGGTTCATCTTCAACTTGTAGGGGGTGGTTTACCTCAAGGTTCTGTGCTCAGGCCAGTATTGTTTAACATTTTATTAATGATTTGGATGAGGCAATACAGGGTACATTGACGAAATTTGCAGATGACGCTAAATTCGGTGGGATGGCTTATATCACAGAAGAAAGGACTACTCTTCAGGGAGATCAGGATAGATTGGACAATTGGGTCATAGCGAACAAAATGAGTTTTAATAGGGAGATGTGTAAAGTATAACATTTGGATAATAGAAATGTGATGCATAAATGTAAGGGGGGATACCTGGCTTGACAGTAAGACATGTGAAAGGGACTTAGATGTTCTGGTGGACAATATGTTGAATATGAGCCAACAGTGCAATATAGTACCTACGAAAGCTAATGGGGTATTAGGCTGCGATGCTAGAAGCATAGAATCTAGAGCAAGGGAAGTTTTAATATCACTCTATTTGACATTGGTTAGAAGTCATTTGGAATGCTGTGTCCAGTTCCCAACACCACAGTTCAAGAAGGGTATTGACAACTTGGAATGTGTTCAGAGACAGGCAACCAGGATGGTTGAGGGGTTGGAATCCATGCCTTTCAAGGATAATTGAGAGAGAAGAAGAAGAGTTGGTTCTTATATGCCGCTTTTCTCTACCCGAAGGAGGCTCAAAGCGGCTTACAGTTGCCTTCCCTTTCCTCTCCCCACAACAGGCACCCTGTGAAGTGGGTGAGGCTGAGAAAGCCCTGATATCACTGCTTTGTCAGAACAGTTTTATCAGTGCCAAGGTCACCTAGCTGGCTGCATGTGTGGGAGTGGGGTATCGAACCCAGATCACCAAATTAGAAGTCCGCACTCCTAACCACTGCACCAAACTGGCTCTGTGTATGTGTAGCTGTGCATGTGTTGCTTGGAGAGAGCAAGTAGTGATATGATCGCTGTATTTAATTATATAAAAGGTAGACCTGTTGATGAGGGAGCCAACTTGTTTATTGCAGCTTTTAGAGCCAAGGACTAAGAGCAAAGGGTTCAAATTATGGGAAAGGAGGTTCCACTTAAATATTAAAAAATATATTCTGAGGGCTGTTTACAGGTGGAATATGCTGCCTCAGAGGGCGGTGGAGTCTCCATTGGAAGCTTTTAGGAGGAGATTGGATGAGCACCTGCCAGGAGTATATGTTTTTTTTTATTTTTTTTAAAGGGAGGGGGGCTGGACTGGCTGGCAATTTGTGGTTTCTTTGAGCTCTGTCTGATTCCGAATCCTGTGGATGAGGTTAAACTGACAATGTGTGACAGGTCTAAGGTCATCCAGCAAATTTCTGTGGCAGACTAAGAATAGTATAACCATAGAGCTTCCAGCAATTCCTAGAGCTACCTCAAATATGACAAAGAGTAGTTCTAGGAATCACTGGAAATTATATTCCAGCAATCTGTAGAGCCACTCTATGTCACCCAGTAAAAATGCTCAAACTGCTGTTTGGAGCAGTGGCAGGCAATGGGACTAAGTGGAAAGTCTGATAAAGCAGCGATTAATGGTCACTGAAACACAAAGCAACTTTAGCCCCTTTCTACAAGAACTTCTTCATGGGTATATCTAATGAGACTATTTAATTTCTAATGTATGTTTTATTAGCTTTAATGCTTATTCGTATAGAACTCACACAGCTTAGCACCGTGACTAAATGCCAATTGTGTTTTTAGAAATTTGTTGGTCAATGACTATAATTAAACTGACTCATTGAGGTCATTAATTCCTAGGGTTGTTGTAGGTGAGAAATGACTTGATAACAACATGCCTACATGAGCTGCTTTCCTCCAGGTTTTTGGCAACCTTACCTGCAGCTGTTCCAGCTGATGGGAGTCCTTGGCAGAACTACTCCACCCAACAGTCTTCTTCATCTTCAAGGAAAGTCTTTGCCCTGCACTCCTCTTCCTCCCAGACAATCTGCTGCCAGTTCTGCCCCGCTGCTTGGGCAGTGACAGGGAGAGATGACAGGAGCTGCATCCTAACCCTGCTAGGATGAACGCTGAGAGCGCTACTCAACTGAAAGGCGTCTGGCCTGTCTAGTCTGCCATATGATTATTTTATTATTATTTATTCAATGTGTATTCTGCCCTCCCAATGTCGGATTTACTAGTACAGAGCTAACTTTCTTTGGGCAGGCCGCAGTAAAACATTGCAGTGGACTGGGAACTGCAGAGGTTATAACAGACCCACCCTGGCCAATAACTTCTCATACGAAGGGATTCCACATGCAGGCAATGGTTGCTGCAAATGTCTGGGAGCATCATGAGTCTCCACATATGATAATGATAATCCTAGCAAAACAAAATCTAAGCCGTACAGCCAAGAACTGGAGCTTCTGCACAAGGAGTGCACAAGGCATCTGCTGCCAAGCTATGCCTGCTGGAAATGAACTTCTTGCTTTCCGTTGGCCATACTGCTGCCCTCAAAATAGCCAGAAGGGGGCAATGTTCATTTCTGTCTGGGACTGTGGTGATGCTTCTGTTTGCATAGGCTTGTAAAGACCAGTATCACACTACTCCAATTCTGGAAGTTAAACTGAAGTAGGGAGCATTGATGTTAGATATTTCTAATCGCAATGTACTTAAAATGCCATTCATCTCCTTGCAAAGTGCATTCAGAAAGATATATGGGCAAGATCAACAACTACCTTGGCAGTTGCCTCTGTCCTGTGGAATTATCTGCCTGAGGAGATGCGGAAGGCCTCCTTGTTCCTGGTATTTCATTGAGTATGTAAAGCAGAATGGTTCAGGAGCGCATTTTTATAAAGGTAATAGTGCTACATCATAACTAATTATGCAGGACTGCATTTGCTTGATATAATACTATATTCAGTATAATTCCGCATGTCATATTTAATATTTATGATTTGTTCAGATGAGAGCTGCATGTCAAATCCCTGAAATTCCTAGTCCTGTTACATTGCTTATTAGATACATTATCCTACTGGTTGTGTTGATTTACATTATGCAATCCACCCAGGGTCTCAGTGAGAAAGGTGGATTATAAGTAATGTAAGTTAGTCCAGCAGCACCCTAGAGACTGAGCAGATTTTTTGGGGGTGGGGTGAGGTATAAGATTTCAACTTGTCAAGCTTCCTTTGTCAGCTCTGCTTGAAATGGTAGAAGTAAAAGATGCATTCATTGAGAAGCGGAAGGACCTGCAGCCAGAATTCCATGTCGCCATGGCTTAGCATCTCCTCTTCTTCCTCTGGAGCATTTATTATAGTGAAATGGTTGATGAGGTCACTGTGCTGCAAGTTTCCCTATCCCCTTTAGAGGCAGCCAATAAACAGAATATGATATGGCATGTGTGGAAGCTAGCACTTTGATATCACATCTAGCATGTTGCCTTACTGAAGATGACAGGGAAAGAGGGGAAGAGGAGGAGGAGGAGGAGGAGGAAATGCAAGGCTCCTTGTTTCAGCAGTGCCAGATGGCAGCCTCAGTGTGTTGTTCAGGCAAGGCTGGGACTCAGCAGGATCTAGGCTCTCTCTACATCCCTTGTTCGCATTTGGGCATATAAACACAGCACTTGTTGCTACCATTGGCAGACATGGGTTCAGCTGATTCCTTCTAGGGTTGCCCTGGGTGAGGAAATACCTGGAGGCTTTGGGGCTGGAGCCAGGAGTGGGTGGGATTTGGGGAGGGAAGGGACCTCAGTGGAGTATAATACTATTGAGTCCACCCTCGAAAGCAGCCATTTTCTCCAGGGGAACTGGCGATGAGTTATAATTCCAGGGGATTCCTAGATCCCACCTGGGGGCTGGTATCTCTAATTCCTTCAGATCCCAGCTGTAGAAGACTGTTAACAGGTAGGAGTACATAAGCCTCTTTGTTGCCCTTCATACACGATCATTGACCAGCATCAAAACATAAGATATGTTGCCATATTTTAGCGGTGAAGCTAAACTGTGTAATAGAATATGTATAAAAGATGAGTACCAAGCACAAAAGAATAACAGCAACTGAACAGTGTATGAAAGAAGGCCAGATGTTTGGCCTGAACTCTGGGGCTTGGCTGGAAGTCTTTGAGAGGCACTGAAAGATTTGTACTGAACTTCCATATTTGGATTCATGATAACTATGTTTGGATTATGGACTTTATTGTTGGCTGGTATTTTGCTGTTCAAACTAGAATGATTCTCTGTTATGCATCTATTTTGATTATATATTTATATTTTCTTCGTGTTATGCATTTCTGGTATTCTTTGGCGCGCTATTTAGTTGCTGTTATTCTTGTGTTTGGCACTTATCATTTATATATATTCTGTTACACAGTTTAGCTTCACTTTTCTGTTTGTGTGTGTGTGTTTTTTTCTTTTCTTTTTTGCACATACTGTGTACCCCATTTCCTTTGTACTGATATTTTAGATTGGGTCACAGTTAAAAAACTTGCGTAGAACTCTTTGAATGGACATGAAACTCATTGTACTCCAACTGAAGCCGAACCAGAGCAAAGTGATACCATCACCTCCCATGATCTGGACATGATATTCCGTTTGATACAGCCCAAAATCTCATTTGACTTTTTTAGCCACCGAGTCACACTGCTGACTCTTGTTCATTGTATGGTCTACTAAGACTCCTAGATCCTTTTCACACATACTACTGCCAAGTCTCTCCCATTGGTGACTATGATTTTCCTACCTAAATGCAGAACTTTATTCAGTTTATACCAGTTCTTGAGCCTATTAAGATCATTTTGTATTTTGTTGCTGTCTTTTGTTGTGTTTGCTACCCCTCCCAGTTTAGTATCATCTGCAAATTTACTAAGTATCCCCTCTAATCCCTCATCCAAATCATTTATAAATATGTTGAACAACACAGGCCCAAGGACAGATCCCTGGGGTACTCCACTTGTCACGCTTTTCCAAGAGGATGCTGAACCATTAACAAGTACCCTTAGGGTATGATCAGTCAACACATTTTACCAGCTTGTCAACAAGAAAATCATGTGGAACTTTATAAAAAGCTTTACTGAAATCCAGATAAACTATGTCCACTGCATTCCCCTGATCCAGCAAAGTAGTCAGTTTTTTTTTTTTAAAGAGATAAGTTTGGTCTGACATGATTTGTTCTTGCGAAACCCATGCTGAGTCTTAGAAATCACAGCTCTCTTGTTCCAGCTGCTCAAGGACTGACTGAAGATATGTTCCAAAATTTTGCCAGCTACAGATGTCATGCTGATGGATTGTTTTTTACCCAGATCCTCCTTTTTCCCTTTCTTGAAGATGGGGACAACATTTGCCCACCTCCAATCATCTGACACCTCATCTGTTCTCAAAGAAGCGTCAAAAATAATGAACAGAGGTTCAGATATTACATCTACAAGTTCTTTTAGTACTCTTGGATACAGTTCATCTGGCCCAGAAGACTATGTTTTTTTTAAAGAAACTTGGTGTTTATGGACTGCCTCCACAGTGATCCTAGGCCAACGTTCCCATCCCCCCCCCCCCCGTGTTGTGTTACCTTTTTGCAGCATTGAGGACCATTTAGAATCATAGAATCCTAGAATCCTAGAATAATAGAGTTGGAAGGGACCTCTAGTACAACTCCCTGCACTATGCAGGACACTCACACCCCATCTACTCGCTCATCTACTGTAACCTGCCACCCCTTTGCCTTCACAGAATCAGCCTCTCCATCAGATGGCTATTTAGCCTCTGTTTAAAAATTTCCAAAGAATGAGAACCCACCACTTCCTGAGGAAGCCTGTTCCACTGAAAAACCGGTCTAACTGTCAGGAACTTCTTCCGGATGTTTAGATGGAATTTCTTTTGAAATAATTTCATCCCATTTGTTCTGGCCTGTCCCTCTGGGGCAAGAGAGAACAATTCTGCTCCATCCTCCATATGGCACCCTTTTAAATACTTGAAGATGGTTCTCAGATCCCCTCTCATTCGTTTCATCTCTAGGCTAAACAGACCAAGCTCCCCCAACCTTTCTTCATATGTCTTGGCCTCCAAACCCTTCACCATCTTTGCTGCCCTCCTCTGGACATGTTCCAGTTTGTCAACATCCCTCTTCAACTGGGGTGCCCAAAACTGAATACAGTACTCCAAGTGAGGCCAAACCAGAGCAGAGTAAAGCGGTAACATCACCTCCTGTCAAAAAAAAAATCCCATTTGCCTTTTTAGCCACTGAGTCACACATTCCAACATTTTGCCAGCTACAGATGTCAAGCTGACAGGTTGATAATTACCCAGATATTACTTTTTCCCTTTCTAGAAGATGGGGACAACATTTGCCCACCTCCAATCACCTGGCACCTTACCTGTTCTCCAAGAAGTGTCAAAAACAATGGACAGTGGTTCAGAGATGACATCTGCAAGTTCTTTTAGTACCCTTGGATGCAGTTCATCTGGCCCAGGAGACTTTGTTTCATTTAAAGAAACTAGGGGCCATTTCGCACAGAGCTCAAAGTTGCTATTTGGTTGCTGTTAGCGAAATCGCTACTTCAACTAGCGAAATGTAACTAGCTGTGCCCGTAACGCACAGCTGCGGTTTTTGCGGAATTTAGCACTTTCACTTCTCGTCACTTTCGTAACCCACAGGCTTCCGGTTCTCCGTCTTTTCGCTACAAAGGAGGTCCCTTTTTAGCGCTTCTGGCCTCCCGTGCCCGTCAATCAAACTGCAGGCACACCTTTGACCTCGACCCTAAAGCCGGACTTGTCGGGGTTCCCTTTTTTTTAAAAAAACCCAGGAAACCCCGAAGCAACGCGTTATCGTCCGATCATTGGTGCCCTTGGAACGTGTTTTCTATTGTTTTCTATGAACCAGAGGTTGATGCATTGATATGTTTGATTGGTTAATCCCCGCCCACAGTACACGCCCACAGGTTACCTGCTTATATGCACCTGGGCAGACACGCGGTCGGCCTCACTCTTTGTTTGCGTAGCCTACTGCCCGCAGCACAGGTTAACGTTGCAATGGAGAGGATTATTTTTCAATTGTTGGCTCAGATGCTTGCGGTGGTCCAGCGTGTCCATACCACCGTGCGGCATAGGAGGGCTGCTATCGAGGACTACCGAGAACGTATTGCCGGAGCGATGAACACCAGTACAAGACGTTCTCAACGGGCAACCATGGCGGCAAAGAAGCACTGGCAAGCTCTGGCAGAGGTCCGGTTCCCCACCCGGTTCTGGGTGGACGAAAGATCCTCTGACTAGTGGGAAAATTTTGTGTGGGCTCGCTGGGATGATGACCACTGGATTGCCAACTTTAGAATGTCTAGGGGAACATTTTTTGAACTCGTGGAGGCTCTACGTGGCCGCATGGAAAGGCAAGTCACTGGCATGCGGCGCCCCGTGCCAGTGGAAAAAAGGGTGGCAGCCGCATTGTGGTACTTGGCCACCTCTCAGTACTTCCGGACAGTAGCCCAGCAATTCGGACTCGGAGTCACAACGGTTGGCGATATCCTTAAGGAGTTCTGCCTCGCCATGGAGGCGGAATTGTTCAGCAAAGTCGTGTGCCTCGGAGACCGGCTTGGAGCGGTGAGTGTCATTCTATCCCCTTTGCCCTTTAAATTTTTTTTCTTGTTTGACAGGTCAGCAACGAAGACGCGATGCACCCCACGCTGACATGCCATGGCTTATATTCTTTTCTTTCCCTTATTCCAGAGTATGGACGGGTTTGCCAGGCTTGGATTCCCGCATTGTTTTGCGGCCGTCGATGGAAGCCACATCCCTATCCGTGCACCCGGGGGAAGCATTAAGGAGTACGGGAACAGGAAGGACTTTTGTTCTGTTCTCCTGCAAGGAACTGTGGACTTCTCCGGACGGTTTATCGATGCCGAGGTGGGGTGGAGTGGCAGGAGGCATGATGCCCTTGTTTTCAGGGAATCGAACCTCAGGAAAGCCATGGACGAAGCGGTCTTTGTTCCAGGAAACCCCACCGCCACCATTGAGGGCGTGCGTGTGCCGGCGTTGGTGCTCGGGGACGGAGCCTACCCATTACGCCGCTGGCTCATGACTCCCTATAAGCGGCCAAGGACAGACGTGCAGAGCCACTACAACCTCAGTCACTCCCAGGCAAGGAATGTGGTGGAGCGTGCCTTTGGACGTTTGAAGTCCCGGTTCCGTTGCTTGATGTCACGACTCCATGTGCATATAGACAATGTGACTCCGCTGATCATCGCGTGTGTCATTTTGTACAACATCTGCGAGGACAAGGGACATAACATCCCCTTCCCTGTGGATGAACCTGATCCTGTAGTCCTTGAGGACACACAAGACATCCCTGAAGCAAGGAAAAAAAGGATCTATGCGGAGGGGTGCAAGGTTCGGGACGCTATAGCCACCCACATCTACAGAAACAGGAGGCGTGTTTGATTGTTTTTCCTACTCTGGTGTTGAATAAAGTTTTCTGTTCTTTGTTTAACCTTGTCTTGTGCGGTTTGTCTACTTAGCCAGCAAAAAAACGGGGATTCTCTGGTCCAAAAGGACTTTGACAGCCCTAAATGCTAACTCCCCGCTGAAATTGACAAACACAATACGGAAGCGCTGAACGGGGAAAGTTTGGGGAGGCGGGTAGCCAGGAAGTATTGGCGACCCCTGTCAAACCGGAGGATCAATCCACTTATGTTCCAAGGAATAATTTTATTGGTGGGCAGCTTTGATACATTTAAAATAGGGGTGGTCGATCGGAGCAACGCATGTTCGTTCCCTAACCGTCATTCCGAAGATGCCGAAGCCACGGAAGGGCTCCTTCTGGCAGCGCGCCGAGGCTGAGGCACTTCTGGAGCTTGTTCTCCAATCAAAAAGTGTTGGCCGCCTTATGGCCAGCACCCACTGCCACACCAAGGGTGCTTACCTGGTGTTGGCATCAAAGCTGAGGGAGAGGGGCTACGTCCGGACCTGGGAGCAGGTCCGGACAAAATTTAAGAGGGTGAAGCTGGACTTCCTCAACAGTCTAGAACAGTGGGGGGGGGGGGTCCCGCAGCCAAGTGGGAGAACGGTCTTCCACGACCAGATGGTCAAGATATGGGAGAAGGCTGGGAAGCCCCCCCTGGAAATGAGGAGGCATATGGGTGAGTGCTGCCCTCGTTGTGTTTTACCCTTAAACATGCATGGAATGACTAGCTGCCTCTTTCCCCTACTGTCCCCAATGAAATTCGAGAAAGTATTAAGATGCTGTCAACCCCCTCTGACTTAGCCCGCCAGTACTGTAGAACCACTTTGGTTATGCACTTTGAGTCTGATTGTGGTGTGGCCATCAGCTGTGTTTCATCTCTGGTTTGTTTGCTTTTACTTATGATTTCTCTTTTTCTTTGCCCAGCTACACAATCACCATCCAAGCTGGCAAAAGCACCTGAGCGTGAGGAAGGGGAGGAAGAAGGACCTTCCACCTCAGGACAGGCTGCAGGTGAGAGTTTTATGTCTTTGAGGGAGACCCATGTGTGTGTACCCCCATGGCCTTCGGGGAGGGCGGTATATAAATCTAAATAAATAAATAAATAAATAAATAAATAAATGGAGCCATATGGGAGCCTGCTGTGATGTTTCCATTTGAAGTGTGATTAAATTCTTTATTTGATTTCTATAGCAGAAACTATGGAGGCAAGGCTGCGTGCCATGGAGGCCAGGGTGACTTCCTTAGAGGCTGAAGTGGCAGACCTAAAAGGGGAGATGGAGCGGCAAAGGCAGCAGAGGAAGCGGAAGAACGTAGGTTATGTTCCCCACTGCCCAACTCTTCTCACACTGTGGCTAAGGCCACTAAAAAGTGTATCCATGTAAACTCCAGGTTGGAAAATATGTTTGGCACTAATGTGTACTTTTTCTCCCTCCCCACACAGTTAAGAAGAAGGAGGACGAAGACATCTTCCGCCGCAAAGTCAGGGGGACCATGGGACGGTTGTGCAGGAGAGTGAGGGAGATGGAAGGGGCTGGGGAGGGGAGCAGTGGGACCTGAGTTTTGTTTTCTGTTTGTGTTGTGGGGTGGGGGGTGTTGGGGGGGTTCCTAGTTACATTGCCCATTTTTCTATCCCTGTTAAACTGTTTGTTAAAATAAAATGTTGTTGCAAATTTCCTGAAAAAGACTCCAGTGTGACTCCTTACACTCGCACACCTTTCACCCCAAACTCCTAAAACACCTTTAACCTTTAAAACACCCTCCAACCTCCAACCCACACAACAGTACCAGAATAGACACAATCACTAGAGAGGGTACACAGAGACAGAGTCAAAAATATAAACTTTATTTAACAGACAACAGCAAACACAGATAACGTTAAATAGACAAAGTGGCCCAAACTAGGAGGGGGAGAACTTGTCCGCGGGTTTAACTATTCTCTTCCCGAGAACAGTCCTCCTTCTCGTTTGGGTCGAGGCATTCTGAGACGGGGTCGGTGGGGTGGGTGCTGGAGGTGGTGGGGTAGGTGTGGGTGGGGGGGGGGACGTGCACGGTAATCTGAGGAGGGTTGGACGTCTCCATAACCGCGACCGCCCTCTCCATCAGCCTCCTTATCAGTCTCACCTCCTCCACGCCTTTGCGTAGGGATTGGTTCGACTCCCTAAGGATTGCCCGCAATTTTTTTCCCTCCTGGGCCATGAGGGAGAGCATCGCCTGGTCTGCGGCAGCGGCACGCCTGGACTCCTCCTGGCAGTGCTCAAGGATCCTTTCTCCAACACTAGTTAAGACGGAGACGCGCCGCAGCCTGCCGCGTTCCCTCACCAGCCTCTCCTCTGCTTGGAGAGCACCTCTAGGTGGTGAGCCGGCTGGCTCATCGTCTTCTGAAAGGACCTCTGTTGGCAAAAAATGAGAAACAGAACTGTTAGTACCATCGAGACAGTCAAAACCCACTCTGGTGCACATGGTGGCCTTTCTTGGTTACATATTGTTAAACCAAGACTCAAAACAATGCCAGGGGAGCACACAGTTATTGTTTGTTTGCCCATGGTGGCCTTTCTTGGTTACATATTGTTAAACCAAGACTCAAAACAATGCCAGGGGAGCACAAAAATGAAAAGGAAGCACACGGTTAGTGGCTTGCGACATTGTCCTGCAGCCATGGCTCGAAAGGAACAGTTCATGCACGCTCACCATCTTGGATCTGTATCCGCCTGCGCAGGGCAGGAGGTCCAGCCACCCCACGCTCCTCCTCCTCCTGCGTCCCGGGTATGAAATCTGCAAAAAGGAAAAAAAAACATGATTTATGACCAAAGTGTGACAAAGCAAGCTTCAAACCCTAAAGCAGCAACGTTGAGGGACTCTCTTCTGTCTCTTAGCAGTGCTGCTGCCCTGCACAAACAGAAAAGCACAAAGCAGTTAAACCCCCCCCCCCTTATTGCAACTGATACTTACCAACATTTGTTGACGCCCCAGAATCACTGTCCTCGGCCACCGCTGCTGGGGACTCGAGGACCACCGTCCCAGGCATCTGTGTCTCTGTGGACAAGAGCAGAAAATAGTGAAAAAGGAGCAAGCATACAACCTGAACCACACAGCAAGCTCCCAAAGTAGTGGCTAAAGCACTGCAGAAGGCCTATGGCTGAGGCATGCTGCAAAACTGTTTGGGTTGTTGGTTAAACAGTACCGTTTCAAAAAGCCACCATAGCAAGCAATCCACAAACATCCTAGCATATTATGCTTTGCAACGAACACAAGGCATACAATAGTGAAAAAGGAGCAAGCATACAACCTGAACCACACAGCAAGCTCCCAAAGTAGTGGCTAAAGCACTGCAGAAGGCCTATGGCTGAGGCATGCTGCAAAACTGTTTGGGTTGTTGGTTAAACACAACCGTTTTAAAAAGCCACCAAAAGCAATCCACAAACATCCTAGCATATTATGCGTTGCAACGAACACACGAGAAAACGATTCCCAAACGTCAGAACACACATTTGCTCAAAATGAAATATAAAATTAAAATAAAAGTGCTTACCGGAGGCAAGGGGCGTTTGCTGAGGAACCTCCTCTGGCTCCCCAGGAGCGATGGCCATTAGGTCCAGCGTGACCATGTCCGCGGCTCGTTGCTGGACGGGGGGTGGAGGACGGACAGTGGACGAGGTGCCCTCGCCGGGATCCTCCTCAGCGGGTGGTTCCTCGACCGGGGCAGCCGGCTTCCGAACCACCTTCAGGCTCCTCCCGACGCGCTTCGGCCTGCCGGCTCCTTCCCCGTCGCCGTACAGCGGACGCTGCTCCTCAAAGTAGGGGCAGGTCACCTTCTCGTTGCCAGAACCCTTATTATGGTTCACGGCACGCATATACTCCGCCCGCATTGTTTTAGTTTTTGACCGGCATTCAAGGCCGGTCCTGTTGTGGCCCAGGGCACGCATCTTGATGGCCACTTGTTCAAAGACCTCCCGATTCATGTGCGAGGACTGGAAGGCGTCCTGGATTTTCTCTTCCGAGAAAATCGCGATCAGGTCCCTGATCTCCGCGTCCCTCCATGTTGGCCCACGGCCGGTCGCAGGGACGGACGACGCTTGCGAAGAAGATTCCATGGTGCCTTCGCGAGTAGCTGAGCAAAATGGAGGTGCGAGGTGCAGGGTGCAACGGATCATATACCTTCCCGCACACAAAGACAAAGGGACTAGCCGGCTCCTGATTGGTGGAGGGCAGTAGGGGACACGCACATTGGCCACATGAGGTCACATGTCATGTTCAAAACTCCTCGCGCGGGAACAGGATCTGCTCCTAATGGCCAGATTAGCGCCCTTGTTGTTTGACTTCTCGCATGCGCTGATTCGTCCACACGCGAGAAGAGCAGTTTGAACATGCAGCGGGAGCCATTTTACTGAAATGTCCGCCATTACAAAAACGCATGCCGGTCTAAAACCGAGAGCAAGTGCAGCGGTACGCGACAGTTCCCCAATAATATTCACCAACCAAAGCATAAATCAATGACATGTTACTGGCGAACGTTCGTTGGCACGCTCAGCGGAAAGTTTTTTAAAATGAACGGCGGACGGCGACTCCGCTTGCCGGAGGTCTAGCCGCCAATGGAAGGGGTTGTCCGCACCCAAGCACAACCACGCACCCGGAACTACACAAAGACCCACTACACATAAACCGCCCCTCATGATATCACCTCGAATCATTTCTATTGAACCCCTCTAATCTAAACAGGAGACTGCGAGCGGCGAACGTTCGTTGGCACGCTCAGAGGAAAGTTTTTTAAAATGAACGGCGGACGGCGACTCCGCTTGCCGGAGGTCTAGCCGCCGATGGAAGGGGTTGTCCGCACCCAAGCACAACCACATACCCGGAACCACACAAAGACCCAATACACATAAACCGCCCCTCATGGTACCACCTCGAATCATATCTATTGAACCCCACTAATCTAAACAGGAGACCGCGAGCGGCGAACGTTCGTTGGCACGCTCAGAGGAAAGTTTTTTAAAATGCTCCCTGTACGTTGACTCCGCTAGTACTGGCCGAAGGTAGACGGGGTTTTAAGCTTTGGGCAAATGTTTGTAACGTGACGGTGTGTGCCACTGTGCTTTTGAAATACTCTTGTGGTGTCCGGGCAGAATTTCCGAAAGTGATCGTGCTTGAAAGCCAGTCGCTGTCTCGTTGCCTCGTAGATCCCCGCTCGCTCGGAGAAAAAAAATGGCGGACAGTTCGCCGGAAGTTTGGAGGAAAGGCTCGGGAGGAGGGACTTTGAAGAGCCCGCAACAATGGTAATGCACAAGTCTTTGGCGCTATTGTCGCAGATTGGTTGCAGGAGTGTATCGCTATCCGGAGGGTGAATCCACTTTTCTGGATTCCCCTAGAAGCGCTACAACGAAGCGCTTTTTGCGGGTCGGTTGCAGGACTGTTGCAGATTGTCTACGACGTCGTGGGTTATGGCAAATTAGTAGCGTTTCCAATTGGCAACCATTCTGCTACTTTGAAGCCGTGCGAAATGGCCCTAGGTGTTTGTGGACTGTTTCAACAGTGGTCCTAGGCCACCATTCCCATCCCCCATGTTGTGTTACGTTTTTGCCACATCGATCACTATTTCCCTCACAAGAGAAGACTGGGGAGAAATAGGAGTTAAGTATTTCAGCCCTCTCTTCATCATATGTTATAATTTCACTTTCTTTTCCTTGCAGTGGTCCTATGGTGTCCCTATTCTTTTTCTTGCTTGAAATATCACTAAAGAAGCCTTTTTTGTTATGTTTAGCATTTCTTGCTAGCCTAAGCTCATATTGAGCTTTAGGTTTTCTAACACTCCCCCTACAATTATTTGTATTTGTTTATGCTCATTTTTGGTAATAAGGCCTTCCTTCCATTTCCTAAATGACTCTTTTTTATTCCTCAAATCTTTTGACAACTGCTTATTGAGCCAACTTGGCTTCCTTAGGCTCCTTCCATCTTTTCTTCTCAAGGGAATTGTTTGTGACCGAGCCTTCAGTATTTCACTTTTAAGAAACTCCCAGCCCTCTTGGACTCCCATCTCTTTAAGTCTTCCTGACCACGGGACACTACGCAACATACCTTTAGGTCTGTGAAAATCAGCTTTCCTGAAGTCCAGTCTATACGTACAACTACGCAAAGGTTTTCTCTTTCCCATGATTGAAAATTCCAAAAGCACATGGTCACTATTTTTTTTTAATCTGACCTCAAACTTCCCAGGTTCCATGCACACGTTCAAGGGCAAGGTCAATACAGCAGAACAGGCCAATGGTACCATCGCCCTCCATGGCCTACTATGATCAGAACAAATCAACCAACGGCCTCAGAGAGGTGGCATCTGCAGAGAAAACAAAACTGAAGATTGCGGAAGTGTAGAAGTCACGGTAAGAGAAGACTGAAAACACAGCCCAGCATACGATTTGGTCTTTAGGTAGTGATTAACATTGCATTCCAAGCAGGTCCACCCTGAATCCTAAAGAGTGCCTTACTTCCAGGAAAGTGTTCTTAGTGTATTGTAATTATAGAAGCATGTTTTTCAAGCATCATGTTTCCACAGATGGAAGACATTAATGAGAGAGGGAGATACCATTGCTATTCTCAAATAAGAAGGGCACAGAAGTCTGAATAGAAATATCAGAATGACAATGTGAAAGAGGACACAAATGTTTTGCTATGGTGTCTAGGAGATGATACTTTTCAACTTTTTTGCAAGTTTTTAACATTTATCTAGAAACCACAGTATAAGGAAAAATGATAACGCTATGGTAAAACAGAAAAGAACAAAATATGTATATAAAGAACCATGACTTCAGACTATATGCATACTATTAGTTAGTGAACTCTTTCTAAGTACATTATATAATGTTTTTCTGTCCTTACAATTCCAGTAGCCCACAATCTGATTATTCTTTGAGGATCTTTATGTTTTTGTAATAAAGTTACTCCAGTAGTGTAAATACCTTATTTATTTATTTATTTATTTATTTATTTATTTATTTATTTGTTTGTTTGTTTGTTTATTTATTTATTTATTTATTAGGTAAAAATCCTGCTGCATGCGTCAATGTAGTAGGCACTGGTGAGGGATTATTTGGGGGCGGGCAGATGGAGGAAGGGCCTCCTGCACTGAAGTGGGCTCCTGCACTCTCCCTTACCTTCCCCCCAGAATGTGGCATGGGGAGTGGGTTCAGAGCTGCCCAAGCTGGCTGCTCCCCAGGGCAAGCCCCCCCCCCACGGGCCACCAGCTCCTTTCGGCCTCCACCCGCACCTTGGGCCACCTCCTTCAGTGAGTGGCTGCTGGTGTCTCATTCTTGCGGCTGACCCTTCCTCGCGGTGCTGACGGTGGCTCAGGGTGGTTGCTTGTCTTCGTGGTTGCAGCCAGGTCATCCTGGTGGCTGAAATTGGCGGGTCCTCGCAGCTATGGCCGCTGGCTCTTCGTAGCCTCCTCAGCCTCCTCATGGCTGCCGCTGCCACATCCTTGCAGGTGGTTCCACTGCTTCAAGGCCACCATGTCATTGCTGCTTCTGCCTCCTCCTTGGGGCCTGGCCACCGCTTCAGGCCATGTGAAGCAGCAGGCTGGGCAGGGCTTGGTGGCTGGCAGGGATTGTGTGGCTGTGAGAGAGTGCATGCCTCGCAGCTGAGTTTTGGGGCAGGTGCTGCAGGGGCTGGCCCAATCTGTGTGTGACCAGCTGTGCTAGCTGCGCCCGGATTGGCCCGCCTCCCTGGAAACAAAGACCAGACACCGGATGTATCCTGGAGAGCAGACTGTCCCTAATGCCATTTTCAAAATATATATGATTACAAATTCTATGGGATTTTCTGCACCTTGAAAATGTAGCCAGAGACCCCCTGGAAGCAGGTGCCATATTGAAGCCCCTTCACATGATGTTGCCCCCCTCCAGAGGCTGGCCAACAGCCAGCTCGTGAAGTCCTCTATTTTAATTTGCAACTTGGTGAATCCCAAAATTGGATTCACCACCCTGAAGGAAGGTATGGTGGGGAAAACAAACTGTAGTTGTCAGCTTTGTCCCACCCTTGCTCCTACCCTCTCCCCCTACCTTTCCCTGTCCAGTGAAGGAGGCAGATCCCCCCTGCCATTTAACAAGTCCTTTCCCTCCCCCTCCCTCATGGAGTACCTAGTAAGCCGTGTACTCCTGTGGTGAGGCATGTACGTTTGTGGGTGGAGGCAGCAGTGGCAAGGCCTCGCAGGGGAGCATGTGTGTGTGTGGGGGGGGGGGGAGGCAGCAGCAGCAGCAGCAGGGGAGTGTGTGTGTGTGTGTGCATGTGTGGAGGGGGGGCAGCAGAAGGGATGGAAGTTTGACAGCTTGAGTGAGAATCTGCCTTCCTCACCCTGCTATATTTTTTGTTGTTGTCTGTCTTGCGTGGCCATGAACGTGTATTGCCATGCATTACTTTCAGTTTTTAATATTGCTATGCATATATGATGCAGTGTATAACAACAAATAAGTCATAATTTTAAAAAAATTCGGACATCGCGGGAACTCCCAACTGGATATGCCTGGATGGGATTGGTCGGCTACAGTGATTGAAAGGCCGATGAGAGGTGCATTGCTCTTTCATCTGCCTTTTCAATCCACAGCTTAGGAGGGAAAGATGGTGGCTGAAAAAGGTGAGACAGCATGAATGTGAGGAGGGGACAGGAGGCGAGATATACTATCACATGACTGGGATCAGAATACGTGTCACTATTTTGAATGATATGCAGAAATGACCAATGTATATACCGCCCTCCCTTGTGACTCAGGGCGGTTTTAATTAACCAATCAACTTAAGGCCTATAATTCATCTTCCTCCTTCTTATGAAGACAAGTCTTGCAGCCATCATCAAACACAAAGTCTGGTATTGTTTAGGAACTGAGACTACATAGTTCAGTAAAACTCATTCAATTGTATTTTTTGTTTAACATTGGAAAGCCGCTGTCTTCAAAGCACAGTGCATAATACATTTCTCAGACTACTGTCTGTTTTACCATATTTCTAAAGAGAAATACATGACTTACTAGAAAGTCTAAATCTGTACTAATCAAATCATGAAAAGCATTTTAAAGCTTTCCCTAATACAATATTTTTCTATAACAACTTAGAAAGCAGAAACCATGTCATCCTAAAACGAGTTATACTCTGTTCAGGATTTCCATATAAAGGCCCTTTAAATGATATTCTGTGGTTCTGGTGAGGTAACCAGCTTTCCCCAGCCTCTACTTATTTAAGCATGCTGCCTCTGTAACTCTCACTCCATATTGTTATTGATTGCAATCATATTGGATAACTGAATGTAAAAGAAACATTCTTGTCAAAGACTGAGCTCTGCTCTTGTAAAATGGATATGAATATGGAATTACACACAATGAGCAGTTGTTCACAGAAAGGTTCTCCAAGTGGCTGCATAATATTTCAGCTGTGTATTGATGACTAAGGCTTAATAACTGAAGCAGACCTGTGGGAATACATCTGCTAGATATAAATATTAATGAAAAGAAAACAGAGACGGAAGATTAAAATTCATCAATCATCTCTTATCATCAGGTGCTATCTAGGCTCATTTGGAATGAGACACTGTCACCTTTTTGTTTCTAAATTGTAATTAATAGACCTTTTTGTAAAAAAAATCACAATAAATACATTAATTACCCTCCCCACTTATCTCTGGACCTTATGTAAACTCCAGTTGGTTTGTGTCATGATTCATTACCAATTGTCAGTCATGAACACACTCTTATGTGGAAATTGTTTTGCTTGTGAATCAAAAAGTTAAAAACCTTTGGTGCAAATTATTTTGTCAGAGATTTGTCATCCTGAGATGTTTTTCTCCTATTTGATTCCATAAGACAATGTTAGACCTTCTACATGTGCACAGATACCTTCAGTGCCCTCACACGGTTCAATGATGTGGTGGCTATTGCACTTGGTTAGCGAGGCCTGGTGTGATTTCCATAGCTTAAGAGAATCACACCACTTCCAGAATGACACAGATCTAACAAAACAGAAGAGAGAATCCATTAAAACATTAAAGCATCCATAGTTTTAATCTATTGCTAGAACAATGGGAGACTCTTTAAAATACCTCCTGCTTTGTAAGCTTGTTTCATGGCTGTTGACATTGGAACAACTATGTGTGTGTGGAGGGAATCATATGAAACCTGGCTGGACCACAGAACCAGTTCAAGAATGTACCTAGTGGATATATAATCGTACTTGTGGCACTCTTTTCAAAACATTGGATAGCCCATAGTCCTCTGCTGGTGTTCTACCTTCATAACTGGTTAGTGGCCTAAAGGCTTCTAGAGTGATACAGGATCCTCAGGCCTGATCCCCAAGCTAAGAGCCACAGGCCCAAAGGCTTTTGACTCTTGCCTCTGCCTGGGACAGGCTTTCTCAACCAAGGTTTCATGAAACCCTGGGGTTTCTTGACAGCTCTGGAACAGTTTTCCAAATGGGTGGGCATTAAATTTTTAATATGTATTTAACATGTATTTTAAATTTGTTAAACATTTATCAGGTTATATGATCGTATATGGTCATGTTGACCTGCCTCCCCTATGCCCAGTGATGAGCCTGGAGGGAGTGGGCACTGTATGGGCATGTGCACAGCTATGCTTCCCAAACACATTCTGCATTATGGCAACACTTATGGTGTTTCTCAATGCCTGAAGAAAGCTTCAGGGGTTTCTCAATGGTAAAAATGTTTAGAAAGTTTGGCCTAGGAGAAGCCTCATGATGTAGCGGCTCACAGCTCCAACCTCCCAGCAGCAACAAGTGGAGGGTGGGGCCCGGAATCAGCCCCAGGCCAACAGACCTTTTTCAATGAGCAACTGGCCAGACAAAAGACCCAAATAGACCCATACAAAAACATCACTCTCCAGCAGACTACAAGCACCCATTCATCCTCAACCTGTGTCCTTTCACAAAGCAACCTCAGTTAATGTTCCACAGTAGCTTAGCAGTTTAGGAAAGACAAAACATCCCCCTTCCCTGAAGCTCCAGGGTTCCTTCTCCTAGCCCAGCTGGCTTACTTGTACCTCTCACAATTGTTTTGCATTTGGGGACACCCCAGGTTGTGCAAACATATTTATGGCATATGTAGAATTCAGCAATTATCCCCAAGCAATTGCGTTTAAAAGGATCAAGTTATATATGATGAGAAAGACCTGGGATCCTGGAGAGACAGTACTGAGTAGACAGTACTGACAGCAGCTTCCATCTGCCCAAAAATGATGCTTTAGCCCTCAAAAGTTCTTGAGTTTAAAACTGTTAGCTGAAACTGTTAGCTGAAACATCAGAAGGTAAGAAGAATCAGCTCTGGTAACTCTAGTAACTGGATGGGAGTCCACCAAGGAAGAAATCTAGGATTTCTACATGGAAGCAGGCAATGGCAAACCACTTCTGTTCATCTCTTGTCTTGAAAACCCTGCAGGATAAATTGCCATACATTAGCTGCAACTCAACAGCACTTTCTACCACCTGTATTGGCATTTATTGCTGCATAACATGTGAAATAAACTCTGATCCACTGATACCTATCTACTGATGGCTGTACTTGGTAACATGCTTCAAGCTCCCCTCTAGAATGCCCTGCTCAAGCCATGGTCTGCAGGGATACTTCTGTGGGGTTTAGACTAAGCACTCCTAAAGCTCTAATAGTCGTCATGTAAACAGAACAGCCAGAATGAAAAGTGACCTGAGAGGCCCAGCAAGCAAGCAATACCACATCTTGTCATTAACAGCCCAAAGCTTTAAAAGCCCTCATTCTTCCATGACACAGGGCTGGGATAAAAAAGGTCAGACAGGCGGTTTGAGCCCAAGGGTCCAAAAGAATTCATCATTGGCGATGCAAAAAGACCCCAAGCCCTTCAACATAAGCCAAGTAGGTGGGGTACAAACAGACAGACTTCTTGACTCCATTGGCCGAAGGAAGAATTGAGCATGATTTAGGATTGTTAATGGATGCTGGTGTGGAGGTGCACTTTTATCTGCACTTATGCAGTGCTCTCCTAGCACACACCAGGTGTTTTAGAAAGTAGATGAGTCTGGGTTCAGCTGTAGCCCAGCAAGGCTTGTGATTGGACACTGCCACTCCAATTGGTTGGGAAGATCAAAATAACATTATTTCAGTGGCAGTTGTTAGAGTCTTTCACTCATCTTTCCCAAGAAAACTTTTTAAATTCCCTCTTTTCTCCCCTGCACTCTTTGTGGCTGGATCTCCTCTTGTGTCAGCTACTTTGTGGCTGCACCAGCCACCCAGTGTCAGAATTCCAGTGGTGCCCCTGCACAAGACAGTCAGCATGGTGTAGTAGCTAAGAGTGGTGGCCTCTAATCTGGAGACCTGGGTTGGGTTCCCCACTCCACAGGAAGCCAGCTGGGTGACCTTGGGCTAGTCACAGTTCTGTCTCAGTTCTCTCCGCCTCACCTACCTCACAAGGTGTCTGTTGTGGGGAGAGGAAGGCAAAAACTATTGTAAGCTGCTTTGAGAGCCCTTCAGGGAATAAAAAGCAGAGTACAAAACCAGCTCTTCTTCATGGGTGCTGAAAGGTAATTTATGTACTTCATTTATATTTATGCCATTTATCTTTCCTTTATTTTATCCTCACAGCAACCCGTTGAGATAAATTAACTCAAGAGTGTCACCCAAGGTCACTTAACATGATTCTTGAATAGAGTAGAGAGTTGATTCTGGATCCTATATCCTTTCCCAGCCTGAATGGCCCAGGCCATGCCAATCTCATCATACCTTGGAAACTAAGCAGGGTCGGCCCTAGCTAGTATGTGAATAGAAGAGCTGCAAGAAATACCAGGGTTGGGATGCAGAGGCAGGCAATGGCAAACCTCCTCCAAATGCCTCTTTCCTTGAAAGCCCCATCAGGGATTGCTATATGTCAGATACAATTTGATAGCACTTTCTACCACCAAGGAACCCTAGTCTGACACTCTAACCACCACACCACACTGCAATCTGACCTGCAGGAAGCAGTACTGAAGCTTTCCACTGGGTGGAATTTAAATACTGGAATGTTGAGGAACACTCAGTCTCTTTTGCCCCAGACTTTAAACAGTCATGAACATTTGGCATCAGTTATATAATCAGAGCAGATCTCTTTTTGTAGTCCTGAGCACCCAAGCTACTAACTTCTGGGGCTCTTGTTTATAACTACTAACTTTCACTACAATTGCAGTTCTAGGGTTTAGAATCAGTGTAACTGAGTGGTTAGAGCATTAGACTGGGGAATAGGTTTACCAGCCTCCAATCTCCTGGAATTATAATTTACTAGAGGCAAAGCTTGTTGCACCCAGGAATACAATGGGTGCTAGCACAAACACCTGCACTGTGTGGCCTTCCTGGGTTCTTAGGTATGGGTTTTGTCTTGAGGCTGACACATTGCACTGCCAATCTCCCCGCAACATTTTGAACCCTGTTATTTCTGACATGCTCAGTAATGTTCCAGAGGTGTTAGCAAAAGTCAACAAGGCCTCACATATCATGTTTGAGCAGCTGACACAAATGATTGGCTATCTATAAAGTTGTCTGGTGGAATGACTCCTGTAGCCAACAACAAGGGCCATTCCGCACGACTTAAATGTAGCAGAAGTCTTACCTTTGGTAAACACTACAAATTCAGTTCAACGTTCCGCATGACGTCGTACACAATCTGCAACAATCTTGCAACACTCCCGCAAAAAGTGCTTCGTTGTAGCGCTTTTTGGGGAATTGGGAAAAGTGGATTCCCCCCGAAAAAAACTACACTTCTGCGCACAAGCTGCAACAAACCAGCAAAAGACATGTGCATTCTCAATGTAGCGGTAGAAAGAATGTCCCTCCCCTGCTCTCGCCCCCAAACTTCCAGAGAAGTGATCACCATTTTTTCCCCTTCGACCTGCAAAAGCAACGAATGAGCGAGGCTTCACTGGCTGAAGTTCCTCCACAGAAGTAAAACAAAGCTCCCTAAATTCCCAAACACAACACAGCCCCCTATTCGGCAATGCCTGTAATTTCGGCCACAAATCGCACCCGTGGGGGGGGGAATTTTTTTTCTACTTGAGGAGCGTGTAAACGATTAATCACCAGCTCCTACGCCAGGAAAAAGGTCTTTCCGATGCAATGATTGAACTTATATTTGTTGCAATGGGTGTGTTTGGTTAAAAAAACCCAGTTCTTAAAGGGAAAGGGGCTTTTCGAGAGCATGAACACAACAGCCCATTGGCTGTTCTGTTTGATTGATGGCCAGGGGCGGGAAGAAGCGCAGAAAAAAATAGCTTCCTTTGTTGCGATTCCAGCAAGACCGGAAACCTGTGGGGAATGAATGAAACGCTACTGGGACTACTAAAAATAAAGGTATGCGGAATGACAAATTCCACTATTTAATATAGCATTTCTGCATTCTGTGAACAATTGGCAACATTGGTCCTTGTGCAGAATGGCCCCAAGTTTCTACTGTAATGGCTGAGGTTCATGTGATTGATTTATAAAATAGCCAGATAAATGAAATTATGGTTTTGAATCACAGCCCACAACTCTTTTTAAGGAAGAGAATCTAAGCACCAACAACCATCTCCATTCCTCCAGTGAATTTTTTTAAAGCCTCAGTTTGAAAGTGAATCAAACTGTAGAAAAGTACTTTAAGGGCTAGCAGGGTGTGTTTTAAAAGATCTTTCATTGACTAAATGGATTCATTGAAAATCATTACCAGCATATTTAAGCTCTTGCATTTCCCCATGAGTCTGATGTACAGTGCAATCCTAAGCAGAGGTACACTCTTCCAAATCCTTTGATGTCAATGGACTTAGAAGCATGTAACTCTGTTTAGGACTGGAACATTAATAACTTAGCTTCGAATTCTCTTCGAAATTTATCATAGTGCAACAGAACTTGAACTCAGCAAAAGAGGCTTATAATTTTCTGCCTTCCCTTTTTGTACAAAAATTGGAAATGATTTATCGTGAGGTAGTTGCTTTCCTTTCCTTTAGAGATTTTCTTGTCATTGTGATGGCATTAAGAGCAGTACCTTGGCCTGTTAGAGTTTTATACATTCAGCTCTTGAACTATCAGTGTCCAACACCATTTATTTGGTTTGTTAGTTAACTGCATTATTAGTGACATGATATTTGCATATATATCTGCATGTTCAACAAAGCTTTCAGTAGATACTCTGCCATTATCTAAACTTCTAATTGATCCATGCATTGTTTATGTACAACAGTTTGTTTAGTTCAAAAAGCATGCACTATATCTGTCTGTACTCATAGTAGATACACACTGGACTGCAGGAATATCTATCTATCCATCCACCCACCCACCCACCTACCCACCTATACCTCATTAGATTTATATATATAAGGAGTTCCAACTTGGGAAAGTTCGGAACCATATACATTACAATGTATGCTCTATTTTTCTCCCCAGTGTGGACCCAAAATGGTTTACAAGATTCTCCCCTACTCCATTTTATCCTTAAAACGACCTTAATGAAATAGGTTAAGCCAAGAGTATGTGACAACCCAAGGGTGACAGATTGTCTCTTCTTCTCTCTTAAAGTAATCTTAGCTTACAAAAAGTACTCAGGGCAGAGACCATATGCAACCTGTTTTTAACCACACCCCAGCAGCTTAGTAAACCTTCTGTGGAGCAAGAGATTAACCCTTAGGTTACCACACAATATTTTCACTCTATTTTCCCCAAATTTTAACTAGCTTGCTGCATCTATAAAAATAAAACAGAAAACAGCAGTTTTTTTCAAGTAATACAAAAGACTGTTATATTAAACACTTTCAATCCTCAAAACATATTATATATTTGTTACGTGTTATGATAATATATTTTTGCTATTTGTAGATAGGCTTGGGAATGCACCTTGCCAGTCCCTTACTGAGGCATCTAGATAATCCCACCAGTGATGTCCTAGATGGTGGAAGGTGGGATTAACCCCAGTGGGAAGGACACTCATGACAGAGGGGAATGGTAAAAAGGAAGCTGGAGGGGAAACACTAAATTCAGCTGTTATAGCAGAATACTGGTGAGTAGCAAATGTGATAACAATTTTTTAAAAAGGAATCCAGTAGAGAACTAGGAAATTATAGACTAGCCAGCCTAAAGTCTGTCCTAGGCAAATTACTAGAAAGCGTAATCAAAGATAAAATTGTTAGTCATGTAGAAGGACACAGCCTGCTGAGGGAAAATCAGCATGGCTTCTGCAAAAGGAAGTTATGCCTCAAATCTTTTCAGAGTTGTTTGAGAAAGTGAACAAGCATGTAGACAATACTGACCCTGTAGACATTCTATACCATGACTTTCAAAAGACTTTTGACAAGTTACCATACCAAAGATTTCTGAGCAAACTTAGCAGTCATGGGATAAAACAGTGGGCTCTCTTATGGATTAAAAAGTGGTTAAATGATAGGAAGCAAAGAATAGAAATAAATGGACAATGGAATGAAGTAAGCTATTTGGTCCCATAGGGATCCCTACTGAAGAAAATACTGTTTAATTTATTCATAACTGATCTGAAACTAGGAGTGATTAGTATAGTGGCCAACTTTGCAGAAGATGCAAAATATTTAGGATGGTGAAAACCAAATCTAAATGTAAAGAGCTTCAGGAGGACCTCCACATACTGGGTAAGTGGGCAACAACGTGGCAAAAACGTTAAATGTTGTTAAGTATAAGGTGATGACCATTGGAACAAAAAATCCCAACTCCAAATATAGGCTAAGGGGATCTGAACTTGCTGAGAATGAGAAGGAAGAAAATCTTAGTGTCATAATGGGTAGCTCAGTTAAATTGTTAACTCAGCATGCTTCAGCGGTGAAAAATACAAACTATGTTAGGGATTAATAGGGATTATATTGAGGATAAAGTGGGCAGTATTGTAATGTCACTGTATATAGATCTACTAGTAAAAAAGCCCATTGTTTGAAGAAGACAATGGGCGCTAGCAGGTGGGGACCAGAGCGAGCGGCAGGCGAGGGACAGAGCGAGGGACAGGCTACCTGAAAGAGGAGGCGGGCGGCGTCTCCCCTGCATTTTTTTGTTCTTCTGCGGCTTTCCCGGCGGCTCCATTGTGTTCTGGGGCCATGAGGGCAGGGAGCACCCAGCAGCTGCGCTGTGGGCGGCTGCCGGGGCTCCCAGGGCGCCGGCTTGAAGCGGCGAAAGGCTCCTCCAGGGGATTTTATTTTCTGCTGGCTCTCGTGGGCGTGCCGGCTTGGAGCTGCGAAAGGCTCCTACAGGGTTAATGTTTTTCTGCTGGCTCTCGTGGGCGTGCTGGCTTGGAGCTGCGAAGGGCTCCTACAGGAGTTTTTTTTTCTGCTGGCTCTCGTGGGCGTGCTGGCTTGGAACTGCGAAAGGCTCCTACAGGGTTAATGTTTTTCTGCTGGCTCTCGTGGCTTGGAGCTGCGAAGGGCTCCTACAGGAGTTTTTTTTTCTGCTGGCTCTCCTGGGCGCCGGCTTGGAGCTGCAAAAGGCTCCTACAGGGTTAATGTTTTTCTGCTGGCTCTCGTGGGCGGCGGCTTAGAGCTGCGAAGGGCTCCTACAGGAGTTTTTTTTTCTGCTGGCTCTCGTGGGCGTGCTGGCTTGGAGCTGCGAAGGGCTCCTACAGTTTTTTTTTCTGCTGGCTCTCCTGGGCGCCGGCTTGGAGCTGCGAAAGGCTCCTACAGGAGTTTTTTTTTCTGCTGGCTCTCCTGGGCGCCGGCTTGGAGCTGCGAAAGGCTCCTACAGGATTTTTGTTTTCTGCTGGCTCTCCTGGGCGCCGGCTTGGAGCTGCGAAAGGCTCCTACAGGAGTTTTTTTTTCTGCTGGCTCTCCTGGGCGCCGGCTTGGAGCTGCGAAAGGCTCCTACAGGAGTTTTTTTTTCTGCTGGCTCTCCTGGGCGCCGGCTTGGAGCTGCAAAAGGCTCCTACAGGGTTAATGTTTTTCTGCTGGCTCTCGTGGGCGTGCTGGCTTGGAGCTGCGAAGGGCTCCTACAGGAGTTTTTTTTTCTGCTGGCTCTCCTGGGCGCCGGCTTGGAGCTGCAAAAGGCTCCTACAGGGTTAATGTTTTTCTGCTGGCTCTCGTGGGCGTGCTGGCTTGGAGCTGCGAAGGGCTCCTACAGGAGTTTTTTTTTTCTGCTGGCTCTCCTGTGCGCCGGCTTGGAGCTGCAAAAGGCTCCTACAGGGTTAATGTTTTTCTGCTGGCTCTCGTGGGCGTGCTGGCTTGGAGCTGCGAAGGGCTCCTACAGGAGTTTTTTTTTCTGCTGGCTCTCCTGGGCGCCGGCTTGGAGCTGCGAAGGGCTCCTACAGGAGTTTGTTTTTGTCTGCTGGCTCTCGTGGGCGCCGGCTTGGAGCTGCGAAAGGCTCCTCTGGGGGTGTTTTTTTTTTTCTCTGCAGCTTCTCGGCGGCTGGAGTCTTGTGTTTGCGTCGGCGGCTCCCTTGGGGTCCGGCCTGACGCGGCGAGAGGCGCTTTGCGCCTCTCGCCGCGTCAGGCCGGGAGCAACTGCGAGCCGCGCTGCGCGCGGCTCGCAGTTGCTGGGGCTTTGAATCGGAGGGACCAATCGGCAGGCGCTTCGCGCCTGCCGATTGGTCCCTCCGATTGTCTGTCGTGAGGAAGGGTCCAATCCGGACCCTTCCTCATCACGGACAAAGCCCACCTCAAGGCCCCTTAACGAATTATTTAGTCCATGGCGCCCGCGGCGCCACGGGCGGTGTACAGATGGTGTGGCCTCATTTGGAATACTGTATACAGATCTGATAATTGCATCTCAAAAAGAACATTGCAGAACTGGAAAAAGTACAGTAATGGGCAACCAAGATGATTAGGGGGTTGGAGCACCTTCCCTGTGAGGAAACGCTTAAAAATCTGGGGCTTCTCAGTTTAGAAAAAGATGACTAAGGAAAGATATCACAGAGGTTTCTAAAGTTTTGCATGAGGTAGAAAGATTTGATGAGTTAGAAAGAGTTAGGGCATCCAATGAAACTGATGGGCAGTAGGATCAGGATGGACAAAAGGAAATAATATGCACAGAAAGTGATTAAAATGTGGAATTTGCTGCCAGGGGATGTAGTGATGGCCACAGGAGTAAACAGTTTTAAAGGGGGATTAATAGCTTCATGGAGAATAAGTCTATCAATGAGCCAGGAGGCAACATCAGGGGAAGGCCTCAGCCTCTGTGCCCTGTTGTTGGATGTCCAGAGGAACTGGTTGGCCACTGAGTGAGACATGATGTTGGACTATGTTCTAAAGGACAGGGTGGTTCAGTTCAGCAGTTCACCAGATGCAGGCTATCCCCCTTTTTCTTTTAGTGTAGCAGGGTATGCTGTTTCTTCAAAGTGGATGATTAATACATATACAGCACATATATTTATAACTAAGAAGGCTGAAGCTGAGTTTAATAATTATTTACATGTAGATTTCTTCAAGTTAACTTACAACAATAAAAACAATTACCACAGGAGAGAGGCAGAGAAGAACAGTGAAACTGCGCACACACACACACACACACACACAAAGGGAAGGGGCTGATTCCAGAACAGAGCTTTCATATCCCCTCCCCCCTCAGACCCCATCATCATCTTTAACCGCTCCTGCGGTATCTTTAACCGCTCCTGCGGTATCTTTAACCGCTCCTGCGGTATTAAATAAAAGAGTAAGGCTACTTGGGGAGGAGTTAGGGCGGGCCCTGTCCAGGATAAAAACTCAGAGGGCCCAAACAGGAGCCACGAAGCGGCTGAGTGTTCATCCGGGGCCAAGCAGCCAATGGGGAGCTGCGCAAAGCGCCTTCCAATTGGCCCCTCACCAGGACAGACCAAAATTCCATTCACACAGCCCAGTCTGGCTGCCAGTCTGCTCCTGACCACCGCAGGGAGAGGAGGTTAGCAGGGCTGCTAAGGGGGATGAGAACAGAGGATTGGACAGGCTGCGCCAGCCCTTTTCGCCCCAAGGCTGTCCTGTCATGTCTAACTGTAAATTGCCTCAGAACCCTGACAGAGCTGGCAGGAGGCTGCAGAGTGCTCCCCCTCCCCCCCTTCAGGCCTGCTGTGAAGGAACCTCTGACAGGCCCTGACTGAGGGGAGGGAGGCCTTTCCAAGAGCAACGCAGGGGAGCCTGAGGACCTTCCTTTTGAGGGGGGGAACTTTCCCCTTCTGCCAAACAGTTACCTGACAGGAAGGCCACAGAAAAGCCCCTTCTCACTTAAAATACTGTTCTGGCCAGGGGTTAGACACAGCCAAGCCATGTGTCTCTTCTTTGCAACTCTCTGTAGATTTGAGGCCACTGCACAGCATTATTCTGCAGAGGAAACTGGCTCTTTTGTCTCCTGTTTCATCTGTACAACAACCCTGTGCAGTAGGCCTCAAGTCTTTCAATTCAACAACAACCTGTGTGGGAAGCCTTAAATGTTTCTTCTCTACCACAACCCTATCCAAAGTAGCCCTTTCTGCCTGGGGAGCTGATATTTATACTCTGCAGGTGAGCTGTAATTCCAGGAGCTCTCCAGGCCACACCTGTAGGTTGGCTACCCCTGGGTTGGAAATATTCCTGGAGATTTGGAGGTGGGACTTCAAAATCATACAATACCTCAGAGTCCAGCCTTCAAATGAGCCATTTTTGCCTGCAGTTGGTAGGGAGTGGTGAAGGAGTGTCCCTCCTGGCCTATGGGTTATGGCCAGCCCTTACCAGCAACTGTTTGTATTCTGGGATGCAGACAGGCAGACCAGCATCAGTCCTGTGACTCTGGAAAGTGCAGGAAGATCTAAATAAATATTTACAGCCTGAAACTGTAAATAGAGAACAAGTAAATGTCTGGAGACATATAGTAACTGAAATGACTTATTGGCCTGGCAAATAACCTTGCCCTGGCAAATAAAAAAAAACAATATAAAAAACCTTACTAAGGTCAAGACTGCTGTGTACAGAGAGTCTTCCTCTTAGGGTTGCCAGCTTCCCTGTGAGGCTCGCTACCCCACCTCCCTCATGTGGAATCTGCTATGGGGAGAGAAAGGGAAGACGATTGGAAAATGCTTTGAGACACCTGAGGCCTGCTGAGTCACTGCGGCCCATTCGCAGTTCTCTCAGATCTCTCACAACCCCACATACCTCACAGGTTGACTATTGTGGAGAGACAAATGGAAAAGGTGTTTGTAAACCGCTTTGAGACTCCTTTGGGTAGTAAGCAATAGGGTACAAAAATCCGTTCTTCTAAGGAGCAACCATGAAAGAAGCATGTGGCCACATAACATTTTACCAACAGTGAAAACATGGGAGACAGAAGGAACAGGGTGGACACCTGTGTACTGTGACTACCCCATGTGTATTAGGGCAGAGGGGCATTTTGGTGAATGTGGCCTAATTTGCACAAGAAGGGAAATGACGCAGAACTGGGAGGAATTGGTTGCCATGTAATCTTCCCCTAAGATGAGTCTCCAGTCTGATTTTCCCTTCACATATCTGAGGACATGGCTCTGGAAAGCTCATCTGTAACCACTATGCCAAAATTCCCAAAGATCAGTCCTCTCCCACACTCAATGAACATTTCAAACCACAGGTTCTTGACACCCATATCTCCACACCCACACCCTCATTTGCCACCATGCCACCATGCCACCACAACCTCCCACACAACACACACATTCAACCCCATGCCCTTACAGACTGGACAACTCCTCCCCTTCCTCTTCCCACTGCCAAGCTCTAGCACCCGTTGTATTCTTGGATACAACGGGCTTTGCCCCTCATCAATAATAATACTTTTATACCGCTGATCTCAGCACAGCTGGCTTGTGGCAGTTCACAATTATATGGCATAAAAACATCAGATCAACAACCTAAAAACATCACAATATGATAAAATTAATACCCCCTAAAACATACAACTAGAATGACAGTAACAGTAAAAAAAAAAAAACTGCTCCACCAACACCGGAGCCATTGGTGCCCATAAGGTTTACATAAGAGACTAGTGATGGAAAACAGGGGATGGATCACCAAAAGGTTCTGGTCCTGGCCTAATGCTAGATCCTAGAACATAGAGGGAGAGGGTGGACATTCTCATAACCCCAGGGCTCCCACTCGGCCTCAACCAGACACCTGGCAGAAGAACTCCATTTTGTAGGCCCTGCAGAACCTCCTGGGAGCTCATTCTACCAGGTAGGGGCCAGGACTGAAAAGGTCCTGGCCCTGGTTAAGGCCAGGTGCACCTCCCGGGGCCCTGGAACCATCAGGTGATTCATATCCACAGAGCAAAGAGCCCTGCGGAGGGCATAAGGAGATAAGCAGTCCTGCAGGTAATTAGGCCCCACACCATGTATAGCATTAAAGGTCAAAACTAGGGTTGTGCGCTTCAGTGTAGTTTGGCCACTTCGGCAATCACTGAAGCCAGAGGCACCCAACGCCATGGCATAGAGAGGAGGTGCGGCAGCTGGTGCGCTGCTGCCACCCCTCCTCTCCGTGCCATGGCACTGGCCTCCTACGTGCTGCTTCAGGCTTCGGTGCTCGCTGAGGTAGCTGAACTGTGCTGAAGCTCACAACCCTAGTCAAAACCAATACCTTGAACTTCAATTATCTTGTTTTTTTACCTGCACTTTAGTATAAGTTAGTTCCTTTGCTTTAGCTACTTTCTTATGAGCACCTTTGAAGTTTTGACACAACATGGTGGGCACAGCTACTAAATGGCAGACCAAGGCAACAATGACTGCTGCAGCTGACCTTCCATCACCGTGAGCAAAGATGTTGTGTGATAGCAGCTGCTGCCAAAGCAACCTTTTAGAAATCGGCATAACCATTCAGACCTTGAATGGCCATTCAGAAGCCCTTCTGGACAAAAGCCTCATCTGGCTCTACCTACTTTCTAAAAACACTTGGTGGGCACCAGGAAACGTGCTAGTGGGTGCTATGGCATCTACCGGTGCTTGCTGGGGACCCCTGTCCTGAGTTCTCTTCCCCCTGCCCCAGCTTTCACATGTGCATCAGAAACCAAAATGGACTGGAGTTCTGTCTTGAAAGGGGTTCGATTACAATTTCAGGCAGCCTCTAACATAGTGCTTTTCTGAACTCCACTCCATCTCCACACTGCTTGTGCTGGGAAGTTGCTCGTATCTTGGTACCAAAATGGTGGCATCTTCTGTGATATACTCCAAGGCTGTGATCTGGTGAATATTCAAGCTGACTTTGAAGGAGGAAAAGGGAGCCCTATTTTTAAGAGCAACCTCCTGAAATTGCACACAAGGAGTACATTATTTCAGGCTTGCAAATAAAGCTGTTACAATTGCTGGTCATGATCAGGTTCCGTGTTGGTAGAGAAATTCCTATGATTCCAGAATTACTTTGGCTCAATTATGCAGCTACCTGTCGGTGGACCTTCAGCCTATTCTTTTAAATCTAATAATGGTGGCTAGATTTGTTCATGCCTGAAATGGAGGCACTGTGCAATTCAATACAAGAAAAATTTGTCATAGGGAGGAGTGTTAAAAAATGATCTGCCATGGGTGTCAAACGTACTAGGTACACCACTGCTATGGTGCTTAGTTACCAATGAAGTAGGAGGAGATGCCATACTTGGCTTCAAGCATTACACAGGAGGAAATAAGCCAATTGTCATGGGATGTCATGTTTGGAGAATGTCAAAACTATTTAAATAAACACTGACACTAATTACCCAGTAAAGGCAATCTAATTCCTGCCACATCCCTGTGTTTATGCACCCTCCCTATATTTATTTCTAAATATGGAGGCCAGGAGAGCATGAATTATTTATTTACATTCTCATACCATGTCTGACGGACAGGAGATGTTGTAACATATCTTTATGCGATTACACCCTCTCACAACCTCTAGGGGCTGGGTTGGCTGACAATGACTTGGCCAAAGTTGAGTATGACAGAAACACTTACTTGTGCTTCCAGACACAGCCCGATCCAGTCTCTTGTGGAATCAGTCCCAATCCACACCACCACTTTCAGTATTTGAAGGGAATATTTTGTTGAGGCTTGTTTGTAAGCATTAACTTTGTGGCTTCATGAGATTAAAGGATTATATGAGATCAATGAAACAACACAGTGTGCCTCTAAGTAATTGTGGATTGTTTTGCAAACTTGAAAGGATCACTAATAATATTGAAATCTTGAGGTCTCTAAGTCATAATTATGAATTTTTCAAGTAGAAAGATAAAAGTAAATATACTCCAGTCTGCCAAGTCTACTGAAATACTTATCATTCCCCAATGAGGCGTCTCCATAGCAAAGGGTTGCAGCATGCTAATATATGGAGAAAAATTCAAGAAAATGATTCTGCGGTTTGAATGCTATGGAAGTTAACAGACCACTTGGAAAAACAAATGTTAAGTGGTTTGGAAACTATAGGATTTATCTATTTGTTTATTTATGTTATTTCTATACCACCCTCCCATTAGGCTCAGGGCGGTTTACACAAAGCGTAGAGGATATACATCATGATTATAATAACAGCAACCATAACGGTGGGTTCCAAAGTTGAACAACGGTACTATAACAATTCACATTGCAGCAATAACTTCTAACACAAACCCGTAGGGAGAACAGTTTGGGTTCTTGGGGGGGAGATGTCTGGGGGTATCAGCGGATGTTGTTGAGTTGGCCAGCCTCAACCTGCCTCATGGAGGAGCTCCCTTTTACAGGCCCTGTGAAACTGTAGGAGTTCAGGGTGGGCCCTGATCTCTTCAGGGAGCTCATTCCACCAGGTGGGTGCCAGGACAAAGAAGGCTGTGGCCTTGGTTGAGGTCCAACATGCTTCGTTTGGGTCGGGGATCACTAGTTGGAGGTGGCACAGAGTATGACTGTTTGGGAGGTGTAGGCAGAGAAGCAGACTGCATATAGCCTTAAGCCTGATCCGGAATTCAACTGGGAGCCAGTGGAGTTGTTGGAGTGCTGCCTAGATGTGTGAGCTTCATGGTGTATTTGTGATGATCCTAACTGTGGCATTTTGGACCAGTTGCAGTTTCTGGATCAAGGTTAAAGGAAGGCCTGCATAGAGCAAGTTGCAAAAGTCTAGTCTAGAGATGACAGTCACATGGATCCCTGTGGCTAGGTGTTCTGGGGCCAAGTAGGGCAGTAGTAGCTTGGTCTGGCATAAATGGTAGAAAGCCTGCCATGCTATTTTCATTACCTGTGCCTCCATGGAGAGGGAGGCATCAAGGATCACTTCAGGTTTCTGACGGAATGAGCTATGGATAGATGCACCCTGTCCAGGCTGGGTAGGTGCGCTTCCTCACTTGGACCCTTCCTACCCAACCACAGGACCTCTGTCTTTGCAGGCAGGGTTGAGTTTCAGATGACTCTATTTGAGCCACCTCATCATTGCTTTCAGGCAGCTGGCTAAGGATTCAGAGGGAGAATCATGGTGGCAGTCCATCAGGAGGAAGAGCTGGGTATCATCTGCGTATTGATGATATCCCAGCTGAAACTTCCACACCAGCTGAGCAAGAGGGTGCAGCATAAAGGTGTTAGGAATGGAGAGAGGTCTGCTCTCTGTGAGACTCCACATGTGAGCTGGTGGCAGCTAGATACTCTCTCTCCTATTGCTACCCTCTGCCGTGACCCCAGTTGTTCAAGCACATCCAGTATTCATGCTCATTCCCTCTCTTTCCTTTGCAGACATGTATGGAAAATTTCCATGGGATAATAACTTTCCTTGTGATAATGTAAATTGCAAGGCTTAATGATTTTGCTTTAGATTTTGCTTCCTGCTCCAGAGACTCTGTAATATACTTATTTCCTAATCCTTGATTTCACAAAATCATTGTTCACCTAATTTATATGGAACAGCCAGCATAGATCAGCTAATTTTAGATATCTCCTGTAGCTGGAAATGAATGCTTTCTTTGATCCTTGGAGTGTTTGGAAATGCAAAAATTAAGCTTCAAGATAATCTTTATATTCTTGCCACAAGTCTTTGGTATTATGCCTGCTTTACCCATCAGAATTCTTCCCATACTGAACTCACTTGCCTGGTGTCAGTTTTAGACATTTTCAAGCCTTTAGCTCTTAGGGGACTGATACAACCCAATTAATTATATTGCAGTCATAACAGATGCTACTAAAGAGGGGAAGTTTTTTTCAACACATGTGACGTACGTTTATTGATGAAATGATAATTATAATCAATGTTAACAACTGTCAGAATGAAACCTGAGTGCAATAGTTATTTCAAGTTTAATTAGTTTTGCCCGCCTAAGAACTTGGATCATCCAGCAGCACTGTTAGTGTTGTGAAGTATTGGCTACCAGACTGCGGGCCTTTTCCATAGCGGTTCCTTGTTTATAAACTGCTTCCCCTCACACACATACACACACCAGCTGCCTGTTACCAGATTATTGTACTTTCTGGAGCTAGACTCACACAATTTCAACTCTACCCTGGCATTTGGCTGATTTTGTTCATCATTATTGTGGGACTCTCTCTTTCCCATTTCTTGTCCCCTTCCCTTTTCTTGTCCCTCTCCCCAGAAGTGCCTCTTACTCTGTTGAGAAGTTCATAGGAAATATTCTAGTAATAAATTTTGTGATTTTATAACAGATGTGTCTTATTATTATCTTATTCTTGGCCTGCACAGAACCCGGGGGGGGGGGGGGTTAAATTATTTAAATAAATATATTATCTGAAATAAATAAATGTGATCTTGCAAACGTTATATTCATAGCCATAGCCAACCTTCCCATAGAACTATGGCTGTATTCTTTCTCAGAAGAGTCTGCCCTTTCCCAATCACTTTGTATTGAAGCAGGAGGAATGACAGGAGGCCTTTTCTGCACTGGGAGTTTGCCCTGATCTACCACTCATCTGACAGTGAGGCAAATACCAGGTTCCACATGATGTCATCACCGGGCTGTGGCTGTCTCGGGCCCGGCTCAACTCAGGCCCCCGTTTGCCCTGCGGCAAAGAAATGTGAATAATTCCGAATTCCTTCTTGTGCCCTGGGCATTGACGGAGCTTATGTCGCGCCTGAACCATCAGGAAGGGAAGAGTCAGGCAGTCTGGCTCCTCCCCACCCAGAACTGTGAGCATGGCATCCTGGAAGGGACAAAAATTGCCCTGGGTGGTTCTGCCACATTGCACAGCATGGCAGAGCTGCCCTGGGCACTTATTTGTTTGGAGAATGTGGTATTTCATAACAACACACAAAAAAATAGGCCCTCACTCCCCTGCAGCATGGTGGAGCCTCGCTGCTCCAGTGCCTTGTCCAGAGGCATAAATCCAGGGAGGACCATGTGCAGCGGATAAAATGCTCCCTTGTCTGGTCCTGGGAAGAGGCAGGGCAACCTGCCCTGGCCCAAACACCTGGCAGCAGCTTGGCTACCAGGCTCAAGAAGTGTCAATCCTTGTTTTAAGGTACCTCTTACACCCTCAGAGTCATGCTCATAGTTATAGTAGCTAAAGGGAGTTGGGATGGAAGATTGTTCCAGGACGATGAGTGAATCCACTGGCATCATCCAGTCTACAACTTAGATTACATTAGAAGATTTGGAGGTTTGACCCTGTCAGTTGCCACCGCAAACACAAGCTACTTTTACCTCTGCTAAATACTTCAGGTCCACCATTTTCCACCTGAGAGAAGATAGAGATCTACTATTGAAAAGTTAAATTCCAAATCCTGTATTCAAGAAGAATTTGGGTTGTGAGAGTTCCAAAGCCTAAGCACACCAAAGGAGACACAAATCCATTTACATTATACATTCCCAGACAAGCCAGGGCCTGATTTAAATGTGGCTCAGCCTAATAGCAACGTCACTGTAAGATCCAATCTTAATAGAAAATGGTGAAAACTTTCCCTTTCCCCATCTCTTCAGCAGCCATTTTGAATTTAGGGAAAGTTTCTCAGGAGGTAGGTCCTGAGTGGAGTAATAGCTACAAGTGCCAGGAGGATGAAGAGGGGTGAAGGTGAAATTGCTCCCTTCTTCTTTTTCCATGAGGGGACAATAAAATTAGAGTCCAGTAGCACCTTTAAGATCAACAAAGATTTATTCAAGGCATGAGCTTTCGAGTGCAAGCACGCTTTGTCAGACTAAGAACTGACCATCATAACAGTAGGAATATAGAAGCAAAAGTTAATCCTGTTACATTAGTAAACTGTGTCACAGCATCCACACACAGCCACATGATAACTCCCTGCCAAACCATGAGGGGAGTTCTGCTTATGCAAGAGGTAAGAAGGAGTGATTTTGCTCTGTTCCCCCTCCCAATGCAGCCTCTCAACCTGCATTATGCTACATGGGTCCTGCTAACATGGGAATAGTTGGGAGTGTGTGCTGGTGCCAGGAAGACAGGAAACCACCAGCACCTTCCAGGGGGAGAAAAGCCGGTACTGCTACCTGACACAACCAACTCACAAATTGAGCGATGGGCATGGAAAAGTTAACTATTTCCCTAGTTTTCTTTACCTTCAGTGTGTGTATCTGTGGCACTGATAAAGGGACAAGGTGGGGGAGGTGAATATTCAAGGACAGCTGAAGGTATGAAGAAAAATGTCTGAAAAATGGGGGGGGGGAAGGAATAGAAGACCACCCTTATGAAATGTAATATGGCACAGAAAGTTAAGGGCTTTCAGTTTTTAAAGGAACATAGGGTGGGGCAGGAGGCTGCCTTTTAAGATTGTCTGGAACTTACTGTTGGTACAGAATGTAGTTTGAGTTTCCTGGCTGCATTGTGTAGGGGGCTGGACTAGATGGCTCTGGAGGTGCCATACAACTCTATGATTCTAGTGTTGAAACATTTTGACGTTTGTTGCCTTGGTGCCCCTATCTGGGTGAAACAGTGTTTTAAATGAATTACCAATCAATATTACCCTGACCTCTTGTGGCGCAGAGTGGTAAGGCAGCGGCATGCTGTCTGAAGCTGTCTGCCCATGAGGCTGGGAGTTCGATCCCAGTAGCTGGCTCAAGGTTGACTCAGCCTTCCATCCTTCCGAGGTCGGTAAAATGAGTACCCAGCTTGCTGGGGGGTAAATGGTAATGACTGGGGAAGGCACTGGCAAACCACCCCGTATTGAGTCTGCCATGAAAACGCTAGAGGGCGTCAGCCCAAGGGTCAGACATGACCCGGTGCTTGCACAGGGGATACCTTTACCTTTACCTTTATTACCCTGACTGATCCCCTAACAGTTAGGGCTGTACACAGTTAGGTGAACATCTTTCATCAGTGGTTATATCCTTTCATTATTTGATCAGTATAACAAACTTCCAAATTGTAACTTGTAATACCTTCTTTAATTCTATAAGTAATAATATAAATTGCCTCTCGGCTCTCAACAAGTATAGGGATGCTTGTCCAAATGAGCAGTCATTTGGACAAGCACTGACAAAAATTACTCATTGAAAATGGGATATATCTAGAGACCATTTTGGTTGGATCCTTCAGAATAAAAGGAAAAGAATATATTTTCATTCGTATATCTTTATTGTAAGAATACTTTGTAATCACATTCTTATATTTTGCATACTGTATATCCATTATTGTAAGCCAGAGGATAGGTTCTTTAAACCTCTAGGTGGGGCCTGGAAATCTCCCAGAATTGCAGACTGATCTGCAGACTGGAGAAAATGGCTGCTTTGGTGCGTGGACTCTATGGCATTCTATTCCCCCCCCCCCCGAGATCTTTCCATAAACCCCACCCTCCCCAGATGTCGCCATCACATTTCTGGGAATTTTCCAATGTGGAATTGTAACCCTAAAGAAGCCCTAGAGGTCAGCAGAGTCAGAATACTGTGCTAGAAGGGAAATTTCATAACACTTTCTCCCCTACTCTGCAATTTCTCACAAGTCCCCAAGCTGTATCCCAGATGTTGATGAAGTCCAAAAAAAGTTGTGTTTCATCACTAGTTCTCGCTGTTGTAATTTATGGTGGGCTGTGCATTCATTAAGGGGGGAAGATATGTCTCACTTTTCTGATCAATGAAGTAGAAAAGAGCTAATTCAAGTGGACACATTTTAAGAGTTGCTTGCATGTATCGACACAGCCGCATAAGCCTTATGGTGAATACCATTAAGAGTACTGTTAGATTGCCAAACCAAACACAACTATATTTTGAAAACAAGGAAGTCCACCAGCTTAGCAACAGTGAGAAAGAAAGACATGGGTTGCCAACTCTGTGTGAAGTCTAAAAGAAGTGAGATATTTGGCAAGGATAAGGTATGCTGCAATTCTTCATATCCCAAAGGAAGAAGGAGAGTAGTAGCCTTTCTTTTTGAACTGCGTCTACATTTGGATGCTCTGCAGCCAGTTTCATTCAGGAGTTATGAGACATTTAAGAATACTATATTTCTTGCCTTAATTTGCAGTGTTAAAGTGTGTGTGTGTGTGTACGAACTTTAAAACCAAGTATACCTTACTACATATTATAGGTCTTTCCAAAAGTTGAACAGTTTAGAAATCAGACTGTTCTCTTTCATTATCAATCCATTGTTCTATCTATCTGTCTGTCATTTATATACCACCCTACCCTGAGGCTCACTTAAAGCCCCCAAAATATTTGCATGCCTTTTAGATGTTGTTATCCTCCTCATGAATATATGCTTTGCTCACAGGAATGTAGATAGTTTGGTGTGAAAGATTCAAATGGATAGCCATGTTGGTCTGAAGTAGTACATTTCAACCTTCCAGGACATATAATAAGGGCACCTAAAAGTAGCTGTTTTAGTGCAAAGAAACTTCAAGAGCAGACTAGAAAGGGAGAGTGCAGAAATACAAATTATTATAACACTCATAACAATGGAATCTCTAGGAGTCAACAAGGATATTGGCTTCTTATCTTACTAAGTATGCCTTGTTCAACGTTTATACCCACATTGCTTACAATTCCCTCTTCTTTTTATTTTATTTGGGCTATGTGTCTATAATGTGATGTAAGTAGTATGTAATGTAATTTAGAATCTAACTCTCTGGTCTCAGGGTTTGATGGATGGGGCTAACAACAAGCTGCTTTTAATTACTTCTTTTCACAACTGGGAAAGTAGATGCCATTAATCACTTTACATTTTTATTGTTCCAATATTTTTGTAAAACGAACATAGAACCTATAGGACTGATTGGCTTTCCTGGCAAAAAATTATTATACTGCATATTTGGACTTATGATGCTGTTTACTAATTTGCTGCTAATTTACTTTCTCCTTATATCTGTACTCTTATGATCTCTATTCCATTGTCCAAGGAAGTGTGCATGCACACGAAAACTCGTGCCTTGAATAAATCTTTGATGTTCTTAAAGGTATCAAGGGCTTTCATCCAAAGAAAACATCATGGGTTGGAGCCTGACTTATGTGAGTAGACTGTAGCTTGCAGAACAGGGCTGCCTTGCTGTCCTGTTATATCCCACTGAGCCCTCTTAAATTCTGCTCCTTTGGACTGGGTCCTCTCACAAAAAAATGTGAAGGCAAAATGAGGGCAGAATGAAGGGATGAATGGCAAAAACAGCTTCCTCAACTGCTAAAGGAAGTGCTGTTCTGCTTATACCAGTGCTATTATGCCAGAGGAAGAGTGCCAACCCAGTGCATAGTAAGCATAGAGATTTGGGAATGGCTTCCGGGACTTTTAAATCAGAAGTGGATGAGCTGAAATATTACACCAAATTCCATTTTTCAAATTTGGACTATAATTCTAAGTACAACAGTTTGTTTACAACTATCAAATGAATGGGTCACAGGCTTCCTAGAAAACTGCCTGAAGGCACATGACATACTTTTAAACAGGCCTGATTCTGTAAGTGGGGTGGATAGAGATCACTTCATCCAAGTTCCCTGGAGCGGAACTTGGGTATATGCGTGCAAGCATTTACGTACATACTGAGATAACTACAAATTATTTTGCAGAAGATTAAATGAAATAGTACAGGCTAGTCTGATCTTGTCAGATGTTGGAAGCTAAGCAGGACCAGCCCTCGCTAGTATTTGGATGGGAGATCTCTAAGGAAGTCCAGGGTCTGATAAGGAGGCAGGCAATGGCCAATCACCTCTAAGCATCTCATCTCTTACCTTGACAACCCCCTGGGATCACCATAAGTCAGTTGTAACATGACGACACTTTCCACCATCAACATGAATGCATATTTAAAACAACCCGCACATCAAAATATGGATTTGTTTACATTTTAATGTAAAATTGTTCCCTTTTATCGCACACATTGAAAATAACAAAATAAGAACCAGCCTTTTTGTATCAGAAAGAATAGCAATACCTGACAAAAGGCTTATTACTAGCTGCATTATCCCATGTTCATTTGCATACATCACCCTTAATGTTTCCCATCCTCATTTCTCTTCCCCTGTAATTGTTCAAACTTTGGCGTAATATTGATAAAGCTGGCAGGGTAGAATGCAAACTTCAGAAAAGCTGACTGAAACTTATTCCTCTTGACTAGTGGTCAAGTAGGATATCCCTGTTGGGGCTGCTTTTTAAATTTAACTATAGAACAAAGAGTTTTCATCTTCATGTTTGCAGTGCATTCTATGCAACTCCCTTTGCCTTTATCTGTTTTGCTGTAAAACAATCTTCTGCCTCTTGCTTTTCTGCAAACTATTAGTGGTACAAAGAAAAAGTAAGAGATTCAGTTTCAATCATCTTACTGGAAAATTCTTGAGAAGTTGTCTCTGATCATGGGATTCCCCCGTCCCTTAAATAGCTTTGAGAATGGGTTTGATCATATAAACCTTCTTGAGCATCTTCATGGGCCCTTCAGTCATGCACCTACCTGGAACGAGAGTGGTGCCAGAACTCTGGAATAGCTGAGGAAGAGAAGTTTGCCCAGACCTTTATTTGCTGGCATTTCATTGCTGCTAAAGACTGTTCTAGAGAGAGTTTTTTGCTTATGAGCTCTTCTAGGCTCTATATAGTCACTTAACTGTGCATTATTTCTCCTGACAGACTTATCATGCTAGGATCTTTCAACATAACTGGTGTCCTTTGTGCTGTAAATGTCTTGTGACTGGGAGAGCTGTCATCCACTATGGAATCTATTCTGGTGGAAAAGTGGGAAATAAAAGTTTTGAAGAATGGAATAAAAGTCCACTCAGTAGTATCAGCAAAAATTATAACTTTCCTTTCCCCCCTTTCCCTCCTCATTTTTTCAGTACATGACCCAGTTTCTCAAAATTCAAGCAAGACATGACTTGAATTAGTTAAGCTTCTTATAAAAAATTCTGGCGCATGTCCTTTCAAAACATCCATTTAGCATTACATTAAAAATTTTATGAGAAGATTAAAATGTAAATTATGATTAGGCTGGTAGATGGTAGAATTACAAGAGCCCTCACAACTACGCCCATACATATGAATTTCAGTGGGGTCAACCCACTGAACAGTCACTGTTATAATTCTTTGTTCCCTCATCTCTTGTCCTTCCATTTATCAAGCTCTACTAAAGCCTCTTCACTTCTGTGGAACAGTCAGTATTACTCAAGGCTACTGGGCTGAGAAACAACTGTCTATAAGTTCTATAATATGGAAAATAGCCACTGGAAGAAGGCTGATCCAAGCTTAGACTTTCATCAAGGAGAGAGATCTCAGAATGACAAGGGTTAATAATGGAGTCAGGTAATAGATGGGTGTCACTGTCAGCAAGTTCCTCAGTGCACGTGTCGACATACTCGTCTGTGTTGCACTTTCCTGGGACAGCCTGGAAACAAAAACAGATACCTGGTCAAAATTTGCATGAAATAAGCTGACATCCACCTAATTTGAAAAGGGAATTTAGGGGATTATGTTAAGAGATGGAATTTCAGAGAGTTATATATGCAAAGAACTTTGTGCTCTTTTATTTAATCTATCATAGCAGCAAGACTACTTAAATACAGCTATCTCTGTAAGCAGTATAGTATTCTGGGTTGGATCTGAAGTTGCGGTTCTGCTGGCACCATGACCCTTCTACCAGGGTCATAGCACCTCTGAGTGTGGCTGTAGGGAGAAAAGAAGAGTTGGTTTTAATAGCCTGCTTTTCACTACTCAAAGGAGTCTCAAAGTGGCTTAAAATCACCTTTCCTTCCTTTCCCCACAACAGCCACCCTGTGAAGTAGATAGGGCTGAGACAGCCTAGATGTTACTCCTCTGTAAGAACAACTCTATCAGGATTGTGATTAGTCCAAGGTCACCCAGTTGGCTGCATGCGGAGGAGCAGGGAATCAATCCGGCTTGCCAGACTAGAAATTGCTTAACTGTCCTTAACTGCAGCAAAGTCCTTAACTGCAGCAAACTGTATTTTCACTAATCCTCCCCTTTACTGTAGACCTACACTTTGTCCGATGCACTATTCCTGACAATGACTTGAGGCTAGCTGGGCAGTGATTGTAGCATGTTGGGCAAAAATGAGCCACAGCCTGCCAGGGAGCCCTTGCCACTAGCTCCTGAGATAACTACCAAGCCACCAAGGGGTAGTATGAGAACTTGGGCCCAAAGTCCCCCAGGATCCATCCGCCCAGTCTGAAATTATGGTGGCAGCTGAAGTCCCAGGCTGAGGTAGAACAATAGAGGTGGTGTCAGACAACCCCAATTTCACTGTCTTCCTAATAGAATCCATCCCAGAACACAGTGCAGCCTCAGGAACACCAGCATCTGCCAGTCATGCAGCTGGGCCCAATTACCTCCCAATCTAACTAAGATGAGAGCCTCTTGTGGCACAGAGTGGTAAGGCAGCAACATACTATCTGAAGCTGTCTGCCCATGAGGCTGGGAGTTCGATCCCAACAGCCGGCTCAAGGTCGACTCAGCCTTCCATCCTACCGAGGTTGGTAAAATGAGTACCCAGCTTGCTGGGGGGTAAACGGTAATGACTGGGGAAGGCACTGGCAAACCACCTTGTATTGAGTCTGCCATGAAAACACTGGAGGGTGTCACCCTAAGGGTCAGACATGATCCGGTGCTTGCACAGGGGATACCTTTACCTTTTACTAATTAAGATGAGGCCTTGGAGGACATCCATGAGATCAATCTATCCACTATATGCAAGCCTTCCAGCTCCCCATGTCTCCAAGCCCCAGGGCCAAGGATCCAGTATCCTGACAAAGGCAGCCTGACTGCAGGGAACAAGATAATCAGTCTTTCATTACCTGTGCTTGCATGTCATCTGGAATTAAGTCCAAAGTTTCATGGATGGATAAAGCAATTTCTGCTACCCATAAAGCTCTTCATAAAGTGAAACGTTAGACCCAATGGGAGATAAGGCCTACCCTTTCTCATGGAACTTACTGCATTGTCATATACCTCCTCAACTTTATAGTCATTTTCACTCTCTATTTCTTCTGTGCTGTCTGTCTCAGCATCTTTGTTGTCTTCTCTACTGTGCACCTCGCTGGGAGGATCTGGGTTGTCAAAATATTCTTCATACGATCGATAATATGGGACATATCCAGTGACCAAGCCCATGTCATTTAGAGGTGCATCTTCATAGATGGACTTAAAGACACACTCACTGCTTTCAATTCTTTTTTTATCCTCCTGTTTCATCCCTGCATACTGAGGGACTTCCAAGAGGTTTGCATATGTTCTATAATAAGGCAGATATGCATTACAGGATAGATGATCCCTGGTGTCATACAAATCATTGAAAGAGGTCAGTTCAGTATCAAACTCTTCAGCGTTATCTTCAAACAACAGTAATAGGGGTTCCGAGATTTTTGGACAGGAGATTAATGGTATTCTTTCATTTCTTGCCTCAAGACTTTGTTTCTCAGGCTGAAAGAAATAGGCACATGGTCAGTGAACTACAATTAAAATTTCAGACCCCTCCCCCTTTGACCTATAATCACAATTATTGATCTGCCCATCATGTGTCCAATACTATACCTAGAGCAGAAAAGATGTTAAAGTATCTCCCAATATTTTCAGAGTTTCTGAGTTTGAAACTAAATTATTCCCATGATGTGTATTATCTATGAATATAGCAGGCTACAACTCAGTCCAGTTCTTCAAGTGCTTGGTTCAAGTATCTGAATTCAGAACTAAACATTTATTAGAATCTATCTAGGCATCCTGCAGAGGCAGAGGGAGGAGACAGGAGCCTGCCTCCCTCCCAGGACTGGGCCCTTGCTATGTTTGTAAAGTGAAGGAATTCAAGCAGTTGTGTCACTGGATCATTCTTGAGGATGCTATATGATTTAGTTTGGCCTTTAGAGAACCATGTATAAGAGCTACGGTAGAATTTGCAGTTTGTAATGGGTTTGCAGTTTGTAATGGGCAAAAATAGACAAAAGAGGCGGAGGGGTGTAGGTATGGATTGCATGTTCCTTCCTGGGTTTCTGCTCTAGTGAAGCTCACAAAGTTTTGCCTGAATTCCCAGAAGTGAAGAGAGATTGAAGCCTAACTGTAATGGAACCACAGGAATCCTCTTGTCCCTAGCAAGAAGCATAGATTGGATTAAACAGTTGACAATTCCAGATGCAGATGAAAGGGAGATAAGAGTATAAAATGAGAGGCAAGATATGGTCTGCGTGTGCAGAGATGAAAGAGTCAAGCAGAAACCAGGAGGAAAAATAAGAGGATCATGTACCACCTTGATCCTAATTAGCACTTCATCTCTCTAAAACTGAACAGGTTTTTCACTTGGCTATCAAAGTAAGTAAATATGTTCACCATAAAGATACCAAGGGATAGAAATACAGCAAACCATAGATCAGCCCTTCTCAATTTTTTTACCATTGAGAAAACCCTGAAACGTTATTCAGGCTTTGAGAAAACCGAGAAGTGGTGTGATCATGCTGAATATGGTTGGGAAGCATAGCTGTATATGCCCACCCAGGGGCCCTCCCCTTCCCACCCCCTCCATTGGCTATTTTGAGAGGGAGTCATATTACCTGATAAATGTTTAACAAATTATAATTATACTAGAAAAAAAGCCCATTGTATAAAAAATACAATGGGCGCTGGAAGGTGGGGGTAGAGGGAGGGACAGGCGAGGGCAGCATACAGGAAGTAAGCGCACCTGAAACCGGAGGCATAGTCGAGGGCGGGTGGCGGCAGCATCGGCGGGGAGTCCTTGTTTCGGAGGCGGCTCCCAGGCAGTTTGGCGGCGTGTGCGGTGGCGGCTCCTTGGCGGGTCTCTGTTGTCAGCGGCCATCTTGGACTGTGGCTGGGCCAGTGCGGGGCTCCGTTCGCACTAGGCAAGGGAGTCCCTGGCAGCCGGGCGCAGTGCGGCTTGCGGGGGCTCCCTGCCCGGCGGCCTGACGCGGTGAGAGGCGCTTGTCAGGCCGGCGGGCAGGGAGCCCCTGGCAGCCACGCTGCGCCTGGCTGCTGGGGACTCCCTTGCTGGTGGCCTGACGCGGCGGGAGGTGCTTTGCACCTCCCAACGCGTCAGGCCGTCGGAGCACCCACCAGCTGCGCTACGCGTGGCTGGCAGGTGCTCCCTTCCCGGTGGCCTGACGTGTAGGGAGGCGCTTTGTCCCTCCCGACGCGTCAGGCCGCCGGCAAAGGAGCAAATGCCAGCCGCGCATAGCGCGGCTCGCAGTTGCTCCGGCGGGGAATCCAATAGTCTCCAATAGTCTGTCCGGAAGAAGGGGCCAATTGGCACCCATTGTATCATCTACAACGGGCTTTAATTCTAGTGTGTGTGTGTATTTAATTAACTCCCACCCATTTGGGAAACCTAAGGTTGTCAAGAAAGCCCATAGCCTGCCAGAAATCATCATGGCCAGTGGCAGCTAGCTATCAGTTTCTACCAGAACTTCAAATTGGTCACTAGTGCCTTTATCTAAGTTAATGGGTAAAATCATTGTAGTAGATAGGTGACCCATGGATGATGCAGAGGGGTGGTGAAGTAGTTTCTATAGAAATTCCCGCTAAAGATTGTAATACCTCACTTGTATGTAATGCCAACATTTTCTTCCCTGTGCTTTTCCATGGCAAAATCCCATTTTTTGGTTGCTTCGTCAGCAGTTTGCCACATGTCTCATGAGTACCATTCTTTTCACAGTGGACAAATTTCCCTTCTGTATTGTCTTCTTTTTTCATTGGTACAGCTTTATTATAGAAACAAGAAGATTAAATTCCAGGTTAAACATGAGAGACCAATCTTTGTGGCCACATAATTACTACTAGAAAACCTTTCCCACGACAAGTACAATAATTGGTCAAGACAATTAAATAATGCAGTTGTTCGCCCAATGTGTATGTAGATGAACAACAAAACTCTGAGACTGACAGGGCTCTTGTCCTCTTAACAGCAGCAGGATGACATAGAGAACCTCTGCAGCAAAACAGCCCCAATCCTTGAACCTTCTTTTGTAGGGAAAACTTCATGTGTTATTTGCTTTTTTCCATGTAGCAGTTAAAATGGATCCAGCCCTATTCTGACATTTCCTATATTTGTTACATTGATCCAGGTTTCATCCAGATTTGGTTGAGATTGCCAGAAATGATCATTTCAGCCACCTTTTACAATTATTTTATTTAGATTTTCATTCCACCCTCCTTCCAAATAATCCTTTCATTATGCTTATACCTGTTTTATTCTGAAGGCTGAGATGCAGTGTTCAGTTTCTATCAGTGAGACTTATGGGCTGAATAGGACTCAGGTCCTAAACAGATCCTAACAGTTGAAGCACAACAAAAATTATCTCCCTTTTTGTATTCTTTGATATTACTTTGGTGTACATAAGGACAGAAACAGTATACCTCTGTATTTTGCATCTCATTAGACTATCTAACACATCACTTCTCACAAATAAGTTCTACTCGATTAAAACTTTGGTTGCCAATTCTGCATTGGGAAATTTCTGGAGATCTGGGGGTAAACTTAGGCAAAGCAAGGTTTGGGATGGGGAGAAACCTCAGAGGGGTATGATGCCATACAGTCCACCCTCCAAAGCAGCCGAAAATCCATTGTAATTCTAGGAGAGTTCCAGCAGCCACCTGGAGATTGGCAACCCTAATTCAAAAATTCCTGTTCTTATTTTAATCCTAGTGCTTGCTGATTTACACAGCCCCAGAGTCACATAAAAAGGTAAAACATTTACCAATTTAATTTCCCCAAACTAGGAGTTATTACCATATCCACCAGTCATCCAGTTCAGTTTATAGTATAAACCAGAAACCTTGGGTCTTATAGCCCTTTTTAAATCCGTGAATCCCACCTAACCTTCCCTTTTTAAAAAAAGAAATATGACTTCTGACCTCAGGAGAAAAGGGGGGACAAAAATAATGGAAAGCATCTGCATACACACACACAAACACACACACACAATGATCACTTGGTGAGCTGGAGGGTGCATGCTCACAAGGAGAATGGTTAGACTATTATGCCCTAAGCGGATCCCCATAAGGCACGGTCAAGTCAGAGTTAAGCAATTAATTCCCAGCTATTTCCATGGGAGAGATTTAAGCATGTTTTTACTTTCTTGCTGAATACAAAGGGGTTTAAAAGTGTGCAGTTGTGTTTGGATGGCGTCCATGCGGCTTATGTGTGAAGAAATGCACACAGTACTCAACACAACTTTGATTTATTCATGTGACCAATAAAACTCCCTCTAACTTTCTATTCCTCTTCTAGCAATTCCTAACTGAAATGACAATTAGCAGTTTTCCTTTCCAGCTCTAACAGTATCTGAAAGACGCCTACATTCTTTAAAGGAACAGCCCTGATCACTTTCTGTGTTTGATCTGCTGCTGTTTCAAGATTTTTCACCCACACCAAATTCCTCAGAAGATTTTCCTTCACTGCTTTTTCCCCCAAGGAAAAGAACATTCATTCTTCAAGAAACAGCCTTTGAAGACTACTTCAGGATGTCCCACAAAGATTTCACCATATGCAATAAAAGCCCACACACTTTAAGATAAGTGAAAATCACAGGGAGAATTGAAGACATGGTGCTTGTACAGAAAACAAAGATCCTGCTTAAATAGACCTCTGTCATCTCATTAGACAATCCTTAATTATATGGTTCAAAATTATGTCCATTGTTAGTGTGTGTAAGCAGAACTTATATCCAGGGATTTGAATATAAATTCAGTTTCCCCATATCTTACCTTCTGTTAAACCACACACCTGTGAACTGTGGATAGATTCTACCATGACATCAAAAACTGAATTAACCTCTCTTTGATGAGGTCACAGAAGCTAAAGATTCTAACAGTCTTTTAATATGAGAGGCATCAGTGAGCACCAAACAGAATTGCCCTTCACAAGTTCAGATTCAATGTGTGACTGAAAAGTTTAGTGCACAGTGGGAAAAGTTTTCATGTGAATCAGTACAGAGCAAAAGGCACAATAATATCCTGCCTCCTTTTTCCCACTGTAATTGCCAGGTTTATGTTTAGAAATAAATCCAAACTATCCCATCTGTGTTCACAGCTGGCTAAATAATTCCCTCTAATTTTCAACTCCCCATTGAATGGAGCCGGGTGTTGGGTATGGCTGGAACAAAGTGGCTACTTAAAATCCATAATAAGTATATGCAAAACTTCAAAAGAAACACCAGGTAGTGAACAAATAAACTTTGAAACTTCAAACTCCACAACTGTTTATTTCAGAAGATAAAATGCTTGAGAGGAGGGTAGAAACTGAATGAATGGTGTCAAAACTATGGCAGTGATCCAGCTCTGCTAAATGTGTGCACCCCATTATTCTCTTTGCTTTATCTACCAACCCCTTCACTGAAGAAATGAGAGGACCAACCCACGCAAAGCCAGGACAAATGCAATGGGGGGGAAAATACAATGACAAGTCTGTGCTCTTTATTATAAGGCCCAAAGCATTACTGTCCCAAATCAAGCAAAGCTGCGTCAGTTGTGGCAAGATGGCAGGATTAATGGTGATGCTTAGGACAGGTCTGAATGGCTATAGGTAAAAATATACCTATAGATATAGGATCAGCTGCTTGGCAGGCTCTTTAAATGTCTCCCTCCAGGCCCCTCCTGGGCTGTACGGAGCCCACCAAACAGCTGATCCTGACTATGCCAACACATAGTGTTTCTGTGCTCACCCCCACCTCAGCCTGGTTTAAGGATTTGCACGGCCTTAGCAGAGCACAAAGGTAAAGGTATCCCCTGTGCAAGCACCGAGTCATGTCTGACCCTTGGGGTGACGCCCTCTAGCGTTTTCTTGGCAGACTCAATACGGGGTGGTTTGCCAGTGTCTTCCCCAGTCATGACCGTTTACCCCCCAGCAAGCTGGGTACTCATTTTACCGACCTCGGACGGATGGAAGGCTGAGTCAACCTTGAGCCGGCTGCTGGGATTGAACTCCCAGCCTCATGGGCAAAGCTGTCAGACGGCTGCCTTACCACTCTGCGCCACAAGAGGCTCCTTCAAAAAAAACCCCCTTCAAGGATCGCTGCCTTGTTGTGGCAAGGGGGCTTGCGTAGTTCAGTGAAGCTATGAGCTATGCCGTGCAGGGCCACCCAAGACGGACAGGTCATAGCTGAGAGCTCTGACAAAAGGTGATCCACTGGAGAAGGCAATGGCAAACCACTCCAGTATCTTTGCCATGAAAACTCTATGGACAGTTCCAATAGGCATAACGATATGACGCTGGAAGATGAGCCCCTCAGGTCGGAAGGTGTCCAATATGCTACTGGGGATGAGCAGACGGCTAGTACGAGTAGCGCCAGAATGAATGAAGCGGCTGGGCCAAAGCCGAAAGGACGCTCAGTTGTGGAAGTAACTGGTGGCGAAAAGACAGTCCGATGCTGTAAAGATTTTTATTCCATAGGAACCTGGAACGTCAGATCCATGAATCAAGGCAAGCTGGACGTGGTCAAACAAGAAATGACAAGACTGAACATCGACATTTTAGGAATCAGTGAACTAAAATGGACAGGAATGGGTGAATTTAATTCAGATGACCATCAGGTATACTACTGTGGACAAGAATCTCGCAGAAGAAATGGAGTAGCCTTCATAATCAATAAGAGAGCAGGAAACGCAGTCTTGGGATACAATCCCCAAAATGACAGAATGATCTCAGTTCGAATCCAAGGCAAACCATTCAACATCACAGTGATCCAGGTCTATGCCCCAACCACTGCTGCTGAAGAGGATGAAGTTGATCAGTTCTATGGAGCCCTACAACACCTTCTAGAAGCAACGCCAAAAAATGATGTGCTTATCATCATGGGAGATTGGAATGCTAAAGTAGGAAGCCAAAAGATAACCGGGATAACAGGCAAGTTTGGCCTTGGAGTACAAAATGAAGCAGGGCACAGGCTGGTAGAATTTTGTCAAGAGAATACAATGGTCATAGCAAACACTCTTTTCCAACAACCCAAGAGACGACTCTACACATGGACATCACCAGACGGTCAACACAGAAATCAGATTGACTATGTGCTCTGCAGCCAAAGATGGAAAAGTTCTATACAGGCAATAAAAACAAGACCAGGAGCTGATTGTGGTTCAGATCATGAGCTTCTTGTTGCAAAATTTAGGCTTAAATTGAAGAAAATAGGGAAAAGCACTAGGCCACTCAGGTATGAACTAAATCATATCCCCGACGAATACACAGTAGAGGTGACAAATAGATTTAAGGAATTAGATCTGATAGACAGAGTGCCTGAAGAACTGTGGACGGAGGTTCGCAACATTGTACAAGAGGTAGCAACTAAAACCATCCCAAAGAAAAAGAAATGCAAGAAATCAAAATGGCTGTCTGAGGAAGCTTTACAAATAGCTAAGGAGAGAAGGGAAGTGAAAGGCAAGGGAGAAAGAGAAAGATACACCCAATTGAATGCAGAATTCCAGAGAAAAGCTAGAAGAGATAAGAATGCCTTCTTAAATGAACAGTGCAAACAAATAGAAGAAAACAATAGAATGGGGAGGACCAGAGATCTTTTCAAGAAAATTGAAGATATGAAGAGAACGTTTCATGCAAAGTTGGGTATGATAAGGGACCAAAATGGTAGGGACCTCACAGAAGCAGAAGAGATTAAACAAAGGTGGCAAAATTATACAGAACAACTATACAAGAGCGAGCTTAACATCACTGATGACCACAGTGGGGTAGTTACTGACCTGGAGCCAGACATCCTGGAATGTGAAGTCAAGTGGGCCTTAGGAAGTCTGAGCAACAATAAAGCTAGTGGTGGTGACAGCATTCCAGTTGAACTATTCAAAATCTTAAAGGACGATGCAGTAAAAGTGCTACACTCAATATGCCAGCAAATTTGGAAAACTCAACAATGGCCACAGGATTGGAAAAGGTCAGTTTACATTCCAATCCCAAAGAAGGGCAATGCCAAAGAATGTTCAAACTACCGCACCATTGCACTAATTTCTCATGCTAGCAAAGTTATGCTCAAAATCCTACAAGCTAGGCTCCAGCAATATGTGGACCGAGAACTTCCAGAAGTACAGGCAGGATTTCGAAGAGGCAGAGGAACTAGAGATCAAATTGCCAACATACGCTGGATCATGGAGAAAGCTAGGGAGTACCAGAAGAACGTCTACTTCTGCTTCATTGACTATGCTAAAGCCTTTGATTGTGTGGAGCACAACAAATTGTGGCAAGTTCTTAAAGAGATGGGAATACCAGAGCATCTTATTTGTCTCTTGAGAAATTTATATGCAGGTCAAGAAGCAACAGTGAGAACTGAACATGGAATCACTGACTGGTTCAAAATTGAGAAAGGAGTTCGGCAAGGCTGTATACTGTCGCCTTGCCTATTTAACTTGTATGCAGAGCACATCATGAGAAATGCGGGATTAGAGGAGTCACAAATTGGGATCAAGATTGCAGGGAGAAATATCAACAACCTCAGATATGCAGATGATACCACTCTAATGGCAGAAAGTTAAGAGGAACTAAAGAGCCTGTTGATGCGGGTGAAGGAGGAGAGTGCAAAGGTTGGCTTGAAACTCAACATCAAGAAAACAAAGATCATGGCATCCGGCCCTCTCAATTCCTGGCATATAGATGGGGAAGAAATGGAGATAGTGACAGATTTTATTTTCCTGGGCTCTAAGATCATTGCAGATGGGGATTGCAGCAAAGAAATTAAAAGACCCTTGCTCCTGGGGAGGAAAGCTATGGCAAATCTAGACAGCATCCTAAAAAGCAGAGACATCACTCTGCCAACAAAAGTGCGTTTAGTCAAGGCTATGGTCTTCCCAGTTGCAATGTATGGCTGCGAAAGTTGGACCATAAGGAAGGCCGAGCGTCAAAGTATTGAGGCTTTTGAACTCTGGTGCTGGAGAAGACTCTTGCGAGTCCCTTGGACTGCAAGGCGAACAAACCGGTCAGTCCTAGAGGAGATCAACCCTGACTGCTCTTTAGAAGGCCAGATCCTGAAGATGAAACTCAAATACTTTGGCCACCTCATGAGAAGGAAGGACTCCCTGGAGAAGAGCCTAATGCTGGGAGCGATCGAGGGCAAAAGAAGAAGGGGACGACAGAGAATGAGATGGCTGGATGGAGTCACTGAAGCAGTAGGTGCAAACTTAAATGGACTCCGGGGAATGGTAGAGGACAGGAAGGCCTGGAGGATCATTGTCCATGGGGTCGCGATGGGTCGGACACGACTTCGCACATAACAACAACAACAACAAGCAGAGCACAAATGGCACTGTTACTTGTGATGCACACAAAACACTAACACAATGTTCATCAAGAGCCCACTATATATAACTAGAAAACAATCACCCAATATTAGTTATTTCATTTATAAGCCGCAATTACCCTGAAACTTCCCTTTATTTTGGGAATCATCACTGACTAAGGATCGTGTGGTCATGGTCATCATATCCGTCCTCTTTGTTTCTTGAATGCTGGTGCAATGCTCCAATATCTAAAGGGACCTTCACGCTGATGTGGCTTGTGGTCCACATGCACGCTCAATGATCAATGCACATGCTCAGTTACAAACAGAGCATGTGAATCAGCCTTTTTCATTCTTGCAAGCTGTCTAAGTCTGAAGACTCCCCCTAATAATTACAATATTAAAGGTAAAGGTATCCCCTTTAGCACCGAGTCATGTCTGACCCTTGGGATGACGCCCTCCAGCGTTTTCATGGCACACTCAAAACAGGATGGTCTTGCCAGTGCCTTCCCCAGTCATTACCGTTTACCCCCCAGCAAGCTGGGTACTCATTTTACCAACCTCGGTAGGATGGAAGGCTGAGTCGACCTTGAGCTGGCTGTTGGGATCGAACTCCCAACCTCATGGACAGACAGCTTCAGACAGCATTTCTGCCGCTTACCACTCTGCGTCACAAGAGGCTCATGCATATATTAATTACAATATTAAGGCCCCCTAACTGTACAGCACCATGGGGCCTCTGGAACTGCAGGGGCCATAGCACTTGCTATATGCGCTACTATGATAAGCTGCTTCTGCCCCTCCAGGTGCTTTCTCTATGTTGGATCCAGGAAATGGCTTGAGGGCAATTTGGAACAACAACAAAATCAACAGCAGGGGAAGATCTATATGCCACCTTCCCTTCCCTTTTCTCTATTCTAAGTTCCTCCTTGCGAAGCACTTTTTCCTGAAACATGCAGACCAGTGAGAACACTGGGATTCGTTCTTACTTATCTGTATGTAACGTGCAAAGAGACGAAGCTGTGAAAAGGCTTCCATCAAAGAACCATCATTAGACTTTAGGTTATAGGAGTAAATGGCAATTACCAGATTACTTTTAAGCTGGTTGTGAACATATCCTCAATTGTCACTACAACTTGTAATGCCAACCACAAGGGCAAGCTACTCAGTAAAACTGAGCTTTTACCTACAAATATTTCTTCTGAAAATAAATCTGTTAATGATATGGGAGATTGTCGGGGGAAAGAATGCCTTTTATCATGATGTGATCCATACATATCTTTTAATATTTATGCAGCTCATGAAGTGTTAATACGATACGATATGATAACATTTACTGTGTTTAGCCAAAGGCCATTACAAAACATAATTAAAAACAATATGGTACAAATATGGATAAAACAATATTTCTCCAATATTGCATATATAAAATTGTAGACGAGGGCTACTGAGTTACAATTTAAAAGAAACACGGTGTATCAAGGTGGGGACACCTGTAAAACAGCTTTGGCTTGGATCTTCCTGGCTTCCAGAGCAAAAAGTGCCACCCTATATGAAATATAGGGGTCGACATCTGATAACAGATAGGCTACTTTATCAAAATCAGAAGTGGGGTGTGAGTTTGGCAGTAACTTGGCAAGGAATTTGCTCCTGGGTTCAGAGTACAGGGGACAAGCCAAAACGTAGTGGGGCAGGTCCTCCACAGATGAATTTCCACATATACACAGGCGTTGGGCTGTGGGTATTTGGAGATATCGTCCAAAGAGCATGGCTGGTGGCATCATTTCAAACCACAAAGATATTAGATTGCGTGCTATGTTTACTAAATATGATGCTCTAGAGTAGCGATCCCCAACCTGTGGGCCACGGATCACATGTGGTCCTTCGACTAATTGGAGGTGGGCCCCGAAGGACGCCTTCTCCCCCCCTCCCCGGCCCTTTACTTCATCCCCCCCAGCCCTTTACAACACACTTCATTGTTGTGGTGTGTCTGTATCTTATTTTGAAGGGATGTTTAAACATTACCATAGCGATCAGAGAGCGTTAGGGCAGTGGTTGAGAGTAGAGGAGTAAACTACACCCCCACAAACACACCGGGCCTCAGTAAAAGGCGTTGAGTGGTCCCCGATGATAAAAAGGTTGGGGACCACTGCTCTAGAGTGGTCTTTTTAAATTGTTTTATACCATGGGGCTGATTGTGATAGCAGAATTGAAGAGTGATCAATCAATGAAGTGTTAATAGCAAGAAAGAAAATTCTGTTTACTTAATATTCTGTGCTGCAAAGCTGGTGATTAGATAATTTCCACTGCATATGTTTATGCATGTGCCCTAGTATAATTTCACTAATGGCAGAATTAAAAGCAGTGGCAAAAACTAAAGGAGGGGGAAAACCCTTTGCATTGCTTAACATTTTAATATATTCCCTATTTTCTCCAGCAAATGTGTTTTTACTTTTTGGAGGATATACTTATTTCTGTCTTTCAGCCAGGGATGCCAGCCTCCAGGTGGGACCTGGGAATCCTCCAGAATTTAACTCCAGAGATCTGCTCTGCGGGAGAAAATGAATGCTCTAGACTCCGTGGCATTGCACTTCACTGAAGTCCCTGTCCTCCCCAGGTTCTGTCCCCAAATCTGCAGAAGCTTCCCAGCCTGAATCTGGCAGCCCAACATCCCCATCCCCCCCAGTGGCTAGGGGAACTTGGCAACCCTTCTGTTAACTCATATGAACAATTTCAATACAGAAACAATTCCCATTAATTTCACCAATGACGTTGTTGCTGTGCGAAAGAGTGGAGAATATGAGCATATGGAAAACTGATGAATCCTATTGAATTCAGATCGATGTGAACTTGGGTCTTCCTCTCCCCCCCCCTCATTGAAACCGAAAAGTGTTCTGCACATGGTTAGGGTAGTTCAGAAGGGGTGGAGCCAAGCACAGCCTCTTTCTTTCTTTTCTTGAAGGGGGGGGAGAGGATCGAAAAAGGCAGAGAAGGGAGAAAAAAACCCAACAGAAGTTGAGAGAAATTAGGGGCTTCTCCTTTAAGGCAAGCTTGTCACATGAGCAGCTTTGGCCAATCAAGGGTTCTCTACCTCGGAGCAAAGCCCAGATTCAAAACAGCCTGCTTTCTCAATCCAAATCTTAAAATATTGAGGGTTAAAAGCACTCTAAGATGTCGCACAATAAAGGTAGGGTCACTCCAGATCAATCCTGCTTGTTGCAGAAGGAAAATTTAAATCGCCCAAAATCAAAACGGAAATTGCATTCTGTGTAGATGGCAGGGACTGAATCGACCTGGGATTGGAATAAAAGCTCTGTGCAGTTTACACCCAGGGCTCAAGGCACCTTTCACTAAATATGGTTAGTTCATCAGATGTATTCTTCCTGGAGGAAGTCATGGTCATGTCAGGGTTAGATTACCGTAACGAATTCTGCACAGGGTTATTTTGTAAGGACTTTTCAGAAAAATTTCAACAGACCCCAACTGCTACTATACTCAACTGAAGGCCTCCCCAAACCCCACCTCCCACAGGCTTTACCTCCAAAGCCTCCAGGTATTTCCTAACCCAAAGTTGGCAGTCCTAGGAGGGATTTCAATGGGGTATAATGCCAGAAAGTTCACCTTCCAAAATGGTCATTTTTCCAGGTGACCATCTTTTTTTCCAGGTACCCAACCTTTTTATCACCGGGGACCACTCAACGCCGGGGACCACTCACCGGGGACCACTCAACGCCTTTTACTGGGGCCTGGTGGGGGGGATAGTTTACTCCTCTACTCTCAACCACTGCTCTAATGCTCTCTAATCGCTATGGTGTTTAAACATCCCTACAAAATAAGATACAGACACGCCACAACAATGAACATAAGGAACATTTTATTTTCATGGAAATTTTAACTCATGACAATGACAAATCAATGGAAACCCTGAGCTTGTTTCTCTACAACGAGATAGTCTCATCTGGGAGTGATGGGAGACAATGACACCCGAAGTGTGTTGTAAAGGGCCGGCGGGGATGAAGTAAAGGGCCGGGGGGGGGGGGGGAGAAGGCGTCCTTCGGGGCCCACCTCCAATTAGTCGAAGGACCACATGTGGTCCGTGGCCCACAGGTTGGGGATCGCTAATCTAGGGATCAGTTGTAATCCCAGATCTCAGCTACCACTTAGAGGTTGGCGGCCTAAGATTACTTGATATCTTTAGTCCTGGCATGCATAAATAAGCCTTTCCCCACAATTTACGTGCATGTGCTTTTAAAGGTTGCCAACCACCAGGTAGAGCCTAGAGTTGTCCTGGAATTACAATAGATCTCCATTCTACGGGGATCAGTTCTGCTTGAGAAAATGGCAGGTTCTGACAGCAAATTCCATAGTATATCACAGATTCTAAGTGAAATCCCTCCCCAAATTCTCCACTCCACAAACCCTACCAAGATTTCCTGTTTGAACAGCTATTTGGGATTTATCCTGGCTTTGTTACCGCTAAGGTATGTGGAACTTGTGCTAAGTTGGCTCAGTTGTTTAAATACATTTCATTTTGTTATTGAGCATGTTACAACTATTTGTATTTGGAAAATTGGTATAAAATTGATGATATTCTGCAAGCAGTCAGTGGAACATATAAATTATTGCAGAAGAATATAAAACCTACTACTCAAAGTATCCTCTTCTTTGCTTTAAAACATGGTTGTCATTAATGATCTTTCTAATACCAGCTGCACTTCTTGTCTCTAGAAGAGAATGATGGGTGTAATCTCTCTCCCTAGCCAGCTGTGAGTGACAGACATTCTTTTGTTTAAACAAGGGTTTCTCTTATTGTCTTGGTTGAAAATATGTGGATGTGAGTCTTGTATTTGTAATGTTTAACCTAGGTCATGCAATAGCATCTGCTTTTATTGGGTTTCATATGAATCTCTCTTTGAAAAGAGATTAGCAGTTTATTTTCATCTAAAAGAAAACCAAACATATTAGAATGTACAGAACTGATGAAAGAAAACTGTTCTCTAGAACATGTGCAGTCATGCTGAATCAGACAGAACACTGGTCTCATCCAGCTGCATGTTCTTCAGAACATCAATTCAAGCATCCTATTTTACACTGTGACCAACCAGATTCTGGAATCCTAAAGACCGACAAGCATGGCATGGAGTCTGGTGTCCTCTTCTTTTGTAACCCCTACCACAGGACGGATATTCAGAGGATTACTGACTTTGAACTTGGATGTTCCATTTCATTCCTGTAGCTAGTAGCCATGGATGGCTCTGTCCTCAAGGGAATTTTTAGTATCATTTAAAAGTTTACTAAAGTCGTAGTGAGTTTTAGTAAGATGAAAGAAGTAAATCCAAAATATAACGGTGAGGGGGGATTTTTATCCACTTGCCATATGTTTCAAGAAAGTGGGCAAGATCCCTGCTCAGTGGAGCTTGTGCACCTTTGCCATATGAGGAACAGATAAGCTGTAAGCCTCCCTGAGCTACAGGCTTCAGGTAGATGGCACTAGTCAATACAAGATTGCCAACTCTGGGTTAGGAAATTTGGGAGTGCATGCTGTGAAGAACAAGGTTATGGGAGGGGGGAGGATTTCAGTAAGGTATAATGCCATATGGTCTACTCTCCAAATCATCAGTATTCTCCCAGGAAATTATTTCTAACCTGGAGATCAGTTGTAATTCTGAGAGCTCCCCAGGCACCACCTGACGTTTGACAGCCCTATGTGAATGGTTCTCCAAGTAAGTTACTCCCACCTCAAGGCAGGGCAGTATATAAATGTAAAACAAACAAATAAATAAGTCAATGCAATCAATGGGGTAAGACATCTACTAGGCCATGTAATAGGACCTTTGGCCCAGCTGTTCCTAAGTGATAACAAACACCATCTTAGGGATAATATAATTGAGTTCAGATGTTGCTGATGAAGGGTTGCTGGTTTCAGGGACCATCAATCCTGAGAAAGAGGACACGGGGAGACATAATCCTCAGGGAAGTATTTGTGGGAAAGAGCTAAGGAATGGGTCAGCTGAAAGAATGCTGGAAGTGCTCTCTTAAACAACAGGGAAGCTTCAGTCATTAAATGTTTCACTGTAGTAAATAATGAGTCAGTTTCATCCTCACAAAGAAGTTTGTAATGCACTGTCATGGTTAATGAAAGACCACGCAAAATTTTAAGGCTCTCGCAGAGCTCTTCTTGCATGAGAGATGAAAAACAGAAGGTGCAATGAATGAAAGTAGCAAAGTTTTGTGTTTGCATACAGCTCCCCTCTTCATTACCAATGCAAATGTTTCCTTATTTTCAGCAGAGATTATCCTAACAACAATCCTTTAGCATATCAAAGAGGTGTGGAGACAATGGCTTACTCTCATGGGATGTTATGCACACCAGCAGAATCTTGGGGTGCTTTACTGTTGCTATTCAATCCACAATTTTTCTAAACTGGAACAGCATGTGTTGTTTTAACTGCTGTACTCCGCCTATCACTTATCACACCCAAAACAAGTGAAACCAATAGGCAAAAAATTGTATCTTCTTGAGAATTAATAATTTTGCAACCAGAACAGGGGCCCAGGTATTCAATCCCGCTCGCTATTACTTCTTCGCTGGTTGCAATTGTAGTCTATAATGGAAGCAATAACATTGTGTAAAGTAACAAAATAATACTTTCATCTGTAGCCAGTAAAGCACACCCTAACACTTTTAGATAAATTATACACAAAAATCTATGCAGATCCACAGTTAATCTACCTTAATATAACATCACCAGTATTAATTTCTACAGATACAGGATATCACATTGGCAATAGCTGTTCAGTAAGGGGTCACGTTTTCAATTGTGCCCAACCTGTTTGTCACCCACTTCACATTTAAAGCACACCCTAACAACCCAGGTGTTCGTTAAAGGGGCAAAGGGAGCAAAAAGTGTCTACAAAAAGCAAATAAAATCCATTGTAGAATTGAGTCCCTTGGGGGAATAGTATCCAAATGGAACATAAAAAAAGCTCTCTCTGCTGGAGAGAGCAAAGTGTAATAGAAAGCGGGATTGAATACCTGGGACCCCATTCTGGTAGCAAAATTATTTAGGACTGCATTTAAGCCAGTTTGGTGTAGTGGGTAGGAGTGCGGACTTCTAATCTGGCAAGCCAGGTTCAATTCTGCACTCCCCCACATGCAGCCAGCTGGGTGACCTTGGGCTCACCATGGCACTGATAAAATTATTCTGACCGAGCAGTGATATCAGGGCTCTCTCAGCCTCACCCACCTCACAGGGTGTCTGTTGTGGGGAGAGGAAAGGGAAGGTGATTGTAAGCCGCTTTGAGACTCCTCTGGGTAGAGAAAAGCGGCATATAAGAACCAACTCTTCTTCTTCTTCATAAATCTCAAGAAGATACAGCTTTTTGCCAATTGGTTTTGTTTGCTTTGGGTATATTTCTACGAGAAACCAACAGTGTTTCTTTTTTTTTCTATATACAAGTTTTTTTTCCCCATAAAGATAGAAATATAGGATACTATACGAGTTATTAATACAAAGAACAGTAAAATATAAAATATAATCATCATTTGAAAATGTATGACCCCACATTAACTACACAATGATATAAACTTTTGCCCAAAGCTGAGTCTAAGAGCCATCCACATTTCCACTACATTTTTAAAAAAGGCCTATTCAGATATACAAAAGAGAAGTTGTTAATAATCATCCTACTTGAGAGATCATAGACCTCACGTTAACTGCTTGATACAATCTAAGAGCTATCCTGACAGATATTTCTAGGTTTAAGTTAGATGCTTAGCATTAAACATTTCTTGTAGAACAGTATGAGTTTTGGCCTTAAAGATGTACAAAAAAAAAATTACAAGAGGATTTCATAGCTTCTCCTTATCCTTAATATAGATACATCTACAAAACAATTTATACTTGACCCATTCTTAGAGCCATCCTAACAGGTATATTTTCAGATTTAAGTTGAGAGCTTAACATTAAACGTTTTCTACAGATCAGTGTGAGCTTTAGCCCTATAACAATACACTAATAAAGAAAAAATAAAAAATAAGGGGGGAAAACCCCGTTTTATATTTCCAACACTAACAATTATATTACCTATATGCCTACAAAAGAAAAGAAACAAGAGAGGAAAACACTGCTTCCCCTTTTTCATAAAAATAGAAATATAGAATATAGTATATGTTATTAATACAGAGAATAGTGAGTTTCCAAGTTTAGATTAAATGCTTAGCATTAAACATAGAACAATATGAGCTTTCGGTCTTCTTAAGGGGGTCTCATCTCGAGGCTTGCTACATCTTGTCATTCCCGTAGATTTATATTCTGTCCCATTGGCCTTTGGCGTAGAAAGTGCAGTTGTACTCTTTCCTGCAGAATATGCATCGATAGATCTTGAGGCCGTTGCACCTCCAGGACTCCAGTATCAATACAATTTTTTTCCCAAAGAGCTCCTTTAAATCGGTTACTTTCACTACAGATCCATATATCTTTTGATTGATTTTTGTACACTGTTGCTTTGAGATGGCTGTATGTCTTTTTAAAAAGGGTGTCCTTATCTGGGATGCAGAACTCTGACATCCCCTTTTCCGTCTCCAGAATTTCAGATTTCTCTTCTACTGTTGGTTTTCCACCTTGTTTAGAGCTGTCATCAGCCACTGTTATTGATCCATCATTCCTGTTGGAGACTTCTTCCTTGCCATCTTGGATCTCCTTGAAGATATTTTTGACCAATCCTTCTGTAAATGCTTTGAAATCTTGGGTTTGTTTCTCTATTAGATGAGCCAATCTTTTTAACATAAAAGGTAAAGGTAAAGGTATCCCCTGTGCAAGCACCGGGTCATGTCTGACCCTTGGGGTGACGCCCTCTAGCGTTTTCATGGCAGACTCAATACGGGGTGGTTTGCCAGTGCCTTCCCCAGTCATTACCGTTTACCCCCCAGCAAGCTGGGTACTCATTTTACCGACCTCGGAAGGATGGAAGGCTGAGTCAACTTTGAGCCGGCTGCTGGGATTGAACTCCCAGCCTCATGGGCAAAGCTTTCAGACGGCTGCCTTACCACTCTGCACCACAAGAGGCTCATTCTTTTTAACATAGACATGTTTTTGACTTAAAAAACAACAGCCTGCCTCAAACAATTTTACAAGTGGCCAGTAGAGGTCCTCTGTTTTATCCTCTACCGTTCCGGCACAGGCATGTGACATATTGAAGTCAGTAAGGCAGATATTCTCGTGCTGGAACAGAGTTCTCGTGAGATCTTCCCATTCAGAGCTCTTATCTCTTATCTCCGAAAACCAAAACAATTGCAGTGAGAGCTTTTGCCATTTAATTTGAGTTGATTTAAGTCCTTCTTCTGCTTAGTTAGGAGAATTAGCCTGCCTCATAACGAGGTGGCTTTGGGCAGAGCAGAGTAAAAGGAGGGGGGAGACAAAGGGCTTTGATGCAGGAAGAGAGACGGAGAAAAAAAAAACAAGAGATACTTGCAGTAAATGATGCTTTGGAACTCAGCCGATGTCCTCCCCTCAGTTCACAACATTCATTTGCAGTAAATCGCCATGTAGGGTTGAAGCAGATGCTTTAAGATTAAAGAGAGAAAAGAAAGTCCGAGATAGAATATGGCAGTCGTCCTCTGGACCTGAAACGCTGACAGCCTATAATCCAGGGAGATATACTCCCTAAAGGATTGGAGACGGCCCCAAGAACTTCCTGGGTAGAAAGGTGAGGTGGGGTTTGCGTACCCCTCCTCTTTTCTGCCAATTGCTTGCGCGATTGACCCGTCAGGCTTCAGAGATAGCAGAGCAGATGCCCTGCAACCCTCTCAGAACTACATCTTAGCCGGAAGTGACATCTTAGCTGGAAGTGTTTCTTTATATCACTTATCACAAGCAGAATGCCTCCATTTTTTTAATACACATTTTCTTTGACTTTGCTAGTAAGAGAGAGGAACTGCTAAACAGCACCACTGTGGGCCAGCCAAATCCCCTGCTTCAGCGTGGCTAAAAAAATTCCCATGTGCAGTACAGGTGAGGAACTGGGGGTTCCAAGAATGGACAAAGCTATTTCCATTTCAATAGAAAACATCTACTTTTCTTCTGTTTGATGCTTTGCCAAAGGCTTATTGTGTGATATGCTCCTCTCCATGTCCACTGCTCTTTAAAACAGACGACTGTGAGTTATCAAGCAAAATGCTGCCTCTGTCAAGTATCCTGACTTGACTGATGCTTGGAAACTGCTCCCTTTAAATAAAAGGTATCCATTTCACTTCCTGTGCATAGCTCACATACCCCCTGTGAAGAGTTGTGTAGGGGGGGGGGGGGCTGGTAAAAGCAATGAGGTTTTGCAGATTTTAGAACATTCATGACTTTACTTCTATGGGGTGCCAAATGTTGGCTGGCAATTTATTCTAGTATTTATTATCTCTAATACTATCCCCCCTTAATTTTATCACCTTAGTCCTATTGCTCTGTTTATTAGATATCTCATGCCACTTCAAGCTGTTTGACTGCATTGCCTCTATACCATGTAATCCACCTTGACCCTGGCCTGGTTAGCCATGGTTAGCCTGATCTCATCAGGTCTGGGAAGCTAAGCAAGTTCAGAAGAACCCTCTTTTCTCTACCCTAAGGAGTCTCCAATGGGTTTACAGTTGGCTTCCCTTCCTCTCCCCACAATAGCAACCTTATGAGATAGCTGGGGCTGAGAGAGTTCTGAGAGAACTTTGACTGACCCAAGGACACCCAGCAGGCTACATGTGGAAGAGCAGGGAATCAAAGCTAGCACTCCAGATCAGAGTCTGCTAGTCTTAAATACTATGCCATGCTGCCTCTCTTCACCATGCTTCAGGCTAGATTAATGTTTGCAGGAGAGACCACAAATGAAGACTGGAACTTCTTAAGCAATGGCAAACCACCTCTAAATTTGTCTTGAAAGCCTCATGGGGTCACTATGAAATGGCAGTAACCTGATGGCACTTTCCATTACCAATCTTCCTTGAGTCTTAGTGAGTCAGGTAGTCTACACAACTAAGTAAGTAAATAAATAAAGGTCACAACACATACAAGCCAAAAATAGATGTTTCCCTACATCTAAGAATGCACATTTCTCCAGTTAGATTTTATTAATAGAGGTCTGCATAGCACGTAAACCCCAACCCACCCATGAAGCTAAACAGGCCACCACAGCGTATGACAGTACACCAGGGGCCTCATTTAGCTGTATGCTTTGAGTTGGGGGAAGAATTCCAGATGGCTGTCAAACATATGGCAGGCCACAATAATTGAGTGCGGTAAAGGGATTCCATGGTCCTCTTCAGTTACTGTTCTGAATTCTGAGGTCTATCCACCATATGTAGTCAGTTCATGCAGCTTGAAAACAGAAGTCCCCAAAGCATCTCTAATTAAACTGAAACTCACTTCTCACACATAAAAACACTGAAAAAAGATATAGGGCAATTTCTGTAGTCAGAAAAATACTTGTAAAAATCATCTTCCTTAAACTGGAATAATTGATTTAGCTGTGATTCCCCTCTGTTTTAATATTGGAAAATATGTGGGATTTACTAATATTGGATCACTGAAATCTCTGAATTTAAGAATGTATTTTGAGTATAAAAATATATTTGTATAGTCACCCCAGCCACACACATTCTCAAAGTAGATAGAGCGTTTGTCTGTCTGGAATAGCGTAAATGAGCAAGATTGGCATGGTGGGATAAGAGGCAGAACTCAACTGAGAAACCCTGGGGGAAAAGAATTAATATACAATCATGAACAATGAATCTTCACACCATTGGTTAGTTTCAGTTTAATTTCTGTAAAAGAACACTTGCATAATTTTATGGTTTGGTGTCACCACAACATGAGGAACTGTATTAAAGGGTCGCGGCATGAGGAAGGTTGAGAACCACTGCCATAAAGTTTGCCTTCTGAAGCTGCCATTTACTTTACTCTGCTCTGGTTCAGCCTCACTTGGAGTACTGTGTTCAGTTTTGGGCACCCCAGTTGAAGAGGGATGTTGACAAACTGGAATGTGTCCAGAGGAGGGCAACAAAGATGGTGAGGGGTTTGGAGACCAAGACATATGAAGAAAGGTTGGGGGAGCTTGGTCTGTTTAGCCTACAGAGGAGACAACTGAGAGGGGATCTGATAACCATCTTCAAGTATTTAAAAGGGTGCCATATGGAGGATGGAGCAGAGTTGTTCTCTCTTACCCTGGAGGGACAGACCAGAACGAATGGGATGAAGTCAGTGGTGGTTTCTCCATCTTTGGAAATTTTTAAACAGAGGCTAGATAGCTATCTGACAGAGAGGCTGATTCTGTGAAAGCAAAGAGGTGGCAGGTTGCAGTAGATGAGCAATTGGGATGTGAGTGTCCTGCATAGTGCAGGGGGTTGGACTAAATGACCCATGAGGTCCCTTCCAACTCTATTATTCTATGACTAGGATTTAAGGCCTTCTGTAGGCCCAATACAGCGGGTGCTAGCGGGCCAGCAGCTGCGTGCGGGAGAGCCTCCCCACCCCCCTGGTCTGGGCACCCTGCTTTCTCCCGCGTGCCTCCTGCCCGAGTCCCCGTCTTCGGGGTAGGTCTCTGACGCAGCAGGCCTGCTCCTTTGCCCTCCCTGAAGCTTTTCCCTCCTGCCCCCCTCCCGCCTGAGTTCCTGGCTTCGGGGTGGGCAAAGGAGCAGGCCGCGGCGGGCCTGCTCCTTTGACTGCGTCGAAGCCGCCGCCCCCCTCCCCCCAAGCAGGGCCAACGCATCTGGGATGGGCCCGATAGGCCCCTTCATATTTTTATCCTGGACTCACCCTGCCCCTTTCTCCTCCCACATAGGCCTTATTCTTTTATTCTTACCGCTCCCGCTGAGCAGTTTACATATTCTATTATTCTACCTTGGGGAACTGATTTCTGTAGTTAGGAGATCAGTTACAATCTTGGTGAACTCCAGGCCCCACCTTGAAGTTGGCAACGGTATGTCTCACTAAGTCCTCACTGATATCTAAATTAATTGTGTGTGTGTCTCAGTACATGTTTCCCTTTTCCCTTATAAAAACAAACATGATTATAGTTTTAGAAACAAATGTATGTTATTCCATGCTGAGCACCATGCAAGTATTGTACTTTCTAGAACAGGGGTGATTTGATGTTCTCCTGTATTCAAAAACTGAACTTGCTGACAATCCCTGTGTGCGGTTATATGATTGTCTCATTGATTCCCTGAAAACAAGAAGCATTTGAAGCAGTATTATGTTTTCCATTGGCTCACAGTTTACTGGCTCATTTGGATGCCCCAGGCATGCCCTAGAGTCATCACCACTAGGTGGGCCATGCATTCTTTATAATTAGCTATGCTAACGTATGTATGCTGCCTTGCACCTGCACAGTTATTTGCACACATAAACACCTCCAGCCCCCTTATCCTTCATCAGGCCCTTGGTCTACCAAAGTCAGTATATTGTCTACTCAGATTTTCATTGGCACTTCAGGGTCTTATGCCGAGGTCTTTTACATTATCTCCTACTTGATCCTTTTAATTGGAGATGCTTGAGTTTAAACCTAAGACCTTCTACATGCCAAGCAGATGCTCTACCAGTGAGCCATAGCTCCTCCCCAGTTGGTAGCACTCATCAGGTGCCAGCATGTTCAGAATTTACCAAATCAAATTACAGATCATCCCAGGTAGCATGATCAAGTTCTCTCTCACACACATACACAGTTTTGAGAGTCAGGCATGGAGGCAAAGTAGCAAAGCTGGAACACTGGAAAGACAAGCCATACAACTTTCCCTGCCTACCCAATCAGGATCAAGACAACAAAGCAAAGCACCTTTTTTGTGAGTTACTGTTTTCTGTTACATAGGTTAAAAATATTTCTGATTGGACTCCAGCCCTTCCATGAACAGCGACTCAGTCAAGCCAAGCAAGATGGAGATGGGGGAAGCTATGCAATGACATGATGTGCACATACAAAAACACTGACAAAGGAAAGTGGGGGGGGGGGGTTAAAAATGGTTCCAAAAGTGCAGCTTGCAGTGTGCAAACAGAGGGCAGAAGTACACACTGAATGGTAAAGTACACTGGAAACTGAAAAAAATGAAAACAAAAACATAGGCCCCTGTGAGTATGAGTGTGAAAGAAAGATTATGGGCAGGGATGAAAGTGCACAGAAATGGTGGGTCTCAGTATCACTAACCAAAATTTGTGCTTCAACTGTGTGCAGGTTCCTTTTTCAACTCTTAAGTTCCTCATTGTATCCAGCCCCTTTCCAGAGCCAGCATTCCACTGCAGCTTTAAAAGAAGCACAAGGGAAGAGAGAGGGGCAAACATGATCATGATACCAGGATGTTTTCCACATCATATATCTTCTTGTGTCATCAGCATTAAGACCCGGCTTTATTTTCACCTGTTTCAGCCTGACATGTTATATCAAAACCAGGACAAACCCTAATGAAAACATAAGCATTCCAGGAAGGTTAGTAATCTACAGAAAATAGAAGGGCAATGACAAGGGAGAGATATGTGAGCTGTTGCTGTCAAGAAGTGTCATCTGCAAGCATTCTCAAATATATTGCTCTGACTTCATCTAGCCGGAGGTAGGGAGGAGGATGGGAATGTAACTGTGTAAAAACTATGTCTGTAAAGTGATGTGCAAAGTTGGGGGGATTTATGCACTCCATGCAGGGCTCAGGTTCACAAGGCAAATCCTTCTTGCTGTCAGTTTTTAATAGGTCACAGATTTCCAAGCCATGTGGAACTTGATGAGTGAGACAGGACTCCCGCATGGGCACGGATGGGGCTTGGCATTGGGGCTTTCATCAGAACTTGCCTGTTTACCAGTACACCCTTCTCGTGATCTCTTTGTTCTTATGCACAGCCTGTATCTGAGCTCTTTATTATAACATTCTTAAAGTCATCGAAGATGTTATAAACAACGCTCAAGGACCAAATGGATCATTTTTCTTTCCATTCAAAATGTAGCACAATTTTAAAAGATAAAATTAAAATGTTTTTGGACAGTTGATATATAAATAAATATAAATATAATAAATATAATAAATAAATAAAAGGGTTGCATTTTAATGACCCTTGGAGGAAATGACAAAGGGGAGATATGTGAGTTGTTAACAACAGAATGTTGTTTTTTTTCAGATTCAAAATATATGACCCAATTTTGTGTGGCATGCTCTGAGTGACTAGTTTTGGCATGCCAGCCTCCCAGAAGGTCCTGGCAATTCTCTGGAATCACAGCTCCTCTCCAGATTAAAGAGATCAGGCTTCTGGAGAAAACTGCTGCTTTGGAAGGCAGACTCTATGGCATTGCACCCCACTGAGATCCCTGTTCTCCCCAGGCTCCAACCCCAAATCTCTAGGAGTTTCCCAACCTGGATCGGGCCAGCCTACCTCCTTCCCCTGCTGGTAGAGAAATGTACTGTCTGTTTCTGATTACAAGTTTAATGACTGTTCAACTGATTGGCCCCAGCATAAATAAGACACCAGCAAAGTTTAATTGAGCCCAAATTGCTCATACAGTTTAGCAAGTTTCCCCCCTATGTTGTCTCAATGTAGTTGCCTACTCGACACAAGGTGTTTTGATCCCTAATGTAACATCTGGTGTCAACCAGAAGGATCTGGTGGTTTTCATTGGGAGGAATCAATTGGCTGGGTTTTAATTGCAACTGGGTTTTTACAAAGACTCCTGTATTTCAAAAGTGATTTGCTGCATAACACATGGACACTGCTTTTATTTGAGACAGCCAAAAGACCTTGTGGACACATAGAATGAATCACAGAGTTCTTCGGATCCCAGAATATGCATGGTTATATCATAGATGAATATAACTGAAATCTGATAATTACTGTGTTCTCTGTACTTATTTTTGCATTACTCTTTTTGCTATGCTAATAAAGGCTTTGTATTTGTATTTGATTATAGATATATACTTTCTCTCTCTAATTGTATTTATATACTGCCCTCCCTTGTGGCTCATAGCCCAGGATTTACTCACATGCTAGTCTTCAGAAGCAGTTTTAACACCTCAGATATCAAACACTGGACTTCTGGATGCTCTTTTCTTGAGCAGTCCGGGATTGAATATAAAGCAATCAGACAGCTTGAGAACATGATTCAACTAAAGTGGCAAACCATACCTGAAAGGCATTTGACCTTTGCAATGCAGAAACTTTAAATTCCAGCCTTGTGTTTTATATGAAGTTAACATGTTGCAGATGTTAATTACATTAATGCATTTCAAAGGGAAAATGACCCTTCCAAACTGGCAGTTGGTCCATACTTTGGTCATGTTTATGTGCCCCTACCCCATACGAAGCAGCAAAAAATTGCAGCATTTATTGCTTCATTAGTAATTGAATCAGCATTTGGGAACCTTTAATGCTGAACTCTAGAACTGCTCCTTTATACTGTTAGACTGTTGGCTCAAACCCACGTGTGACAGACAGCAGTCTGTTCAGGCTTGTAAAACCTTTTGTGAAAGACCACATGTAGTGGTTCCCCCATATGCTTAGGGAGTACATACAAGCATGCAAGAATTAATTGGGCTTATGCAAAGATTAGCACCAGAAATGGATCCAACACAAAATATTATAGATATTGCAGCCTGAAGGATCTGGAAATTCAATTTTTAAGGTTTGAATCAGTTTTTTTTGTTCGCCAAAATACTATCAACAGATTATAGAGAAATATATACCCCTATCTCTTTGTGTTGGATAACCCACTTCTGTGAAGAGCTTTTTTGCTAGCTAGAGTCAACATCTTTTCTTCTAATCTAACAAAAGGCAGGTTTAATAAGATCCCTGTTTCCCAAAGGCCATGTCTGCATGGGTGCCCTATTTCTAATACACTTGAGCATTTAATCTTAGATTGTCCACATTTTGAGAGTTGTCATCTAGCTTGGAGGGTGAATATAATCCATCCAAAGGGAAACACTAGACTGGGGATATTATTGAATGAGAAGGATCCTGTTAAGATATGTGCAATGGCACTGATATTAGTCCAGATTTTAGCTGTTAACTCAGAATAGGTAAATGCTATGACTGTTTATAACCTCCCATGATTATTTGTAATTATTAATTTATACCAATTGGGATAGGTGAGGCTCGGTATCCTGGACTTCCCTGCTGTGAACTTTATAACATCCCTACTTCTGAGTACAAAGCAAGCAGCAGTGGTCTAGGGGAAAGCGTATCCTCCAGAATCAACTGTCCAAGTTGCTGAACAATTCAGTGAAACCGAATAAGGACTGGCTTCTGTGTGAATTGTGACCCTGAGATTTCAAAGCTTTGCCAGTGCTATCCAAAAGGAAGTGGGAGACATATCTATAAATATTTACACAGGTGTCTTGGCCAGGTACAGTGTATTCATGGATGACATAATTTAAAAGCAAAAGGCATTCTGAAAACACTGAACTCACCTTTAAAAAAAGAAACCAAGGGGACAATCTTTTGATGTCACTCACCTCTCCTGCTTGCAAATGGACCAAAGGAAACACGACTTCAAAAGAACTTGTTGCAGATCTGATGATAGCAGGGGAGGGGAAGGAAGGATTTCTTTTCTTTTAGACTTACAAATAGCGTCTGTATTCATGACTGTCAATTACTATTAAGAAAATGATTTTTTCTGCAGCAACATACGGATCATGCAATTATGACATTTCCATAGTAACCACCTTTAAAATTGTAAATGTTTCTATATGACAACCAAATGAATGTGATCAGGCTCGCCTGAGGTCTGTTGGCATTTGTAATCTGCAGTTTTCTTAAAGCTGCTTTAATTTCTAGCCACTAGGCTTAATTTATGCTTTAGATCTTATTAGAGTTCCCTTTAGGGGATCGTGGGTACTTTTTGTGAGCAAAAGTTAAAGGATATACACAGGAGAAGAATAAGAAAGGAGAACCAAACCCAGCCAGGTTGCAACTCAGTTCCTAAGTCCTGAAGCATGCAGCTTAAGATAAGAAACACTAAAGTCTGGTTCAGAAATTCTGGAGAATAAGGTAGCAGAGGCTTCAGTGTACTGTACCATTTCAGAAGGCAGGTGGTAGATTCCAACTTTATGAGAGGAAAAATCCCCCCCCCCCCTCTGCTGCTGCCAACTAGAAAAACAGCACAGCATACTTGGTGGCACATTAGTGAGGTGGGGATGCAATTTCTTCACTTAAAGACTGAAGAGCACACACAAGTGTTTGGTCCTCTTTCTGAGTAAACAAGGTATGTTCTCATTCAGAAAGGTCCTTCAGATAGGCCATGTGGCAAGGATCAACAAGCAAAACAAGAAAAAAATACTGGCAGGAAGTTTCCACATCCTGTCCATTGGCTATCTTGTGTGGGGAGGGGGGAGGGAAAACCTGGAGTGGATTCTTTCCTCCACTCACCTTGAATTCTCTCCTTTGGTGAGGTGCTAGGAAAAGGAATGGAATGAGTGCCATCTTCATATTCTTTGTTACTTTCATTTTGACTTTCCTGTCCTAATGGAGTTAATTTTTATGAGTTTGATATTTAACTAAAAATTATGATAACTTATGAAGACTAATTAGGTGCTCCATATATTTAAAATTGACTTTTTCTAGTGTATCTGAGGGACTGTCTTTTCCCCCATGCCCCCCGCAGCGCTCTTCACTCTGTGGGTTTGAATAAATTGGTAGTCCCAGACCCACAGGAAATTAATCTGGCCTCGAGCAGAGGCAGGGCCTTCTCAGCCCTGGCTCCTGCCTGGTGGATTGAGCTCCCAGAAGAGCTAAGGCCCCTGCCAGAGCTGTTACAGTTCCACAGCGACTGTAAGACAGAGTTCTTCTGCCAGGCTTTTGACTGAGGCCAGGCGGATAGAAGTTCTTGCCCCTCCTCCGGGAGCCCCCCCCCCCAATAAAACACCATCTCTGGAGAGTAATTGTAGATTGGGAGAAGATAATGGGGAGATTCAGGTGTGAGGGTTAGAGATGGGCTTGTGGAGTTCTATGTTTTTACTGTAGTTATTGTATCTTTTATTGTTGTTAGACACTGCGAGCTGGCAGGCTGGGAGTGGCAGCCTAAAAGTTAAATACACAAACAAAAAAATAAATTCTAGTAGAAAACATTTATTTCATGCCTGAGGTATGCACTGCTAGGTTTATTTAGTCATCTCTCCAGAGGATCCCAGGGAGAGTACAGAGAGGACTAAGCATTCTAGAAGCAGAGACAGCATTGCCACACCAACTTTGTGTAGTCATATTAATACAGAACCCAATTTACCTAGTAAGTCTTTGAACAAAAGGAAAACAAATATCTGACAACTTACTTTATAATAAACTAGTAAAATAAGCCCATTGTATAAAGGATACAATGGGCGCTAGGAGGTGGGGGCCAGAGCGAGGGATGGAAGGCGACCTTAAAAAGGAGGCGGGCGGCGGCTCCTTGGCGGCTCCTCAGTGGGTTGGTCTCCTCGGCGCGCTCGGCTGCGGCGGCTCGTCAGCGGCAGCTCCACGGTTCTTGAAAGCTGCTCGTCGTCGTGGCTCCTTCTCGGCGGGGCGTGGCGCTGGGAGGCGAGTTAATGCCGCGGCAGAGTGAGTCCTCGGCGTCGCGGCAAAGGTCCCTCCGCCAATCGCGGGCCGGCCACGGCCGTTCGCTGGGCGGGCGGCGCCGGCGATCGCGGCGCCGCTTCCTCGAGTAATGGAGGCTCTTCCGGTGGGCCGAATCACGTCACCGACGTCGATGGCGTTGGCGCTGTTTCCGGTGCAGGTCAGCTGGGTTGGTCAGCTGGGTTGTTTATTTCTGGCAGGGGCTTTCTTTATTTTATTTTATTTTGATTTTATTTCCTTTGTTAACTGGCAGGGGCTTCCTTTATTTCTGTGGCAGCGGCCTGATGCGGCGAGAGGCGCTTTGCGCCTCTCGCCACGTCAGGCCGCCGGGCAGGGAATCCCCAGCAGCCGCGCTCCGCGCGACTGCTGGGGGTTCCCTCGGGCGGCAGCCTGACGTGTCAGGGCGGGAGCCACTGGCAGGGGCTTCCTTTATTTTATTTTATTTCTTTTGTAAACTGGCAAGGGCTTCCTTTATTTCTGTGGCAGCGGCCTGATGCGGCGAGAGGCGCTTTGCGCCTCTCGCCGCGTCAGGCCGCCGGGCAGGGAATCCCCAGCAGCCGCGCTCCGCGCGACTGCTGGGGGTTCCCTCGGGCGACAGCCTGACGCGGCGAGAGGCGCTTCGCGCCTCTCGCGGCGTCAGGGCGGGAGCCACTGGCAGGGCCTTCCTGTATTTTATTTTATTTTTATTTTATTTACTTTGTTAACTGGCAGGGGTTTCCTTTATTTCTGTGGCAGCGGCCTGACGCGGCGAGAGGCGCTTTGCGCCTCTCGCCGTGTCAGGCCGGGAGCAACTGGCAGGGGCTTCCTCATGCGGCGGGCTGGCGGCATCATGCGGCATCAGGCTGGGAGCAACTGCGAGCCGCGCTGCGTGCGGCTCGCAGTTGCTGGGAATCAGAGGGACCAATCGGCAGGCGCTTCGCGCCTGCTGATTGGTCCCTCTGATTGTCTGTCATGAGGAAGGGTCCAATCCGGACCCTTCCTCATCCCGGACACATCCCGCCCCAGGAGGGCTTACTGCTTTATTTAGTCCGTGGCGCCCGCGGCGCCACGGGCGGTGTACAGATTTGGAAGGACTAAACTCCTTTAAATAACCAGCAGCTTGCTTTTTCACTTCATTCAGTTTAACAGAACACAATTAAACAATGGTTAACTAGTTCAACATTTTTGCAGTGATTTTCCTTCTTTAAAATTATTGCCTAACAGCAAGAGAGGATGTTTCCTGCTATGAAGCTCATACCTTTCATCAGTATCATGAAATATACATCAGAAATAAAAGTTCAAAGGTTGGATTTGTGAAGTGATGGTGTTATGCTTCCTTCCCTCCCCAGCAATTTGTGTCTAGGCTACTGCTGTTTAGGGAGGCATTCTTTGTACTGTGTGCTCCTTAAAACACTAGGTTAGATGATAGGTTCCTCTATATTCCCAAATGCCCCTTTGTATTTTATGGTCCTCTTAACTGGGATGTCTACTGTTCTGAGTTCAGCTCTGTTTTTCACAGAATAGTGCTTGCTTTTTAATAAAAGAGGGGAAATGCTATGCCAAATACAAGTAGACTTTAGGTTCAAACTGATATAACTGACCACCCAAATGCTTGTGTTCTAGACTTTGATCTCCAGTCCCAATGAACTTCTGTGTGTTTTGTTTTCCAGGCATACGTCATTTGAGACAAAGGATGTAAAACCTGGCTGAAGAACAGAGGGCCTAGCAGTAACCACCCTAGAGAGAGAGAGTGTATGAAGATTTGTGGTAAACAGACTTCTGTTGTTGTCAATGAATGCCTTGCGGGAGAACCTTTGGATTGCTATTATATACTAAAACTTGGCTGCATTGTACAGATTTACTTATTTTATTTTATACAAAACTCAGTACTATTCCTGTTCATCTTATAATAAAAAGAGGATATGTGACTAAAATAGACATTCAGGAAAATAAGAATGCAAAGGAGAAACAAACTCCTTTATAGCAGTGGTCCCCAACCTTTTTATCAACGCTTGACAATTTTACTGAGGCCTGGGGGGGGGGTAGTCTTTTGCTGAGGGACATCACCGCCGCTGCCTGAGTCCCTGCTCCACTTGCTTTCCCACCGACGCCCCTGACTTCCTGCTGCCCGCTGGGGGGTGCTGCCATTAGCAGCTGCGCAGTGCTGGGAGCCCCAGCCATGGTGGTTGCTGGGGAGCACCAAAGGTGAGCCAGTGGCAGAGTGGCAGGGCAGCCCCCAAGGCAGCAGCTGGGGAGGAGGACAACGAAGAGCCGTGGCCCAGTACTGACTGATGCGCGAACCGGTACCAGTCCTCAGACTGGGGGTTGGGAACCACTGCTTTACAGAGGGGGTGAAAATAGAATTCACACTGTCCTTGTAAAATAGCAGGATTCCCCAACATGGTGTCCTTTGGACCAGTACTCTCCATGGCATCTGTCAAGCTTTCCAGAAAGTGTGTGAGGCCACTGTGAGGCAGGGTTCATTAGTGACTCCCCATATTCCAGTGAAAGGATTTTCCATGGCTGTAATACAGCTGCAGTCACTGGGGAACCAGGAGGACTGGTAAACATCTGAACTTTCTGTAGGCAGTATATGGTTCAATTCTTTCTTCAGGTTTTCCTTCTCCTCTCTCCAGTCTCCTCTCTCAGGATTTCCTTCATATCTTTTTTGTTTCTCCCTTCTCTGTTCCCTTCTCTGTTGGGCTGTCATTTGTTGCTTTCTTGCAACTTCTTCTTTCTTGAGGGTTAATTAAAGAGTCGAAATTAAGAAATTGCCAGCTCCAGACTGGTTAGACCAAAGTCTTTAAATAACTCAAATGAAAAAGCTGACTTTAAATAACTCAAATGAAAAAGCTGCAATTTTTATTCAGCAATACAGAAAAATAGCCAATATTATTCCAATGTTTAAATAAAGACCCCAGAATGATAAACTGGTTAGCTCAAAATCTGTCCTAGGTAAATAGATAAAAAGTGTTATTAAAGGAAGAAATGTTAAACCCATAGAATAACTAGTCTTGCTGACTAGTAAGTTGAAAAGAAGAACATTTTCTAAAGCCTCAGTCATTGCTTTGAGGGGCAATTCTGGAAATACTGGTTTGGAGAAGCAAAGATGTGACAGATGTTATTTAAGAGATTGATTATGGTAGCAAAACTGTGAGATCTACATGATTTATTGATGTTCTATAAAGTATATATTTAGTGGTGCAAATAATTTATCTTCTTAATAAAGTAAATTTATGGTGATTATTGGAACCAGCAGATTTATCTACAATTGTATTTAGATTAGGAGGCTTTTACAATTGGTTTTCAATAGTTGCAATAACAACAATATCCTGTTATTCAGCCTTTTCAAAGTAGAATATAGCTTTCCCTCAATAAATTTGTGGCCATCATTACTTAAGAAATTAATTAATTCCTAGAATAAAATTTCAGTCTAGTGGCACCTTAGTTACTAACAAAATTTTCCAGGGTATATGTTTTCATATGTCAGAGTTCACTTTGCCCTTTTGCATCTGAAAGGGCAAGCTATGTCTTATGAAACCTCATACTCTGGAAAATTTTGTTGGTCCCTATGGTGCTACTGGACTCAAATTTTGTTCTATTACTACAGACTAGCACAGCTATGCACTTGAGACTATTTCATAGGCAATTTTAAGAGAAAATTCTAAAATGATACCTTTTCCTGGCGAAGCATAGGGAAATGTTCTGAAGTTTGGAGTGTGTAGGGGTATGAAGTTATAACTGACCATTTCAAAGAGTTTAAGGAAACAAGATGCCCCAAAGAAAAAAAGAAAATATGCATACACATTGCGCTTTCACAGAATCAGAGACACGCTCCATTTAAATACTCAGTTGTATATATTATACATACAAGTGGGAACCCACAAGGAACTTGTAGGAAAGGAGCATACCATTCCCCTTACCAAGGGATGCCAGACTTTAGGTGGGACCTGGGGATCCCCCAGTTTTACAACTCATCTCCAGGCAACATAAATCAATTCCCATGGAGAAAATTGCTACCTTGGAGGGTGGACTCCATAGCACTCTACTCTACTGTGATCCCTTCCCACCCCAAATCCCACCTACTCTCAGCTCCACCCCCAAAGTTGCCAGGTATTTTTCACCCAGAGCTGGCAACCCTACCCTTGTCCTTCCTTCCTTCCTCCCCTCTCCTCCACCTCCATCCTCACTGCTATGCCTAATCCCCAATCTAGGATAAAGCTGGCGACATGGTCCAATGGAAATTAACAAACAATCTCATGCAGGGTCTCCCAGGTTGGTAGATATATATTTCTTACATATAAATGGGTCTGATCCACAGATTTAGATATCCACAGACAGGGCCACACTTCACTAGATTAGAATATAGCCAGAAGTGGTATACTTACTACTGAGAGAGAAGAAGATGGATAGGATCAAAAGAATTCTTTAACCACAAGCAGAGGCTCTAAAATGAAATCCATTTAATAGGTAGTCTCTTAAAAGTTGGATGAAAAAGTGTTTGAGTGCTAGGGAGGGAAGCTTCCACTTACCCCTTAAATCATCCCTGGATTCCCCACATGTTAGTAATGAATGCTATGATTCTGTCTGTTTTGATTCTCTGATAATCCTTTCAAACCACTCTAGTGCTACCGCTTACAGCTAACTTGCCATTTAAAAAATTTTGGGGGGGAAATAGGAAAATTAACCTCAAGCTAGAAACCTAAGCAATAACTTTCTTTAGAAGCATTTGACCCATTGTTGGGGAAACAACTACCTGAACACCCTAAGTTTCCAAACACCTTTGCTGAGCATTCAGACCTTTTATAAGATTCAAATCTCATCCAAGTGGAACTATTCTATAGGAGCAGGAACCCACCTTACCTACTCACAAAACAGCTCACCTGTTCCATTAGCCTTTCTTTAGAACATGTACAGGCCAAGTTTTGGTGAGCTCAGATGGCATTAGAAGCACACGTGGTGAGGTCTTGTAAGATATTTATGTTGTGATACAGAATATATATATTTTTAGATTTTTTCTAAAGAGCAACTATTCCTTTCCCGTACTCCGTGTCATTTTCAGTATCTGTCTCTCTTGGGGAAAGCCAGGATGCCACCAAAAGTCTTTGGCAGGCTTAAAGACAGGACTCCCATGATCATTTGGGAAATGCATACTTTTGGTTAGTGTCAAAGTAATCACAGATGTAGAAAAAACAATTAATGACATTTGGGATATGTAGCATACCAGTAATTCAGAAAACGAATTAAAATGAACAATCCATGATTCCAGCTTCTAAATAAGAAACAGCTTGAAAGAAAAAAGAAACAGTTTGCATTTCAAGTAGTATGCTCAGTTCTGAGACAGACACATTTTAAAGAAAACTCAAAACAGAGGAGGCCTTTCCTGTTTATTTCTGTTTTTAGGCGTGTCTTTTATATATGCACTGGAAAGGAACTCCACGGTTTTCACTCCAATTAGCTACTGGTTGAGAAATAGCAAGTAGACACAGAATGAATTAAGGGGTTTCTTTTAGTTATGGAAGTTCTAGGTGCTACAAAGTGACCAGTCATGAAGCCGCTTTGTATAGGATTACCAAGTTGACTCTGGCCACCAGCGGGGGATAGGAGTTAGGATTGCCAGATATAGGTTGGGATACTGCTGGAGAATCTGGAGGAGCCTGGGAAGCACAGGGAGCTCAGTGGGGTATAAAGCCACAGAGTTCAACTTCCAAAGTAGCCATTTTCTCCAGAGGAACTGATCTCTACAGTTTTGGGACAAGCTGTAATTGAAGGGTCCCACCTGGAGGCTGGCATCCCTAGCCTTATATAACTTCTACTTAATTCAAGTTCAAGGAGGGATCTTGAAAGGCATTCTTCAGTTTGGTTGAGAGAATTAAAGCCTTTGGACAGTCTGATTCCACCTCATGATACTTATATTAATGAAAATAACAATAAGCAAAATTAAAATTTCTTCTTAAACGTCAAGATATATAGAACAGTAGTTAACACGAATCACTTCAGGTCTGTTGTGCCCAAACAAGCCAGTTCTTCAGAGCTGAATGGTCCTTTGGCTCTGCCTTACTGTATACTTTTATAGAAAAACTGGAGTCCTGAGGCATGCTACCTACTACTCCCAGCCCTCTGGTCCCTCTAGGAAAATTTTGCTTTTGCCCCTATATATGGAAAAGTACTTTAGCCCAGCTTTGCACTTCAGAAGAAGAAGTTTTTTTATACTCCACTTTTCACTACTTGAAGGAGTCTCAAAGTGGCTTACAATTGCCTTACCTTCCTCTCCCTACAACAGACACCCTGTGAGGTAACTCCGGCTGAGGGAGCTTTGAGACAAACTGCTCCATGAGAAAAGCTCTAACAAGACTGTGACTAGCCCAAGGTTACCCACCTGGCTGCATATGGGGGAGTGGGGAATCAAACCTTGCTTGTCAGATTAGAGGCTGCCACTCTTAACCACTATGCTAAGCTGGCTCTCACTGACTCAGACCACTAGTCTACCTAACTCAATAAGGAGGAGAAGAAAGAAAAAGATTCTGGAAAGCAACTCCAGGCATAAGGAGATTAAGGCAGTGTATATGATTATTCCTTCTCTGTTTTATCCTCACAGCTGCTCTGCAAGATAAGTTAAGCAGAGAGTGTGTGGCTGTGAGACTGGAGACCACGCAGACAGTAGTGATAGTGTTGGGAACTGAATGTGGCTCTCCCAGATCCCAATCCGACACTCCGATCACTGTGTTATGCTGCTTCTTAGTGCTCCAGGATCATATTTCACAGGATAGTTTTGTTGCTGGATGATACTACCTCACAAGAATGGTTGGCAGCCTCAAGACGGTTCCTGATGTTCCCCTAGAATTACAAGTGATCTTCAGACACAGAGGTCAGTTCTTTTAGAGAAAGTGGCAATTGAGAAGGTGACCTCTATGGCATCCCATCCCCACTGAGCACCCTCCCCTCCCCAAACTCCACTCTCCCCAGACATGACTCCAAATTGTCAAATTGCCTCAGCTACAGTTGGCAATCCTACAAGAAAGGACATCAGAATATTTGGATGCTGTCTTGTAAAAAGAAGCTCCTTCCCCAAGCCAAATTAGCCTGCCAAGGAAAGATTCTAGACTAGACTTTGTCTTGAATATACTAGTTTTGAAAGTGCCAGAAGGCATGCTGTTTGCCAACACAGCACTTTGTCTTTCAAGAGTGTTATAAAAGAAATCACCTGAAAGAGTGATGCTCTCAAATCAAGTCGGAGCCCTGATTCCTACCCTTGGAATAACAATCTGCTGTAAATTCTTCTGCACCGACAGTGTATTCATTTTCGGGCCATATATATTCTTGTAAAATCACTTGTTGCAAAAGAATATGTTGCATGACTTGCATAAAGATAGGCTAGAAAAAATATATAATTGTACTATACATTATCACCAGTTCAAAATGTATACACACCAGTTCAAAATGTATACACAGCTGCAGTGTATAAAATGGCAGGCTGTACATTACATGGTACCTTAGCCTCTGTATCTGCTCATTTTAACTTCTAGAGCTGCGGGACAGAGGCCAAAGGAAGCCAACCAAGATAATTAGGGGGCTGGAAAGAGGTTTCCAAAATTAGACATTGGGGTGAAGACAGCTGAACAAGAGAAAATTTTCTTCTTTTCCCAAAACACTAGAACTTGAGGGCATCCAATGAAGCTGATGGACAGTAGTTTCAGGATGGACAAAAGAAAATATATCTTTACACAGAGAGTGCTCAGTGCAGTTTAGTTTATTGCTGTTATGGTCCTAGACTAGTAGACCTTTTCTGCACAGGGAATAAGGCCCAGGCCAGTACTCATCTAGCAGCAGGGCTAATCCCTGCTTCCACATGACATCAGCACTGGCTTGGGTCTGTCCTGGGCCTGTCCTGATTCAGGCTCTCCATTTCCCCACGGCACTTGAATGCAGATGCTTCTTCATTCCCTTTTCTGTCCTGGGTGCCAACAGGGCCACCAATATAGGACCAGGTCCATGTGGCAGGGAAGAGCTGGGCCTTTCAGGCCAAGTTCCTCCTCCTCAGGCCGACTACAGTATCCTGGAAGGGACACAAAAATGCCCTACGTGGATCCACAATGCTCCGTAGTGCTGCCGAGCTGCCTGGGGCATTTTGTTGCTTTGTTTGTTTAGAAATGCAGTGTTGCTACCACATACCCCTGCTGAGCCTCCCTCCACGGCAAAACATTCCCACCCCAGCTGCCACATGTGGAGGCAGAAATCTGAGGAGAGGGGGATGCTGTGCATGACCAAAAACAGTCTCCCATGGAGACACAAAGTGGCTGGGCAAATTGCCTCATCACAAAGAACTGAATCACAGAATCACAGAATCCTAGAGTTGGAAGGGGCCATACAGGCCATCTAGTCCAACCCCCTGCTCAATGCAGGATCAGCCCAAAGCATCTTAAAGCATCCAAGAAAAGTGTGTATCCAACCTTTGCTTGAAGACTACCAGTGAGGGGGAGCTCACTACCTCCTTAGGCAGTCTATTACACTGCTGAACTACTCTGACTGTTAAATTCCCCCCCCCCCTGATATCTAGCCTATATCGTTGTACATCTAGTTTAAACCCATTACTGCGTGTCCTCTCCTCTGCAGCCAATGGAAACAGCACCCTACCCTCCTCCAAATGACAACCTTTCAAATACTTAGAGGGCTATCATGTCCCCTCTCAACCTCCTTTTCTCCAGGCTAAGCATTCCCAAGACCCTCAACCTATCTTCATAGGGCTTGGTCCCTTGGCCCCAGATCATCCTCATCACTCTCCTCTGTACCCTTTCAATTTTATCTACATCCTTCTTGTAGTGAGGCCTCCAGAACTGCACACAGTACTCCAGGTGTGGTCTGACCAGTGCCGTATACAATGGGACTATGACATCTTGTGATTTTGATGTGATGCCCCTGTTGATACAGTCCAAAATGGCATTCGCCTTTTTTACCGCTGCATCACACTGCCTGCACATGTTTAGTTTACAATCCACAAGTACCCCAAAGTCTCGTTCACACACAGTGTTACCTAGAAGTGTATCCCCCATCCAGTAGGCATGCTTTTCCTTTTTCTGACCCAGATGCAGAACTTTACACTTATCTTTATTAAATTGCATCTTGTTCTCATTTGCCCATTTTTCCATTGTGTTCAGATCTCGTTGAACTCTGTCTCTATCTTCCGGAGTATTTGCCAGTCCTTCCAATTTGGTGTCATCTGCAAACTTGATGAGTAGTCCCTCCACCCCCTCATCTAGATCATTAATAAATATGTTAAAAAGTACCGGGCCGAGCACCGAACCCTGAGGTACCCCGCTATTCACCTCTCTCCAGTCTGATGAAACACCATTGACAACAACTCTTTGAGTGCGGTTCTCTAACCAATTCCCTATCCACCTAACGATCTGAAAATCCAGATTGCAGTCCTTCAACTTATCCATCAGAACATCATGGGGAACCTTATCAAAAGCTTTACTAAAATCCAAGTAAACGGCATCAACTGCATTTCCACGATCCTGCAAACCTGTTACTTGGTTAAAAAAGGAAACCAGGTTGGTCTGACAGGACCTGTTGGAGACAAATCCATGCTGACTTCCTTGGATCACCAAATTGTCCTCCAGATGTTTGCAGATCACTCCCTTTAATATCTGCTCCATTATCTTCCCCACAATAGAGGTCAGACTCACTGGTCTGTAGTTTCCCGGGTCATCCTTCCTCCCTTTTTTGAAGATCGGCATAATGTTTGCTCTCTTCCAGTCCTCTGGGACTTCTCCAGTCCTTAAAGAGGTCCCAAACATGATGGACAAGGGTTATGCAAGTTCTCCGGAAAGTTCTTTGAGCACTCTTGGGTGCATTTCATCCGGCCTAGGGGATTTGAACTCATCCAGTGCAGTTAAATGCCTCTAGGCAACCTCTCTGTCTATGTCAACCTGCCACCCAGACACTATCTTTTGGCTACTTCCATCTCTAGATGTGCCTAAACCCTTTGGCCTGTGGGGAAAAAACAGATGTAAAATAGGCGCTGAGCCTTTCTGCTTTCTCTGCATCCTCCATTAGAGTTTGTCCATCTGCACCCAACAGTGGGCCTGTTGCCTCCTTTACTTTACGTTTGCTCCTCACATAACTGAAAAATCTTTCCTTGTTACAATGGGCTTCTCTGGCCAATCTTAGCTCACTCTCAGCTTTGGCCTTTCTGATGATTGGTGGCAGGCTGGTAGCAGCCTGTCACAGCTGTTACAGTGCAGAATGGGTAAGAGAGTAATTAAATATGGAATTTGCTGTCAGAATTTACAGTGGTGGCCACAGGAATAAACAGCTGTAATGGGGGTTGATTCGATTCATGGAGAAAAAGTCTATAAGTGACTACTAGCCATGATGACTGAATGGAAACTCCACATTCAGTGGCACTGAACCTCTGGCTTCTATGCCCTGTTGTTGTCCCTCCAGAAGTGTTGGCCATTGTGTGAGAGATGATGCTGGACTAGATGGACCACTGATTTGATGAAGCAAAGCTCTTATATTCTTATGTTTTTTGACTTACTAATAGAACCAAATTGCACATGGGACCTTTGGTTCTTACTCAAAAGTGTTTTGGAAAGGTTATGAAATCACAGAATTTATGTTGTTTTGCGCTTCTACTTCAAAAGCATTCAGAGAGAACATTTTAGGAAAGAAGCATACTGTTTCCACCCACTCACAATATTAATTTTAACCAGAAATTAGAGGAATTTTCATAATCTCAGTTAACTTTGATTTTTGTGTGTGTGTGTGAAGCTTCCAAAGTGAATAAACGACATTGTCTGACCATTTTCCATGTTGTTCAGTGGTAGTTGACTAGGACATGCAAGTAGAAAGCCTGAGTGGAGCACCCCACTATGTAAGTCCTATGATGTGATTAAAAAACTTCCATGAGAGCGTCTGGTCTCCTTTTAGACAACTACTTCTCATTTCATTTCTAGTTACTGAAAAAATCAAGAAACACAATTATTGTTCATACTGGAGGCATTAGTGAATATTCCTCAGAAATTGATAGGGTTGTTGTTGTTAGGTGCGAAGTTGTGTCTGACCCATCGCGACCCCATGGACAATGATACTTCAGGCCTTCCTGTCCTCTACCATTCCCCAGAGTCCATGTAAGTTTGCACCTACTGCTTCAGTGACTCCATCCAGCCACCTCATTCTCTGTCGTCCCCTTCTTCTTTTGCCCTCAGTCGTTCCCAGCATTAGGCTCTTCTCCAAGGAGTCCTTCCTTCTCATGATGTGGCCAAAGTATTTGAGTTTCATTTTCAGGATCTGGCCTTCTAAGGAGCACTCAGGGCTGATCTCCTCTGGCACTGACTGGTTTGTTCGCCTTGCAGTCCAAGGGACTTGCAAGAGTCTTCTCCAGCACCAGAGTTCAAACGCCTCAATTCTTTGATGCTCGGCCTTCCTTATGGTCCAACTTTCACAGCCATACTTTGCAACTGGGAAGACCATAGCCTTGACTAGACACACTTTAGTTGGCAGGGTGATGTCTCTGCTTTTTAGGATGCTGTCTAGATTTGCCATAGCTTTCCTGCCCAGGAGCAAGCGTCTTTTAATTTCTTTGCTGCAGTCCCCATCTGCAGTGATTGTGGATCCTAGGAAAATAAAATCTGTCACTACTTTCATTTCTTCCCCATCTATTTACCAGGAATTGAGAGGGCTGGATACCATGATCTTTGTTTTCTTGATGTTGAGTTTCAATCCAACTTTTGCACTCTCCTCCTTCACCCGCATCAACAGGCTCTTTAGTTCCTCTTCACTTTCTGCCATTAGAGTGGTATCATCTGCATATCTGAGGTTGTTGATATTTCTCCCTGCAATCTTGATCCCAATTTGTGACTCCTCTAACCACGCCTTTCTCATGATGTGCTCCGCATACAAGTTAAACAGGCAAGGCGACAGTATACAGCCTTGCTGAACTCCTTCCTCAATTTTGAACTAATCAGTGATTCCATGCCCGGTTCTCACTGTTGCTTCTTGACCTGCATATAGGTTTCTCAAGAGACAGATAAGATGCTCTGGTATTCCCATCTCTTTGAGAACTTGCCACAATTTGTTGTGCTCCACACAATCAAAGGCTGTAGCATAGTCAATGAAGCAGAAGTAGATGTTCTTCTGGTACTCCCTAGCTTTCTCCATGATCCAGCGTATGTTGGCAATTTGATCTCTAGTTCCTCTGCGTCTTCGAAATCCTGCCTGTACTTCTGGAAGTTCTCGGTCCACATATTGCTGGAGCCTATTTTGTAGGATTAGGGCAATAGGGTACTCTGAGCTAAATTCTGGGTCGTTAAATTATTTTAATAGATTGTGTTGCAATTCATTGGTGAGGGTAAAGAATAAGAATTAGGCAGGACTAATTAGTCAAGTCAAGTCAAGTCAGATTTTATTGCATGTAGCCATAGGCCATTACAATACAAAAGGAAAATATAAAAGGATTTAAAACATTTCAAATCAGTAATAAAAAGAATGTGCAATCTCAGACAACAATCACTTAACATCATAAAAACATTTCCAGACTACATATGTCCACCTATCCTAAAGCTCCTCTAGGTACTTGCTCTCTGCAGCACCACTCTGGCCCTTATTTTCTTTGCTGCAAGGGCAAATAATGACATTTTGTTAGAAACAAATGAATTAGTATCTGCTAACAAACACACAAGTTTTTCCTGGTTGGATTTATCATTTAGCCCATCTAGTAGGCCAGCTAGAAATTTGGGCAAGTGAGAATGTAATGTGGGAGATCCTCCAGGACTAAAGCTCCACAAATACAGAAGCATTGATCTTTTGGTGTTTTATGGTATCGCCCACTCAGTACAGCTTTTGGCATTGTTTGAAATCGCATGGAGGTAAAAGCTACTCTGAGTGAGTTGAAAGATAGACTAGATAGGAAGATCTCAAATGGTTTGTTTTGAATAATTTGTACCAGGGTGAACTTTTAGATTGCAGGATTAATGATCTATCAATCAAAGCATCTGAGATAAATACCCAGTCTCTGAGTTGGTTATTATCTCCTGAAGAGTTTAACAGGTCATCTGGGATGGAATAACGTGACAAAATGTTATTTAAAAATCTGGAGCGAGAAGGATCTTTGGCCAACAGAAGCTTAAAAGATTGTTCACTAAGTGAATTTGAACTTGATGTTCCATGCTTCCATTTCTTCCATACTTTTAAAATGGCCAAATGTATGCGAGCCCTAATTGAGGGCAGGCCAGTTTCTGCTCTGATAAGAGCTGCTGATGTCCCCTTTGGAAGGACTAAGATGCGCCTGAGAAAAAGATTTTGAATAGTTTCTAAGCTGGTAATAATATCTTCCTTCCAACCCCAGATTTCAGCAGCGTACAAGAGGTGAGGGACGACCTTGCTAGTAAATAGTTTCAAGGCTGGGTCTATAAGATGTCCTCCCTTTGTGTAGTAGAATCTCAGAATAGACCCAACTAACGTCAGTGCAGAGGACTTGATGGTTTCTAGGTGTGCATTCCAATTCAGGGTCTCCTTAAATGTGACTCCCAGATATTTGAAAGAGCTACATTGTACAATAGGGTGCCCGTGTATACTCCAGTGTGATTTTTTGGGTCTTTTTCTAAATACAATTACTTTTGTCTTCTCATAATTAATGTTGAGTGACTCCTCCTTGCAGTATGCACCTAGTTCTTGCAACAGCCTTCTTAGTCCTATTTTAGTAAAAAAAATTAGAGCCATGTCATCAGCATACAATAAAATGGAGATTTTTTGTTGGCCAAGAAATGGTGGAAAAAAATGGGGACTGGAAAGCCTCTTAACTATGTTGTTTATATACAGATTGAATAGGAGGGGAGCCAATACACAACCCTGTTTGACTCCTTTATTTGTTGGAATTCTGTTAGTTAAAGATCCTGATGTTCCTACCCTGATTTGGGCATGTGTGTCTGTATGTAACTCACATAATAAAGAGAGTAGCAGTCTGTCAATGTTTGTTCCTGCTAACTTTGACCATAAGCGGTTTCTATCAATGGAATCAAAAGCTGCCGCCAGGTCAACGAATGCTACATATAATGATTTTGTTGGGCCATTTATACCAGAAAAGGCTAGTTGATATAAGGTTTGGCAGTGATTAACTGTACTAAGACCTTTTCTGAAACCTGCTTGTTGGGGATGTATAACCTGATTTTCATTCACCCAGTCTTCCAGTTTATGTAGCAAAAACTTGCTATACAATTTTGCTGATATATCCAACAGGCTTATTGGTCTGGAATTTTGTGGATCCGTTCTGTCACCTTTCTTAAAAATAGGGACAATAATACTCAACTTCCATCTAGATGGCATTAGACCTGATTCATTTATTTGTGTAAAAACTTTGGCTAGCATAGGTGCCCACCATTCTGAAAAGGCTTTAAACAAATCTGGGGGAATCAGATCTTCCCTGGGCGCTTTTCCAGAGGTCAGTGAGGAAATTAACCCCCTAATTTCTACCTCTGTTACTGGGGGCCAAACTGGAAGGTCTAAGACAGGGGTAGTCAAACTGCGGCCCTCCAGATGTGCATGGACCACAATTCCCATGAGCCCCTGCCAGCGAATGCTGGCAGGGGTTCATGGGAATTGTAGTCCATGCACATCTGGAGGGCCGCAGTTTGACTACCCCTGGTCTAAGATGTCAAGGAAAATATTTTGCATCTGTGACATGTTCGGTGTAGATGAATTAGCTCCAAAAACCTTGCTAAAATACTCAAACCAAACTTTCCCTGGGATTTGTGCTTCAAATTGACACAGTGAACTACTTAAACCAGGGGTAGTCAAACTGCGGCCCTCCAGATGTCCATGGACTACAATTCCCAGAAGCTCCTGCCAGCGAATGCTGAGAGGGGCTTCTGGGAATTGTAGTCCATGGACATCTGGAGGGCCGCAGTTTGACTACCCCTGACTTAAACCATTAGAGACCAGTTCCCAGAACCAAGGATCATTCTTTTCATAGACTGCCAATTCCAACTCATTCCATAACTGTCTAGCATGATGCATTTTCTTTTGTTTAAGTAGGCGTTTATATTGAGATCTGAGTTGAAGAAGATGGGACATTAAAACACCAGTTACCACACCTGACCTGTCTCATGCAAGAGATCAAGGCTTTTTTGAATGCTTTGCATTCTTGATCAAACCATCCATTGCTTGTATAAGGTATAGCTTTTACTGGTCTCTTGTTTATTAACAGTGGTTTGAGGCAAAGGACTAATTAGTCAGAAAGCCCCTTCCTCAAGGATCATCTCCTGCTTAATTCTTATTCTTAGCCCTCACCAATGAAGATACTTACTGGCTGGGAGTAAGCCGCATTCCACAGGCTGAGGAAGATGGTGAGCAGACCTTCTTAGGACTACACTGTTAGCTTCTCAGGAATGTGTTTGTTGTCTCTCCTTTCTTTACATGCCAAGGATTCTTTTTTAACAGGTGGTTTTGTTTTTGAAACAGCTCCATAGAAGAATGTTGATTTTATTCTTATTAATGAAATTGCCCCTCTCTTATACTTTGAAGGGATTAAAAAGTTGTCCTTACTCAAACTCCGAAGGCTGCAATTCTGAGGAAATATAATTAGGTGAAAAACACTTTTATGGTGTGGAAAGTCAAGGCTGTAAGTTTTTGGTCTCTAATTATCTCATTCAGCTGTGTTGACTTATTTTGCTGAAGCACCTGAGTCAGCAATGCCTTGCTATGCAAATTTAAAGAGACATGAGTCAGAGAGACCTTATTTAAAGAGACCTTATTTTAAGTGGTCTTTCACTAATACCTATATATTTCTTATCACTTTTGTTTAACAAAGAGTACAGTATAGTGTATCCAGTGCCCCTGGCTTACAGCCTTGACTCTCCACACCATGAGAGCATTTTTTGCCTAATTATATTTTAAGTAGATTAACAATATGGTAAGACTAGAAAATAAGCCCGCTGTACTCAAAATACAGCGGGCACTAGCGGTTCGTCCTGGGCCCCTCCCCGCGGCGCGGCCTACCTGGAGGAAATGTAGGTGGTGGAGCAGGAGGCGAGGCTGCTGTAGATGGGCTGGTTCTTTGGCGGCGGGCAGAGGCGGCGTCACGGTCGGCGGCGGCATGGCCTGTGCCTCCGCAAGTGGTCCCCGAGGCGCCTCCGGAGGGCGGGCCACTGGCCGAGGGGGGCTGGGGGCCGAGCAGGTCTGTGGGTGGGTGGGGTGGGTATGGCGGGCACTGCCAGCTCAGCTGCTGCTGTGTCCTCCTGCTGCCACCATGTCCTCTGTGTGCGGGTGGGTGGCGGCGTGGCCCGCTCCCGGCCATGCGGGTCGAGGGCGAGGTGTTCTGAAGGCGGCCGCGGCTGGAGCTGGTGCCACGGCCACCATGGCTGGCCCGTCCTGGGTGCGGCGAGGCTGCAACCTGCTGTCTGGAAGTCGAGGCAGGTAATGGCAGCGGCCTGCCCAATGTGTGCGAACTGGAAGGGGGGCGGATCGGGAGGCGCACTGTGCGCTGCTCGCAATTGGTCCCTTGCAGCCAGACTGACAATCGGAGGACCGCTTTGCGCCTGCCGATTGGTCCCGCCGATTGTCAGTCCTGGGGAAGGGGCCTATCGGCACCCTTCCTCATCCCGGACAGGGCCCACCCTCGGTGCCCCTACTGCTTTTTTTTATCTGCTCTGCTAGGAGCGGTTAAAGATATGAATGCATAGGCTTTTGGCAATGACTAAGTTACATTTCAACATTTGTTCTAACAGTTACTTTTATGATACAGATAAAGCACATTGAGTGAACATATTGAATTTATTAATACCACTTTGTGGGGGTATGGACATTTTTGAACATTTCCAATTACTAATAAGATATTTTGTGTTTTAGGACTCATTTTTACCACTGACAAAAGGATTGAGAAATAATCTAGAGACCATTAAAGCCATTGGACAGATTCTTTTTTCCTTTTTTGTGTTTTTGGGATTGTCCACTTTGCAGCACCAACCCAGAGGTTGGCAGTCATAGCATCTATGGGAGTTCTTGTCAACCCCATTAGCTAGTGTCCCTGCATTACTGTGCAAAACATTTTTATTTTCTGTCCATTGATTAAGGAGGAAGCTAACAGCATTTTAAGCATTGGCCAGTTATAACATGACATTGTGCACATGTAATTAACCCAGAGCTTTTCTTGATTGCTAGACCTTGCTTTCAGGAAATTCAGTATATAGTCTCCTAAAATTTCATTAACATTTCCATAGATATAGTACAAAAACAAATAGCTGTGGGATTTTACAATGCTGCCTACAAAATAGAATATAAGAATTCTAAATCTAGGGTCATTACTTGAAATTGATAAAAGTGGAAGTTAGAAAAAAAGTAAGTAACCATTCAAAGCATTTAAAATGTTGTACTTAACATAGGCTTTTCCATTTAAAAATGTGTTTATGCATAGCTTCTCCAGTATTTAGGTTTTTCTTATCATATGGGCCATGCCCTTATATATTCTTAGACAACATTTTGTACATCTTTTACCTTCAGTGCTATCAGATCTTGTTTTAATTAAAATATTATCTCAGAAAAGCCCTCAATATTCAGTTAAAATAGACTCAGTGTGAGCATTTTGATAAATAATATCCTCAACTGTTTGATTGACAGTGTTAATTGACAATATCACTCTACTTTATTTGTAAGATTATTACCAAAACACCAAATTGGGAGATTATTTCAATACTGGGTTAAAAAATGCTTAAAAAGCTACCATTCAACTACGTACATTACTAAGAAAACAATATATGATGTTTACTGCCCTGAGCTGATATTGGGAAGGTGGTATACAAATTTAATAAATAATAATAACAATCCTAAATAGATCTACTTGGAATCCTACTCAAGTTTATTTAGTGTGGCCAGCCGTCAGGTAAGGGAGATCTCTTGGAATTGCAACTGGTCTAAATGGTACAGTAAATGGCTGCTTTGGAGGGTGGACTCCATGGCCTACACCCTGCTGAGGGTATACCCTCCTCCCTAAACCCTGGCCTCCTATGATCCACCTCCAAATCTCCAGGGCTGTGCTCTGAACTGGCTACTGTGGGACTGATCCAAAATATAGTGAGCCCAAATCAGTAAACAGTACATACCCAGAACAATAGATTCAAATGGATAGCCGTGTTGGTCTGAAGTAGCACAATAAAATCACGAGTCCAGTAGCACCTTAAGACCTTTATGCCCTGAATAAATCTTTGTTGGTCTTAAAGGTGCTATTGGACTCTGATTTTATTATACCCAGAACATGCTTTGTTGTCCAGAGCAGTTTTTTTTTTTAATGGTGACCTAAGAAGGGAAGAATTGAGGCCTGTGTCATTGAAATCTATCATGTGGGGCCGTGAATAGAAAGGGCCTCAAATAGTGGATCTAAACAATTTCCAGAATTCACTGGGGAACTCTGTAGAAACCTGGCTAACACAGAATTTACTACATTATACAAGGCACATGAGAATGACTCAGTCTAAGGAAGAACAATAATCAGGGTGGCATTTTTTTGGGGGGGATATTTTGCACAGGGGCCCCATAGTTCCACAGTTCTGCAGGGCCTGCAAGAGGGAGCTCTTCCACCAGGCATTCACTTGAGGCCGACTGACTTAGAACAGCTGCTGAATCCCCAGATACCCCCTCCATGACTGAAAGAACCAACCCCCAATGTTACTGTTAATTGTTATTTTATATTATAACTAGGAATAAAGCCCATTTTATTTTTTAATAAAATGGGCGCTAGGGGCAACGTTAGAGGGAAGGCCTGACAGGAGGAAGGCTTCCCTGGGGTCTTGGATGGAGGGGAGAGAGCGGGCGGGAGCACAGGGAGATGGAGCCTGTGGGCGGATGGTCGTGCGAGCCTGGCTGGGGGGGGCTGGCGGCTACCGGTCGTGGGCTTGGCTTGGCGGCAACTTACGGCAACTTGGGCGGCGGCGAGATGAGGATCTCCGAGGGCGGCGAAGATCTGGAGATATTTTATGTTAGCAGAAGCCTTTTCTTTGAATTCCTTTTACTTATAGTCTCTATTCAGCATTGTATCAGTGCATTTTAATATCAGACCACTGAGGAAGAGCTCAAGTGGGGATGAAATGCACAGATCCAATAGATATTGGCACATGGATAAAGTGACCTAATACAAAGTACCAAATGCATTTCATCCCCACTTGAGCTCTTCCTCAGTGGTCTGATATTAAAATGCACTGATACAATGTGAAAAGCAAAGGACTCTGGGTCATCCCCTCTTCAAGAAGGGCAGACTGTGCAGTTATTTACCAGTTTAAGTTGAAGATGAGCTGTTCGCTTGTCCTAAAAGCAATAGCAAAACCAGTAACCATTCTACACATATTGAATACTGCACTTTTAATGTGCTTTTGCAGCTGTATTTTCCTATCCAATAAATGCTGTACTTTATGGCCAGCATTAAAGAAAACACCTTAAACACTGGACTTTGTGACCAGTGTTTTTGGAGCTCAACAACAACACAGTGTGAAATGCATTACTGAACCAATGTAATGGAAAACATCTTGTATAAATCTGAAGATCATAGGAAACATTTGGTAGCCTTGTTTTCTAGCATTATTGAATATAATTTATGGTAATTTTTAAAAAGAAAAACATGTCATAGCTTTAAACTAAGGCTTTAGCTGGTCGTCACATGCAACAATGGTAGTCTTCAATTCAATTGCATATTAATTTGCTATAGGGTTGCCAGCATTTGAGTTGAGAAATATTTGGAGATCTTGGGAGTAGAGATCCTGAGGAGGAGAGGGACCACAGAAAAGTACATTTCCATTCACTCTATCATCCAGAGCAGCCATTTTCTCCAAGGGAACAGAACTTGGCTATCAGGAGATTAGTTGCAATAATGGGAGATCTCCAGGTTCTACCAGGAGGTTAGCCACCCTAATTTACTGGGATTTTTTAAAAATTCTGCTGCTCCAACCAGGTTCACAGGTTCACACGGTACCTCAACATGTAAAAATTACGTCCTGAATTCACAAATAAGTCTGCCCACATGTGTAGATTTCTCTTGATGAACCTCTTTTTGCATCACTAGAACAGGTTTAAAGGGAGATTCCCAAGTCATCTAAGGGCTGTTGTAGTTTCCCAGTGCAGCTTCCCCATTACAGCAGAGGTACAAGCACAAGGAAGTGCTTCCTGCAATGTCCAAAGCCTGTCCCACTGACTCCAGGCCAATAAGTTGCCTGAGAAAGGGCGTAATCATTGTGCAATGGCAAGCTGGCCGCAACGCCATCAGATTACTGCAGTTTACTCTACATGGGGCTGCTTCTGGGAACTGGAGATTTGCATGGGTGCAAAACAGTGGCAAGCCTGCCAGACCAGATACTGCTGGTATAAAATAGCTCGCAGCACCTTGTGCATGTTCTTCTGAACTTCTTCTCAACAGGAGCAGAATGTGCTGTCCTTTAAGAAATTACCCATTTATATGTTACATCAGAGCTGATTTTAGGGGGTTGGAGGGGCTAGACTGTGGCTTCCTTCTCTTTCCCTACAGGGCAGACAAAGTTCCAGCAGCACTGACAGGAACCACTTGCCCTAAATGACTGAGCTGCGGCTGCTGCTGCACACTGAGCAAGATAAGCGAGTGTTGTAGCCAAAGGCTCCGGGTGCTTTTTCATCTCCAGTTCCCTAGCCGCAGCTGCCACCCCTTGCCTATCCACTTGTCCACTTGTTTCATAGAATCATAGAATCATAGAATCATAGAATCATAGAGTTGGAAGGGGCCATACAGGCCATCTAGTCCAACCCCCTGCTCAACGCAGGATTAGCCCTAAGCATCCTAAAGCATCCAAGAAAAGTGTGTATCCAACCTTTGCTTGAAGACTTCCAGTGTTTCCCACAAGGGTGCCTGGTCACCTTGGCTACAGCTAGAGTTCTGAGACAAATTATCTGGTACAGCACCAATTCATATTGCAGTACTACCTGAGCTGTTTTAGGGTAGCCAACTTTGGGGTGGGAAATTCCTGGAGGTTTGGGGTGGACCCTGAGGAATGCGGGTCTTGAGGTGGGGAAAGACTTTAGCAGGGTAAATATCAAAACTGCACCCTCCAAATCAGCTGTTTGATCCATAAACTGATCTTTGTCATCTGAAGATCACTTGTAAACCAGGAGATCTCCAGCCCCCACCTGAAGGTCGGTAACCTAACTATAAAGTGAAGATCCCACAGCAGAATCTGTGATAATGATTTGTCACATATTGTGAGTTATATCAAGGTGCCTGGAGGAAGATAATACCTGGCTTTCCATAGACTATCCACTTGTAGAATCATAGAGTTGGAAGGGGACATATAGACTATATAGCCCAACCCTTTGATCAGTGCAGGATCAGCCTAAAGCATCTGGGATAAGTATCTAGCTGCTCCTTAGCTGATTTCACTGCTATTCTTACTACAAATCCCCCCCAGGCCAGTATCTAGCTGGTATTGTTCTACACGTAGTTTAGTTTAAACCCATTACTGTTGGTCCTGTTCTTTCCTACCAACAGGAACCATTCACTACCCTCCACCAAGTGACAGCCTTTCAAGTACCTGGAGAGAGTAATCATGTTCTTTCTCAGCCTCCTCTTCTCCAGGCTGAACCTTCCCAAGAGCCTTTCCTCATAGGGCTTGGTTCCAGGGCTCCAGATCATCCTCATTCCTCTTCTATGCACCCTATTAATTTTGTCCACGTTCTTTTTGAAGTAAGACTCCCAGAACAGCACACACTCCAGGTGCAGTCTGACCAACGCAGCTTATAGGGAGACTATGACATCTTGCAATTTTGATGTGATGCATTTGTTGAAACAGACCAAGACTGTATTTGCCTTTTTTACTGCCATATCACACTGCATAGTAATCTTTAGCTGACTGTCCACAAGTTCATGCACACTGCTGCTTAGAAGTGTATTTCCCATCCAGTATGCTGCCTTCTCACTTTTGTGACCTGTAAACTGCATGGAACTTTTATTCCAATCCCAGGTCGATTCAGTCCCTGCCTTCTACACAGAATGCGATTTCCGTTTGGATTTGGGGCGATTTAAATTTTCCTTCTGCAGCAAGAAGGATTGATCCAGAGTGACCCTACCTTTATTGTGTGATATCTTAGAGTGCTTTTAACCCTCAATATTTTTCAAATCTGGATTGGGAAAGCAAGCTCCATGGTAGAGAACCTCTGATAGGCTACACCTGATCATGTGACAAGCTTGCCTTAAAGGAGAAGCCCCTAATTTCTCTCAACTTCTGTCAGTCCTGGATTTTTTCTCCCTTTTCTGCCTTTTTCGATCCTCTCCCCCCCCCCTCCAAGAAAAGAAAGTGGCTCCCTGCTTGGCTCCTCTCCCCCCTCCCTTCAATAAAAGAAAGAGGCTTGCCCCCCCCCTTCTGAACTACCCTAACACTTTCCTGTTTCAATGGGGAGGGAGGGGGAAGAGGAAGACCCGAGTTCAAAGCGATCTGGATTCAAAAGGATTGACAATGGAATAAATAAAGTAAGTGCAGACTCTGCCCCAGTTGTAGAACTCTGCACTTCTCCTTATTGAAGTGCATCTTGTTCTCATTTGCCCACTTTTCCAACATGTTCAGATCTTGTTGAATGCTATCTCTGAGGGGTTTGCTACTCCTCCCAAGAAGACCAGGTTTCTGCAGATGAAAAATAAAACACATAACCATTTGCAGAGGACATGTTTGCTGTTCTAGAGGGGTGCCGTTATCCGAGTTCATTCATTTGTAAACATCTAAAAGGATACAGTAAGCTTGGAAACACTAGCAGTTTATCATGCATCAATTATCCATGAATGTCTGTCCAGCCTGCTTGAGATTTAACCAGATGGACAAGGGAGATCTTCTGATGCTTAATTATTTAGCAACAACACTTTTATCTCCTGAAAGCCATCAATGTTTCAACACCAATTTGGTGCCTATAAGAGAGGTATTAATCTCCTCATTAGCAAGAGTCAGGTATTGTTTCCTATTGGAACTTGATATGTCTGCATACAGAACAAAAACCCTAAAATAATTTATGGGAAAGAACAGCTGAACAGCACCTGTTCTCACATTGCTTGTTCTGCCCAATTACTTGAGGGGACGGGAAATATCTTCCAAATGCTAGATGTGAAAATTTAGAACAGGTTAGCAAGTTCTGTCAGAAATAACAAATCTTTTACATATGCGTTTTGAAGGACAACAAAATACATAGGTAGGAGATCAAATGGCAATTGTTATGGCTTCATTCCAGAACCAAAATGATATCTATGTTTATATGGATTTTAAATTCATCCCTTGTTATTTTTTGTTTCCCTGCTTCTTATAACTTCTCTGCTTTCATGACAATGAACAACCCCCCCCCCCCCCGCATTGCAAATTTTAATCAACAACTTTAAGTGATTGTGCCAGAAGACTCCTCAGAAGATATGAGAAGCAATGTTAGGTTTTTTAAATTAAATGGCTGATCTGCATCATCATCCATGTATGACCTTGTCAAGGAGTCCAGACCTGGGCCTATTCTGCACACAGTAGATAATGCACTTTCAATGCACTTTAGAAGTAGATTTTCCTGTTCCGTACAGGAAAATCCAGCTGCCAAAGCACATTAAAAGTGCATTATCCCTATGTGTACGGAATGGGCCCTGGACCTTGTGGCTTCTCAGGACATTTAAACCCTACACTTCTGCATCCCCCCTTGAAGTGGCAAGAAGCAGATCTGGAGGGTATAAATTGCACCGAGCCAGCAGAAATTTGGCTGCCGGCTGGGGTTTTAACCAGAAGATTCAATGGAACTGCTACTCTTGTTAGGTTTAAATGGCTCCTAGCCAATAAGTGGAGGACACAAAATGTAGGAAGTAAGCAACTGAATCCATGCAGGCTCAATAAACAGTTTAATGAGAGAACCTCCTAACAGGAGAATGCTAATTTCCAACACAATTTCCAGTGAATAAGTCCTAGTGAATTACGATTGTTTCATTATACTTTGTCAGTGTATAATAATTGTAATCAATGGGGAAAATGAGATGCAATGGCAAATGCTCTGTGTTCTCTCTGTGCTGCACATTCCAGGTATGTTCATATTGGAGAAGTCAGTCCTTTGAGTAAAAAGATTAGCACTGCAGTGTAATGGAATAGTACAGGAGGACATGTTCATAAGGGAATAGGATTGTCAGGTGGGGTCCCGATATTCGATCTGAGGATTCCCCCCCCCCCATGGTGTTATCAGATCTGGCACCTTACTCCCAATGGTAGAAGGTTTAGCCTCTGGCTGGACAAGAAGGGTAAGATAATTAGAGGATTTATTATCGTCTCCCGCCTTAGTTGTTGGTCGTAATAATGGAAGGTTTACAGGGTTTTTATTGTGTTTTACTCTTTTATTATTGAAAACCACCACGAGCCCACCAGGGAATGGAAATATATAAATAGAAATATAAAATAAAATAAAAATAAATAAAATAAATATATATCATTTTGTTTTAACAGCACTGTTTCATACCTAGGAAATCACTGTTGGCATTGTTTGTGGTACGTCATGTCTTAGGTATTTTTTTGTTTGCATTGTTTCCTATTTTCTGTTACCCTAGCCCCATTGCCCTGTTACTGAATGTCTTGTGCTGTGTAATATATTGGGCCATTCCGCACAACCGCCAATGTAGCTAATTCTGAGCGCTATCGAAAAATGCTGCAATTAATAGCGGCAGGTCTCGGTAACGCACACAGCTGTTTTTCTCAGATAAAAGGCTCTCCCACTAGCGCTGTTCTCGTAACACACAAGTTTCTGGTCTCGCTGGAATCTCAACAAAGGAGGCAATATTTTTCCACACTTCCTTCTGCCCCTGGCCGTCAATCAAACCTAGCAGCCAATGAACTGTTGTGTTTGTGCTTCCCTTTAAAAACTGTTTTTTAAAAATCCGAAAACACCTGTAGCAATGCATATTTGTTCATTCGATGTATCAGAAAGACCTTTTTCACTGGCATAGGAACTGGCGCTTAATCGTTTACACTCTCTTAAAGTTAACCCCCCACCCCCAACTGGGTGCAATCTCTGGCCGAAATTACAGGCAGTGTCGAACAGGGGGGCTGTATTGTGCTTGGAAACCTTACAGACAATTGCTTGTGGAGGGATTTCAGCCGAAGAAGTATCGCGTTTACGGTGCTTTTGCCGGTTTAAGGGGGAAATTGCGATCAAGGTGTCGGAAGCTCGGGTGCGAGAGGTTAGGGAGGGACATACTTGCTACCGCTATATTGAGAACGCACATGTCTTTTTCGGATGTGTTGCAGGTTGTTCTCAAGAGTCTGGTGTTACAATTAAGCAATTTTTGTGGGAGTGTGTAAGTTTTTTGCAAATTGTGTACAACGTCGTCTGTAATGTTAAAAAAAATAGCATTACACAATGGTAAGACTTCAGCAACATTAACGTTGTGTGGAATGGACCCAAGCTTTTCTATATTTTGGAATCCACCTTTAGTTTCAGTGAGAAAGACAAGCTGTAAGCAGATATCACTTCCTTTTACTGTTAGGGATGCCAGCCTCCAGGTGGACCTAGGGATCCCCTGGAATGACACTCATCTCCAGTTTCCCTAGAGAAAACGGGTGCTTTGGAAGGCAGACTGTATGACATTGTTCCTCACAGCAGTCTCTGTATTCCAAAGGCTCCATCCACAAAATATCCAGGAGTTTCCCAACCTTGATTTGGCAACTGTAACTTCAATTCCACGGCAGTGCCCAAGGGGAACCTGGCAACCCTATCTACTGTGTGGCTTCTGCCTTGTAATACCCATTCTGCATTATTTATATTTTATCTGTATTACATAGTTTGTTATTCACATTGTTTTCCAGTTCCATAATTGTTCACTGGTTGCTTATGCTATCTGTTTATATCTGCCTTGAGCCTCACCAAATAGAATAAATGTAAATCAAATAAATAAAATCCCAACCCAAGAGTTGTAAACATTAGCAATTATTAATGAGCTCCAAATAAATCTAGATTATAAAGCAGTTCCTCTATTCTGGTTTCCATACACAATGACATTTCTTAAATTAAAAAAAAAGTTCTCAGTTGGAATGTTCATTACTTTTATTTCCATTGGAGCTGTTGAGATTCCCCTTCCTATTGTAGACCTGTAATCCTCCCATTCAAAAGCTGGAAAGCTGATGTGATCAACCTTTTCCTTTTCTAATGAACATTTCCAAGAAAAATGCAATGAAAGACAAGATGCTAATATTCTATCTTTCACAAGCATGAAAAATCAACAAACTGTGCTTGATGAGCATCTGTCTTTTCGTTCACATAGATGGCATTAAACCCAAAGAAATGAAAATGAAGGTTGTTAGCAGAAACTCTATATCAGAACATGTTTGAAAATGTCCATAAAGATGTGCTGGCATATCTCTATTTTGCAGAAGTTGTCTCCCACTAACTAAAAGTTTGGTGACATGCACTGACATCCACCAACCCAAATCTAAACTGAAGTAGTGGTCATTGTTCTTAGAAAATTTGATTCCCAGTATTATGAAAGCTTTAGTTTATTTCTACAAATAAGGCTCCAGTTTAGAATCTTGGGATGTACTTTTGGGATGTACTTTATTGCTGAAAATTCTTTCCTGTGTTAACAGCATTGATGTATGGACACAAAAGCTGCAAGAGAGGCTTAAATGCATTTTTCTTTGGTCTTACCTATGAATCAGCTCTGAAAAAGGCCCAAGTTCAGGCCTAGAGTTTTGCACACAGATTTCTGAAAGATGCAATATCAAAAGTTCATAAGCAGTGCAGTCATGACGGCCAAAGTGCTGGAGGTGCCTCTGTTTCATTATCTGGGAACATCCTGCAGAGGGAAATAACAGGTGCCTGTCCACAAAGTGCAAACTACATAGCAAGCTTGCTGGAGCCACAGCAAACCTGGCAACACCCAACAATTACAAGAAAGCAGCCAATGTTGCCTCTGTGAATTGCACATACCAGCATAGCCAATCACCACCCACCAATTCCCCAGAGTACTTCACTTGCAAATCTCAGAGATACACCTAGGGATGCCAGTTTACAGGTGGGACCTGGGGATCCTCTGAAATTACAGCTCATCTCCAAGCAACAGAGATCAGTTCTCCTGGAGAAAATTGTCACTTAGAAGGTGTACTCTCTATGGCATTATAGCCCATTAAAATTTCTTTACACCCCAAACTCTGCCCTCTTTAGACTCCACCTCCAAAATCTCCAAGTTTTTCCCAACCCGAATCTAGCAACCTTAGATACACCAGCATCTCTCAGGGATCCGCTGACATGTCTAGTTGGCTCCCTATGCACTCTTTCCCTCCCCTCTCCCAGATTGTGCATTTGGTGTTTGAAATTAAATTAATAATTTTGAAGGTCAAACCCTAATGTAAAAATATTGGTCTTTCAAAGCAGGTAGTTCTGGCTCTGATAATCAGGAGCTTAAATATGGATTTCTGATCTTTCTGTTATAAAGTTGGAGGCAATTTTTGGTCAGATCTCTGGAATAGACAATCTTGAGTCAGTTATAAGTCTTTTGTGGTAGAAGTGTAGTAGAAATTAAAATCTGTTTGATTTTCTCTTCTATAGTTGCATTCATCTGCTTGATAAACAGCAGCATTTTTAAACAACAGATTATTAAAGGTATGTATTTTGCTCTTATTTTGAAGCATATCTTTCCTTATACATTTGTCATCTTTAAATTGGCAGCCTTCTAGCTTTAATTGCCACAGACTGCAAAAATGTTCCATAATTCTAATCAGACACAGAAATAAATAGCTAGACTAGAAGAATGCAAAAACTGTTATTTCCAACTCAAACATGCTTTGAGTTGTAAAATCTCCCCAATATAATGTTTAGCCTTTTTACACAGTTCATAAATCAAGTAAACATGGAAAAGGAAATTTATCAGGAAAATGTATCAGACTTTCCAAAGAGACTTGCTGCAATGTTAAAGACTCATGTAGATGCATGTACATCTGTGGATTGCTTAGATTCCTCCCTGACATTAATCATTGCAACAGACTTAGTGCTTGAGGCAGAACCTGTCCCACAAATGCTGTGGTTTATCGAATACAAAAGCATTCACAGTGAAATACTGCTCATTTTTGCCATATCACTGTGTCATGAATTGCTTTTTACGCATGTGTGCACAAACACATGTGTATCCACGCACAGAGGAAAGGTCTCTTCTATGGTGCAAACTCTAAGAGACTTTGTGAATGATGCACTAATGATGTTGTGGGTCTCTCCTCCCCAATCAAGAGGACTCATGTAACTGGCTTAGAATCCAGTGACCCTGTTTGTCCACGCAGAAAGTGCATCTGTTCATGTGGGGGTGGGTGTCTATAACTTCTGTGGATTCTCCAGCCAAAACCTTCTTATCCTACATCCCATGCTATCCCCTGGACCCTCTTATTCATTTATTTAATTCCTAGCGACCTGGTGATTGCCTAGCATAGAGATCATTCCCATTTCATTCTTTCTCTTTGAGAATGAGTACCATCAAGGCCCATTCTGTCTTAAAATTTTAGTCATATGAATGAAATATCAAGCCACCTGAGAACAGCACATCTCTGTATAGCTTCCCAAATTTTTGGCAAAATGCATCAAAAGTTATTGGGAAAGTATATGGTCCCACCCTCTTCTATCTGGCAATTTAAAAAACATAATATACCATTCTCAGTTCATGGGAAAGGCATGTACTACTTACTTGGGTATCCATACCCAATATAGATTGCTCCAGAGACACTAATTCATGTACTAGGGAATAGCTGACGACTGCCAGTTGAGGCAAACTATGAGGAACAGCCTGCAGGTTAATCTTTATTGGGTATGGTTGTATGGATATTCACAAAACAACTATCCGCATCTAAACTCAGCTGCAATCCCTTGGTTCTTTGACTCCTCTTTTTTCAGCAGATATCACATGGACATGAAAGCAAACCGTGTCAGTAGAGCACAGAATTTCTTCCACTGATAGTTAAGGCATAATCACAAGAGTTACCAGCATTATCTCTGGCCCTACATTTTTTTAAAAAATAAAAGGTCTCTGTAACAAAATATGTGTCTCACCTTGTCCTACAGATTGGGGGGAGAGGAGTGAGCTAGAGATTACACTGTAATCTGTGACTGCCTCTCTCAGTGTCTTCTGATCCATGAAAGAAAGACATACCATTTAGGACCATAATCTTTGACTAGTGTGTAGGGGTAATCCCTTCCACATTGTTAATGAGGTTAAAACCACCATCATCCTCCATGACCTGGAACAGAGTTAGCCCTGGTGGAGAAAGAGGATGGGACATCTGTCTTTACTTGGTCTGTTTAGCCTGTTCAGCAGTTACAGTGAACACACACACAATCTGTGTACTGTGCTAACTTGAGATTCTTCTTTGTATTGGTGATGAGTAATTCTGGTGTTATATTCAATGTTTGTAGAGCTTTAATGTATGATTGAAACACATTTATCCAGGAACTGGTCTTCAGTTTTATTTGTGAAATGAACCTGGATAGCCTAGGCCAGCCCGATCCCATCAGATCTTAGAGGCTGAGCCAGGACGGCCTTGGCTAGCACTTGGAAGGATGACCTCCAAGGAACACCAGGGTTGCGATGCAAGGGCACACAATGGCAAACCACCTCTGAACATCTCCAGCCTGGCAGCCAGACAATCTTAGATCTCCTAACTATATGTGCCATACAATAAATAATAAACAAATAATGTAAAGTGACATACATTGGTTCTTTCATGGAAATGGATGTATGCGCATTCACTGTAATGCATGGACTGGGCATTTGCAATTGAGTGCCGAGTAAGAATTAAACCCACATCCACCCAGTGCCACAACCTTGATTCAAATCCTTACCTCTTGCCACTTTTTGTGATAAAAAAGTCATACCTAATCACAGATTTCCGAAATAACATTGAACCCCTAATAAACAGGAGTCTTAGGAACAGTAGCACCTTAGAGACCAACAGCATTTTCGGGTTGTAGTCTTTTGAGAGTCAAAGTGCCCTTTGTCATGCTCTTGAAAGCTTCTCCCCTTAAAATCTTGTTGGTCTCTTAAAGTGTTGCTAGACTCAAATTTAACTTTTCTACTTCAAACTGACCAACACAGCTAACACCTGAAATAATCTTCAATGAATCTTTGGGCACCTTAAAGATTATATACACAGAGACAGACAGACAGACAGACATACGCACGTATATTCCAGCAACTAGAGCTCACTACTTCAGGTGAAATGAATGAATCCTCACCATGTAGCTATTTTATATAGATCAGCATGGGACTTATGCCCAAAAACTTTGTACAGAATTAAAATTGTATTAATTTTAAGGCACCAAGACTCCTCTTGGTTTTTGCTGCCACAGACTAACACAGGAGTGGCTTGGTCCTGAACAGTGCAGTTCTAAGCAGGGCTACACCCTTGACTTTGGCTGACTTAGATGAGTGTAACGGTGTTTGTGCGACAAGGTTCACAGTGGTCAGTGCTTAAGGGCAGTTCTTCTATCCCACCTGTAGGTGGCTACAGTTTTGAGGCTTTTTACTGTTTCCTAAAATTTATACATACACACACACATTCTCTCCCTCTCTCTTTTATGGTTAAAAGAAATTTTTCCACAAGCCTTGGCTTTTCTTTTATATCAAACTTTTCCTTGTACCAGGCGGTCTGGGATTCATTAGGGTGTAGAATAATAGCAGTACTTAAAGTTTATTATGGTTTAAAACAAGAGTAGTGTGCTTCAGCAGAGAGAATTGGAGCCTGTTAGAATGTGTTCTTAATAGTGGTTTGAATTAAAATAATCCCCCTCCCTGGCCACTGGGGCTTGCCCCAGGTCACGGTCTTTCCATTGTGCTTTCCCCCACTGTCCCCCCTCCCCGAATCACCGGAAGGCTTAAAGAAAATGTTCAAGTAGCTAATTTAGGGCTCTTAGATTAAACAAACAAAAAACATCCCTGCAATTTTAGTAATGTGAGGCTGTTCCTTTAATCAAAAATTCAATTATCTCTTGAGGGTAAAGTTCTGAAAATGACTACAAACACAACATTGAGTTCCGGTTTGGATCTTATGAAATCTCGAGTGTGTGTGTGTGTGTGTGTGTGAGAGAGAGAGAGAGAGAGAGAGAGAGAGAGAGAGAGAGAGATTCATTTCTCTAGTTCTGGGACCCTAAACGGGATACAGCTGCTGCTGTTGTAGGGTGGCCTTTAGTGAAACCCTGGAAAGAATGCAAAAGCACTAGTGAAATTATCGTATATTCCCACTATACTTGTTTAGAGTTCTTATTTCCTGATACCTGTCCATAATAAAATACTGTCCCTGTTTGACAATTTGGAGGTTTTCTTTATTCAAATGTTATTAGTATGAGTTGCCATAACTGAGATTCAGCTCCTCTTCTATAACACCCAGGGTGGGGACAGATGCGCTTGAACTCTAGAGCATGTTCATTGAAATGCATACACATGCATGCACAATGTGCAGCACTTCCCTTCCATCATCACCCCTTAAACACTGTCCAGGTAGTGAATAGTTCCAGAATCTGTTTTGACCTGCACCTGTTCCATAAGTGTCCCCCAGATTCAGTGTAAAATTAAACTGGGAAAATGCAGTGGAAAGAAATGAGTCTTCAGCAATATGGGTGTGTACGAACACATGTATGTCTTTGTGAGTGTGTCACCTAGTGATTCCTGTTATGAGGACAAGTGGTCCAATATATCGCTCTTGTCAGCTATCACATTCTGGACAGTAGGTGATATTAAGTCGATCTTTATTGTTTTGTATTGTATTTCCATTCATTGTTCATTTTGAGAAATGAGAAATGTTGCAATGTGAACAATAACAACAGGAAATTGGACTTCCCTTTTTCCCCTGTGATTTTAATAGGGCCAGATTATATCCTCAGTGCATTGGAGCATTCTTGGATAACTTACAGAAACACTGTCACTAGCAGTACAGGAAAGAGCCTCTATACGTCTCTCCGAACTTCTTTGAGGAGTATATCCACAATGTACATTTAGTGTGTTCTATAATTTTAACCCTCATGGTTTCCTCCAGCATGAATTATCATTCGATAAGAAGCATGAACTGCAGGGTTAGCTTGATTTTCTGATGTGATGAATATTTAGATATCAGTCTATAGTGAAAATTTGTTATATCTACCCAATGACCACATGTTCAATGTTTCCTTCATGAGGAATATCCCCGTCAGATTTGGTGGGTTGAGGTATGGTGGAAGGATACATACCATGTAGTGTAGCATCTTCCCATTCCACCTCAAACCAAGAGCAAGTGGGAGGAGTTGTACAGTCCAGCCAAACTGGTTGTGATATAAAAGAGAGGAAGAATCTTGCTTACTTCTCACCTTACATGATAGGAGACTATGATGGAAGGTGGTCATTACAGAGAAACTTTCTCCTCACAAAATCTTGTCCAACCAATCCAATTAAAGCCAGGACAGCATAGTTCAGTTGACTTGGGCTCGGATGAGCACTATTTCCATGTACAGGCCATCTAGTCCAACCCCCTGCTCAATGCAGGATCAATGTAGAAGTCAGTCTCTAAATAGAGGAAAACATGAACTGCCTATGCTAAGGAGATAATAAGAAATACAGTTTAGAAAGACTGTTTCTTGATGTATTTTTACAATACTAATGAACACATCATGTTGAGATACCCTCAAATGACTGCCCTATCTAAGTGCTGAATTTACAATAGTAAAAGACCAGTATATGAAATATACTGAGGGCCATTCCGCACGAGTTCAAAGTAGCAGAAGGCTTACAAATGGTAAACGCTACTAATTTGCCGTTCCGCATGACGTCGCACACAATCTGCAATTTTTTTTCCCTCAGAGCAAGCGGGGAAAGCAACGAACCAGTGAGGCTTGATTCACCCAGCGAGGCTTCTCCGGCTACAGTCCCTCCACAGAAGTGCTTTAAAACTCCCCTAAGTCCCCAAGCACAACACAGCCTCCTGTTCGCAAGTTCCCTTTATTTTCAGCCAAAAATCACACCCGTGCATGGGGGGGGGGGGGATTTTTTTTTCACTCGGGGGAGCGTGGTAACGATGACTCGCCAGCTCACATGCCTGCTAGATGGGTCTCTACGTTAGGAAGAATCAAGGCATATTCGTAGCAACCTGTATGTTTTTGTTTTTTTTAAACCTGTGCTTAAAGGGAAAGGGGCTTTTCCGGAGCATGATAACAACCGCCCATTGGCTGTTTGTTTGATTGATGGCCAGGGGTGGGAACAAGCACAGAAAAAAATCGCTTCCTTTCTAGTGATTTTTGCGAGACCAGAAACCTGTGGGGAACGAATGAAACGCTACTGGATTCCACTACGAATGCAGATATGCAGAACGCTGAGATTCCACTATTTAAAATAGCATTTCTGCTTTGTGAAACCAATTGGCAACATTGGTCCTTGTGCGGAAAGGCCCTGAATGATTGCTCCATCTTAGCCTGGAGAACCAGTATGGTTTTGTGGTTAGGAGAATGGACTTCTAATCTGGCGAGCTGCATTTGATTCCCCACTCTTCTTCCACGTGTAGCCAGCTGGGTGACCTTGAGCTTACCACAGCACTGGTAAACCTGTTCTTTTTCTCCTTTTTATGGCATTCTAGCTTATGTTCCATTATGCTCAAACAGGCCTTAAACAATAGTAGGTCTCCTGCTCCTTTGATGCATATCCTTGTAAATCAATGGTTAAACCAGTGGAGCCAGCTTGGTGTAGCGGTTAAGAGTGATGGATTCTAATCAGGCACATGGGGTTTAATTCCCCACTCCTCCATATGCAGCCAGCTAGGTGACCTTGGGCTTGCCACAGCATTGAGAAAAACAGTTCTGACTGAGCAGTGATATCAGGGCTCTCTCAGCCTCACCTACCTCACAGGGTGTCTGTTGTGGGGAAAGGAATAGGAAGGTGAATGTAAGCCGCTTTGAGATTCCTTCAGGTAGAGAAAAGCGGCATACAAGAACCAACTCTTCTTCTTCTTCTTCTTCTTCTTCTTCTTCTTCTTCTTCTTCTTCTTCTTCTTCTTCTTCTTCTTCTTCTTCTTCTTCTTCTTCTTCTTCTTCTTCTTCTTCTTCTTCTTCTTCTTCTTCTTCTTCTTCTTCTTATGTGCTGGGTCCTGGTTTAGCTCAAGAGTGAAGCATTGGGAAGGGGGACTGTGCTGTTTTCGGGAGCTGAAATAACCACAGAAAGACCTATTTTCCCTGCTGCGACTCCCCCAAAAGGACATGGTATGGAAACCTGAGGCTCCTCCTCCTGTCTTGCACTCTCAAGCCAAATTGGGACCTAGTATATTAGGGAATGATAGAACCCTAATGAAATATCCATCTGCAAGTTTGAATGAGGAACCTCAAGAAGACTTATGGCAGATGTATCATCTAGTTTGGGCATCAGACAGCAGGGAAGATTGATAACACAGTGAACCTAAAATGCAAACAAACCTATAAGAATGAGTGAAAAACATTCTAGGCCCTAGGATATAGAAAGAATATAGTACCTAATAAAATATAGAGCAGCAGCAGCATCAATTCATTTATTCTAATCTGCCTTTAGGCCTGAAGGGATGACAAAGTGGGGAACAGCAGAAACCACACATCAAAACTGTATCATAAAATCAGCAGTAAAATCACAAACAAATAAACATAGCAATAAAACAACAACAAAGCCAAAGTCCCGGCAGGAGGCATCAATAAACAACTAAAAAAGTGGAATAATTTCAGTTAAGGAAAGGAATTAATAAATCCACAATGAAAAAGAACCATCTTAACTAATTTAACAACATAATTCTTCAGCTGGAGGAGGATTGGGGGGGGGGGGGGCTCTGCACGCCTTTTAGCCTTACTTTATCAGTGCAATAAACAGGGTTGCACTTTTCAAATCTCATTGCCTTTTATTTTCAGAGAGTAGCTGAGTTAGTCTGCAGTAGAACAACTAGATTTGAGACCAGAATGTGTAACAACTCCAATTATCTATTGAATTGTATGTAACTCTGCTTAGGGTGGCACTGTATGTGTTCTCATTGATGCCAGAGGGACATTTGACTAACTGTTACACTTATCCTCTCAAATGCACTGCCTTTTTTTCTTTATCCTAATTGTAACTCATTAACATCCATTACCTAATCTAGGTAAGTCTGCAGTTGGTGCTGTGTTCCATTCTAAAACCATTTCCACATGGAAAGGTAAAACGCATTTGCAGCCCTCCTCACAGGGAGACCCCACCTGTGTTTTCCCTCTGCCTTTTGAGGCTTTTTGCCTCCTGATGAGGCTGCAAGGGAAAACAAGCCCAACTTTCCCCTCCACTCCTTGGCTTGTCAATCACAGCAAGCCACCAACAACAGCACAGCAGTTCTCTCATGGACTGAAACTTTCTCCCCTCTCCAGCCCTGAAATTAATTTTTTAAATTTCTGCATTGCTGTGTGGTAATGCCACCACATAAATGAATTTTAATAGAAATCAAGACTATTGCACATTTCTCCCTCCGCTGGTTGCTCACTTGTTGCTCATTGGTGATTTATGCAATTTAGAGTGATTTATTATATTATCCGGTATAACCGTACAATAATACACTACAGTGCAGAAATTCAGTTTCCTGGATTATAGTGGTAAATCCAGTATCCTGGATTCTCAAAATTGCAAATTAAAAATGGCCAAATTTCAACGCAGCTACTGGACAGCCTTGGGATGTTGACGACATCATGTGGAGGGGGCTATATATGCTGCCAAAGCTGTCCAGGAACAACTTCCTCGTGCTGAAATGGCTTAAGACAGTGGTCCCCAACCCCCGGTCTGGAGACCAGTACTTGTCCGTGGATCAGTCGGTACCATGCCACGGCTCCTCCTCGTACTCTTCCCCGGCTGCTGCCTCGGGGCCTGCCCTGTCTCTCTGCTGCCAGCTCACCTTTGGTGCTCTCCGGCGGCCACCATGGCTGGGGCTCCCCCTTGGCGTGGCACTGTGAAGCTTCTGCTGGCAGCGCCCCCCAGTGGGTGGTGGGAAGTCAGGGGCACCAGTGGGAAAGCAAGTAGAGCAGGGGCTCAGGCGGCAGCGGTGACATCCCTCGGCAAAAGACTACCCCCCCTCCCCATGCCACAGTAAAATTGTCAAGCATTGACTTGTCTCTGGTGATAAAAAGGTTGGGGACCACTGGCTTAAGAGTTCACAAAATTTAGAACAGTGTTTTTTTCACCATGGCATGAAACATCTTTTCTCTTGGGTAAACTCAAACATTTACTCATTGTTGTTATACTTGGGTCTGTCCTGATTTTTATTTTTGATTTTTTCTATAGACAAACATGTGAACCTTACCTTCAATCTCTGCTCTAAGTTAAATCGCAGTCCCAGGGGAACTTAACATCCTTCTAGATCCATTGACGTCTATGGATTTAGAAGGATGTAACTCCCTTCAGTTGTTTTCTGAAACTGTCAGAAAGCCAGCTAAGAAAGCTTAAGATGAGCCTCCTCAGGAAGCCAAATCCATAAACTTATCCATGAGTAAAGCCAAAAATGTACACTTTTCTTTTTGGAATATTTCCAACAAATTGGGAATACAGCAGTAGACAAATGTGCAAGCCTTGTTAGTGGCAATTAAAAACTGACTATCCACAAATAGCCAGGACTGAATAATGTATCTTTGTTAATTGTTTGGATGAGAGAAAATTATAGGACCTAAATGAAGAAAATTACTCCAATCTGGAAGAATGTAGTCTTTTTTGCATTGTTTATATATATGCTATTCATTCTTCTTCCACATATTGGATTTCTCATTAAAACCTAAAGATGGTATATATTAAGCAAAGAAATAGATGGAAACATGATAATTTTTAAAAATTCTGCACTATAATGTGTTATTGTACGGTTATACTGGATAATATAATAAAGTATCTATTTGGGTTTTTTTTTAAGGATTTATATTGGAATTTTCAATTCCTAATATTCAGATATCATTGTTAGTGCCATAGAATAAATTTTATTCTGACACAGGCTCAACTGTATAACTTGATTTCAGCCCACTATTTTCTGCTATATCACACATTGTCTGAGACTCCCTTTTCTGTGTTTGCAATGTTGTCGGGCAGGCAAGTGTTTCTAAAGAGCCTATTTCTTTGCACTGATTCCTTCAGAACTGGAATTAGGCAGTCTAGCTTACATACCAAAAGGCACAGAGTCCAGAGGGGGCAGCCTCTCTCCCCTCGTACAATTTCACCCCACGGCTAGGTAAACTTTACTAGCTAAACTTTATATTTTGAAGGTAGTTTGCTTATACATACCAGCTCACTTATGGATATTCGGGGGGGGGGGGGTGGCTGGTTGGCTGCAGCTATGGGAAATAGATTGCTGGACTAGGAAGACTGTTTGATCTAACAGAGGGTGACTCTGTCCCAGCAGCACCACTTTGGGCTGCTGGTGGTGCATAGCAGTGGAGCTGCATGCTCCATCATTTTCTGTGTCCCCATGGGGGACACATTTCAATGGCAGACCTTGTCCAACCCCGATTTGTGCATCTTGATGTATGCAGCCAGGGCAGAATGGTTCCACCTTCCACCATGCAGGGGGGACAGCGGGGGGAAGTTCTGCAAAAAATGCTCCAATTAGCCTCTTGGTGTGGTGCCAAGCAGGGCATTTTTGTCCTTTCCTGGTCTCCATAGGATGGGGAGGAGCCAGGCCTGGAAGGCCCGGCTCTTCCCTATTTACATGGGCCTCCGCTAGGCTAGGCCTCATTGCTCCCTGGAGTGCCTAACGGAATGCAGAAAACATCTCCATTCCCTTAAAGCGGGGCAATGGCGGGCTGATGTGCACCAGACCTGGGAGAGGCCTACCCCAGCAGCAATGTCATGTGGAATTAGGGATTAACCCTGCAGCTATATGACTGCCTTCCCAGCCTTGTCCACTCATGTGGAATTGGCCAGAGTTATTCTTATATCCACAACCAAATATGCTGTTCTTTGTCATGGTGAAATATGCCTTTCAGTCACCCTGTAAGGAAGTGGTCCCCAACCTTTTTATCACCAAGGACTGGTCAACACTTGACAGTTTTACTGAGGCCTGGGGGGAGTAGTCTTTTGCCGAGGGATGTTGCTGCCACCACCTGAGCCCCTGCTCCACTTGCTTTCCCGCTGGCGCCCCTGACCTTCCGCTGCCCCCTGGGGGCGCTGCCAGCAGCAGCTGCGCAGTGCCACACCGAGGGGGAGCCTCAGCCATGGCGGCCACCGGAGAGCACAAAGGTGAGCTGGCAGCAGAGTGACAGGACAGGCTGGTGAAGAGTACGAGGAGGAGCGGCGACCCGGTCCGGGGGTTGGGGACCACTGCTGTAAGGTATAAGTTGGATCCAGTCAAATTATACCTTGAATAAAACTTTGTTCGTCTTAAAGGTGCCACTGGACTCAGCCTTTGCTCTGCTGCTTCAGACCAACATGGCTATATACTTAATTCATCCATAGGGTTAGACTTTGTATTTCTCTGATTTTTGTATGTGATTGGGTATTTTGATTCAACCAATAGAATCCCTCTCCTTTGCACCAATGTAGCAAACTGTCCACAGCAAACTTAATAATCCCTCCCCCACAACATCTTAACTTTAAGCTCAGTTGGATCTAGTTATATGCAAATATATCCAGAATTATGCTCAATATATCTCATCATGCTGAAACAATAAGGAGAGAAAATACCAAGCTTACGTGGTACAATTTAACTGTTGTCCAGTTTCATGATGTACTGAGCTAAAAATATGTAGAAGAAAATAAGAATTTTGATTATATCATGGGGAAAAAATCTTTAACTTTTGAATGAGAAGGTTAAAACAACATACAAGTTGTGAAGATGACAGGAAAAGATCCACAACCCGTAACAACTTTTCATTAATTTTCTCAGGCACTATGACTAATTATTTTAATAAAAATAACCACAGTGTTTTGCCAGCAGACATAAACTTTTTAAAAAAAATTATCAGGGGAACACTCAGATGCCTTATTAGAAAATGCTGCAAACAGCTGTATTTTAACATCTGTATGATCCTCATGTTACGTGAAAGACTATGACTAAAGCAACTGTGCAGGCCAAATCTTAAATAATGTGGATATAGTTCTAATTAGTGGTTAGGGTCTTCCTCCCTTTTTTTTCCCGATAGAGAAGCCAGCGTTTTTTAACAGCTGCATAACTGGCAGATATTCAAGAGAATCTCTACGTCTCTAAGCTGCCCCTCTGGAAATTCTGAAGCTGTTAAAAATGTAAAGCCGTTATCGAGAAGGAGATGTCAGTCCTATCAACCACTTATACTGGAATCTAGTAATCCCGGAAGCATTGTTGCTATCATCCAGTCCAAATTTGTTTTGTTCTCTCATGGGAGTCCGTTACTTTCTAAACTTAGCTAACTGAATATCTAAGCATGTTTGCTTAGGAGTAAGTACAACATTATTTGGATGTCACTATTAGGAGAGTGTACTTTGAAATATACACTTAAACTTCTCCATTCTTTTTAAGACTGGCCAACCACATGGGACATGGCCTTTCTAAAGAATCAGGCCAAGTTGCTGTAGGTGTGGATCTGGGAGATGCAGTGTGTCACCTTGAGCTGCTCTGTTGGACATGATAATCCTGGATTCTGGAATCTATCCAGACTATGCCTTCATACCAGCGGATTTGAGTTTGACTGCTCCCCCCACCCCCTTCATTTCTTCCCAGCCTGTACTTAGTTACAATCATAGAATCATAGAATCATAGAGTTGGAAGGGGCCATACATGCCATCTAGTCCAACCCCCTGCTCAATGCAGGATCAGCCCTAAGCATCCTAAAGCATCCAAGAAAAGTGTGTATCCAACCTTTGCTTGAAGACTGCCAGTGAGGGGGAGTTCACTCCTTAGGCAGCCTATTCCACTGCTGAACTACTGACTGTGAATTTTTTTTCCTGATATCTAGCCTATATTGTTGTACTTGTAGTTTAAACCCATTACTGCGTGTCCTCTCCTCTGCAGCCAACAGAAACAGCATCCTGCCCTCCTCCAAGTGACAACCTTTCAAATACTTAAAGAGGGCTATCATGTCCCCTCTCAACCTCCTTTTCTCCAGGCTGAACATTCCCAAGTCCCTCAGCCTATCTTCATACGGCTTGGTCCCTTGGCCCCAGATCTTCTTCGTCGCTCTCCTCTGTACCCTTTCAATTTTATCTACGTCCTTCTTGAAGTGAGGCCTCCAGAACTGCACACAGTACTCCAGGTGTGGTTTGACCAGTGCCGTATACAATGGGACTATGACATCTTGTGATTTTGATGTGATGCCCCTGTTGATACAGCCCAAAATGGCATTTGCCTTTTTTACCGCTGCATCACACTGCCTGCTC